>NC_069500.1:9848771-10178569 GCF_027579735.1 Bombina bombina
GCTGCTCCTCTGTGTAACACACCTAATACCCATCACACAGTTACCTGCTGCTCCTCTGTGTAACACACCTAATACCCATCACACAGTTACCTGCTGCTCCTCTGTGTAACACACCTAATACCCATCACACAGTTACCTGCTGCTCCTCTGTGTAACACACCTAATACCCATCACACAGTTACCTGCTGCCCCTCTGTGTAACACACCTAATACCCATCACACAGTTACCTGCTGCTCATCTATGTAATACACCTAATACCCATCACACAGTTACCTGCTGCTCCTCTGTGTAACACACCTAATACCCATCATACAGTTACCTGCTGCTCCTCTGTGTAACACACCTAATACCCATCACACAGTTACCTGCTGCTCCTCTGTGTAACACACCTAATACCCATCACACAGTTACCTGCTGCTCCTCTGTGTAACACCTAATACCCATCACACAGTTACCTGCTGACCTTCTACTGTAACACCTAATACCCATCACACAGTTACCTACTGCTCCTCTGTATAACACACCTAATACCCATCACACAGTTACCTGCTGCTCCTCTGTGTAACACACCTAATACCCATCACACAGTTACCTGCTGCTCCTCTGTGTAACACACCTAATACCCATCACACAGTTACCTGCTGCTCCTCTGTGTAACACACCTAATACCCATCACACAGTTACCTGCTGCTCCTCTGTGTAACACACCTAATACCCATCACACAGTTACCTGCTGCTCCTCTGTGTAACACACCTAATACCCATCACACAGTTACCTGCTGCTCCTCTGTGTAACACACCTAATACCCATCATACAGTTACCTGCTGCTCCTCTGTGTAACACACCTAATACCCATCACACAGTTACCTGCTGCTCCTCTGTGTAACACACCTAATACCCATCACACAGTTACCTGCTGCTCCTCTGTGTAACACACCTAATACCCATCACACAGTTACCTGCTGACCTTCTACTGTAACACCTAATACCCATCACACAGTTACCTGCTGACCTTCTACTGTAACACCTAATACCCATCACCAGTTACCTGCTGACCTTCTACTGTAACACCTAATACCCATCACACAGTTACCTGCTGACCTTCTACTGTAACACCTAATACCCATCACCAGTTACCTGCTGACCTTCTACTGTAACACCTAATACCCATCACACAGTTACCTGCTGACCTTCTACTGTAACACCTAATACCCATCACACAGTTACCTGCTGACCTTCTACTGTAACACCTAATACCCATCACACAGTTACCTGCTGACCTTCTACTGTAACACCTAATACCCATCACACAGTTACCTGCTGACCTTCTACTGTAACACCTAATATCCATCACACAGTTACCTGCTACTCCTCTGTGTAACACACCTAATACCCATCACACAGTTACCTGCTGCTTCTCTGTGTGACACACCTGATACCCATCACACAGTTACCTGCTGACCTTCTACTGTAACACCTAATATCCATCACACAGTTTCCTGCTACTCCTCTGTGTAACACACCTAATACCCATCACACAGTTACCTGCTGCTTCTCTGTGTGACACACCTGATACCCATCACACAGTTACCTGCTGACCTTCTACTGTAACACCTAATACCCATCACACAGTTACCTGCTGACCTTCTACTGTAACACCTAATACCCATCACACATTTACCTGCTGACCTTCTACTGTAACACCTAATACCATCACACAGTTACCTGCTGACCTTCTACTGTAACACCTAATACCCATCACACAGTTACCTGCTGACCTTCTACTGTAACACCTAATACCCATCACCAGTTAGCTGCTGCTCCTCTGTGTAACACACCTAATACCCATTACACAGTTACCTGCTGACCTTCTACTGTAACACCTAATACCCATCACACAGTTACCTGCTGCTCCTCTGTGTAACACACTAATACCCATCACACAGTTACCTGCTACTCCTCTGTGTTACACACCTAATACCCATCACACAGTTACCTGTTGTTCCTCTGTGTAACACACCTAATACCCATCACACAGTTACCTGCTGACCTTCTACTGCAACACCTAATACCCATCACACAGTTACCTGCTGACCTTCTACTGTAACACCTAATACCCATCACACAGTTACCTGCTGACCTTCTACTGTAACACCTAATACCCATCACACAGTTACCTGCTGACCTTCTACTGCAACACCTAATACCCATCACACAGTTACCTGCTGCTCCTCTGTGTAACACACTAATACCCATCACACAGTTACCTGCTGCTCCTCTGTGTAACACACTAATACCCATCACACAGTTACCTGCTGCTCCTCTGTGTAACACACCTAATACCCATCACACAGTTACATGCTGCTCCTCTGTGTAACACACCTAATACCCATCATACAGTTACATGCTGCTCCTCTGTGTAATACACCTACTACCCATCATACAGTTACCTGCTGCTCCTCTGTGTAACAAACCTAATACCCATCACATAGTTACCTGCTGCTCCTCTGTGTAACACACCTAATACCCATCACACAGTTACCTGCTGCTCCTCTGTGTAACACACCTAATGCCCATCACACAGTTACCTGCTGCTCCTCTGTGTAACACACCTAATACCCATCACACAGTTACCTGCTGCCCCTCTGTGTAACACACCTAATACCCATCACACAGTTACCTGCTGCCCCTCTGTGTAACACACCTAATGCCCATCACACAGTTACCTGCTGCTCCTCTGTGTAACACAACTAATACCCATCACACAGTTACCTGCTGCTCCTCTGTGTAACACACCTAATGCCCATCACACAGTTACCTGCTGCTCCTCTGTGTAACACACCTAATTCCCATCACACAGTTACCTGCTGACCTTCTACTGTAACACCTAATACCCATCACACAGTTACCTGCTGCTCCTCTGTGTAACACACTAATACCCATCACACAGTTACCTGCTGCTCCTCTGTGTAACACACCTAATACCCATCACACAGTTACCTGCTGACCTTCTACTGTAACACCTAATACCCATCACACAGTTACCTGCTGCTCCTCTGTGTAACACACCTAATACCATCACACAGTTACCTGCTGCTCCTCTGTGTAACACACCTAATACCCATCACACAGTTACCTGCTGACCTTCTACTGTAACACCTAATACCCATCACACAGTTACCTGCTGCTCCTCTGTGTAACACACCTAATACCCATCACACAGTTACCTGCTGCTCCTCTGTGTAACACACCTAATACCCATCACACAGTTACCTGCTGCTCCTCTGTGTAACACACCTAATACCCATCACACAGTTACCTGCTGCTCCTCTGTGTAACACACCTAATACCCATCACACAGTTACCTGCTGCTCCTCTGTGTAACACACCTAATACCCATCACACAGTTACCTGCTGACCTTCTACTGTAACACCTAATACCCATCACACAGTTACCTGCTGCTCCTCTGTGTAACACACCTAATACCCATCACACAGTTACCTGCTGCTCCTCTGTGTAACACACCTAATACCCATCACACAGTTACCTGCTGACCTTCTACTGTAACACCTAATACCCATCACACAGTTACCTGCTGCTCCTCTGTGTAACACACCTAATACCCATCACACAGTTACCTGCTGCTCCTCTGTGTAACACACCTAATACCCATCACACAGTTACCTGCTGCTCCTCTGTGTAACACACCTAATACCCATCACACAGTTACCTGCTGCTCCTCTGTGTAACACACCTAATACCCATCACACAGTTACCTGCTGCTCCTCTGTGTAACACACCTAATACCCATCACACAGTTACCTGCTGCTCGTCTGCTGTGACACACCTAATACCCATCACACAGTTACCTGCTGCTCCTCTGTGTAACCCACCTAATACCCATCACACAATTACCTGCTGCTCCTCTGTGTAACACATCTAATACCCATCACCAGTTACCTGCTGCTCCTCTGTGTAACACACCTAATACCCATCACACAGTTACCTGCTGCTCCTCTGTATAACACACCTAATACCCATCACACAGTTACCTGCTGCTCCTCTGTGTAACACACCTAATATCCATCACCAGTTACCTGCTGCTCCTCTGTGTAACACACCTAATACCCAACACACAGTTACCTGCTGCTCCTCTGTGTAACACACCTAATATCCATCACCAGTTACCTACTGCTCCTCTGTGTAACACACCTAATACCCATCACACAGTTACCTGCTGCTCCTCTGTGTAACACACCTAATACCCATCACACAGTTACCTGCTGCTCCTCTGTGTAACACACCTAATACCCATCACACAGTTACCTGCTGTTCCTCTGTGTAACACACCTAATACCCATCACACAGTTATCTGCTGCTCCTCTGTGTAACACACCTAATACCCATCACACAGTTACCTGCTGCTCCTCTGTGTAACACACCTAATATCCATCATCAGTTACCTGCTGCTCCTCTGCTGTAACACACCTAATACCCATCACACATTTACCTGCTGCTCCTCTGCTGTGACACACCTAATACCCATCACACAGTGTTACGGTACCAACAGGATACCAAGGGTTAATACCAGATGAACAATGTCCTGAATAGGGAATCAGCAATTCACAACCCCAACCAGTTTTCCCCTCAAACATGAGACCAAGCTCCACATTGAGTGTAAAAAACAGAGTGTACTTTATTAAGGGCCATATGCCCAGTATATATGCAGGTCTAACCCCAGATGGGGGATTGAAAGAATGTTGTACATTAGCTAGAGAGACAATGCCCTTTGACAGGCCACAATAGGATTACATTATTCAAGCAGATAACAATTTAAATCTGTCTGATATGTTGGGCCCATAGGTTCCTTCTGTCCCTCGTACTCTTTCCATCTTAGTCAGTATTGTAATAATCCCCCTCTTCCTGAGGTTACTGACTTGTGTAGTTGCTCTTCTGGGCGATAAGGATCCTCCCGTCGCTTGCCACCAATTGTTACGGTACCAACAGGATACCAAGGGTTAATACCAGATGAACAATGTCCTGATTAGGGAATCAGCAATTCACAACCCCAACCAGTTTTCCCCTCAAACATGAGACCAAGCTCCACATTGAGTGTAAAAAACAGAGTGTACTTTATTAAGGGCCATATGCCCAGTATATATGCAGGTCTAACCCCATATGGGGGGTTGAAAGAATGTTGTACATTAGCTAGAGAGACAACGCCCTTTGACAGGCCACAATAGGATTACATTATTCAAGCAGATAACAATTTAAACACAAGACATTTGGCTTTTCTTATCACCTAGGCGTCTGCTCTCTGGAGGTGATTAAACAACGGAATGTTTATCACTTAAAGGTAATTATAGCGCACAATAGCTGAGGCCAGCAAACCTGTCTTTTAGAAAACAGCTTCTCAAAGCTACACAAGGTCAATTATTTTAGTTCTGACCACAGGGTCTATCACACACAGTTACCTGCTGCTCTTCTGTGTAACCCACCTAATAGCCATCACACAGTTACCTGCTGCTCCTCTGTGTAACACATCTAATACCCATCACACAGTTACCTGCTGCTCATCTGTGTAACACACCTAATATCCATCACCAGTTACCTGCTGCTCCTCTGCTGTAACACACCTAATACCCATCACACATTTACCTGCTGCTCCTCTGCTGTGACACACCTAATACCCATCACACAGTGTTACGGTACCAACAGGATACCAAGGGTTAATACCAGATGAACAATGTCCTGAATAGGGAATCAGCAATTCACAACCCCAACCAGTTTTCCCCTCAAACATGAGACCAAGCTCCACATTGAGTGTAAAAAACAGAGTGTACTTTATTAAGGGCCATATGCCCAGTATATATGCAGGTCTAACCCCAGATGGGGGATTGAAAGAATGTTGTACATTAGCTAGAGAGACAACGCCCTTTGACAGGCCACAATAGGATTACATTATTCAAGCAGATAACAATTTAAATCTGTCTGATATGTTGGGCCCATAGGTTCCTTCTGTCCCTCGTACTCTTTCCATCTTAGTCAGTATTGTAATAATCCCCCTCTTCCTGAGGTTACTGACTTGTGTAGTTGCTCTTCTGGGCGATAAGGATCCTCCCGTCGCTTGCCACCAATTGTTAGGGTACCAACAGTATACCAAGGGTTAATACCAGATGAACAATGTCCTGATTAGGGAATCAGCTATTCACAACCCCAACCAGTTTTCCCCTCAAACATGAGACCAAGCTCCACATTGAGTGTAAAAAAAAGAGTGTACTTTATTAAGGGCCATATGCCCAGTATATATGCAGGTCTAACCCCATATGGGGGGTTGAAAGAATGTTGTACATTAGCTAGAGAGACAACGCCCTTTGACAGGCCACAATAGGATTACATTATTCAAGCAGATAACAATTTAAACACAAGACATTTGGCTTTTCTTATCACCTAGGCGTCTGCTCTCTGGAGGTGATTAAACAACGGAATGTTTATCACTTAAACGTAATTATAGCGCACAATAGCTGAGGCCAGCAAACCTGT
Source organism: Bombina bombina (assembly GCF_027579735.1). NCBI lineage: Eukaryota > Metazoa > Chordata > Amphibia > Anura > Bombinatoridae > Bombina > Bombina bombina. Next base: position 9,855,318 of record NC_069500.1, read on the forward strand.
CTTTTAGAAAACAGCTTCTCAAAGCTACACAAGGTCAATTATTTTAGTTCTGACCACAGGGTCTGTCACACACAGTTACCTGCTGCTCTTCTGTGTAACCCACCTAATAGCCATCACACAGTTACCTGCTGCTCCTCTGTGTAACACATCTAATACCCATCACACAGTTACCTGCTGCTCATCTGTGTAACACACCTAATATCCATCACCAGTTACCTGCTGCTCCTCTGTGTAACACACCTAATACCCATCACACAGTTACCTGCTGCTCCTCTGTGTTACACACCTAATACCCGTCACACAGTTACATGCTGCTCCTCTGTGTAACACACCTAATACCCATCACACAGTTACCTGCTGCTCCTCTGTGTAACACACCTAATACCCATCACACAGTTACCTGCTGCTCCTCTGTGTAACACACCTAATATCCATCACCAGTTACCTGCTGCTCCTCTGTGTAACACACCTAATACCCATCACACAGTTACCTGCTGCTCCTCTGTGTAACACACCTAATACCCATCACACAGTTATCTGCTGCTCCTCTGTGTAACACACCTAATACCCATCACACAGTTACCTGCTGCTCCTCTGTGTAACACACCTAATATCCATCACCAGTTACCTGCTGCTCCTCTGTGTAACACACCTAATACCCATCACACAGTTACCTGCTACTCCTCTGTGTAACACACCTAATACCCATCACACAGTTATCTGCTGCTCCTCTGTGTAACAAACCTAATACCCTTCACACAGTTACCTGCTGCTCCTCTGTGTAACACACCTAATACCCATCACACAGTTACCTGCTGCTTCTCTGTGTGACACACCTGATACCCATTACACAGTTACCTGCTGCTCCTCTGCTGTAACACACCTAATACCCATCACAGTTACCGCTGCTCCTCCGTGTAACACACCTAATACCCATCACACAGTTACCTGCTGCTCCTATGTGCAACACACCTAATACCCATCACATAGTTACCTGCTGCTTCTCTGTGTGACACACCTGATACCCATCACACAGTTACCTGCTGCTCCTCTGTGTTACACACCTAATACCCATCACACAGTTACCTGCTGCTCCTCTGTGTAATACACCTACTACCCATCATACAGTTACCTGCTGCTCCTCTGTGTAGCACACCTAATACCCATCACATAGTTACCTGCTGTTTCTCTGTGTGACACACCTAATACCCATCACACAGTTACCTGCTATTCCTCTGTGTAACACACCTGATTCCCATCACACAGTTACCTGCTGCTCCTCTGTGTAACACACCTAATACCCATCAAACAGTTACATGCTGTTCCTCTGCTATAACACAATTAATACCCATCACACAGTTACCTGCTGCTCCTTTGTGTAACACACCTAACACCCATCACACAGTTACCTGCTGCTCCTCTGTGTAACACACCTAATACCCATCACACAGTTACCTGCTACTCCTCTGCTATAACACAATTAATACCCATCACACAGTTACCTGCTGCTCCTCTGTGTAACACACCTAATATCCATCACACAGTTACCTGCTGCTCCTCTGTGTAACACACCTAATACCCATCACACAGTAACCTGCTGCTCCTCTGTGTAACACACCTAATACCCATCACACAGTTACCTGCTACTCCTCTGTGTAACACACCTAATACCCATCACACAGTTATCTGCTGCTCCTCTGTGTAACAAACCTAATACCCTTCACACAGTTACCTGCTGCTCCTCTGTGTAACACACCTAATACCCATCACACAGTTACCTGCTGCTTCTCTGTGTGACACACCTGATACCCATTACACAGTTACCTGCTGCTCCTCTGCTGTAACACACCTAATACCCATCACAGTTACCTGCTGCTCCTCCGTGTAACACACCTAATACCCATCACACAGTTACCTGCTGCTCCTATGTGCAACACACCTAATACCCATCACATAGTTACCTGCTGCTTCTCTGTGTTACACACCTGATACCCATCACAGAGTTACCTGCTGCTCCTCTGTGTTACACACCTAATACCCATCACACAGTTACCTGCTGCTCCTCTGTGTAATACACCTACTACCCATCATACAGTTACCTGCTGCTCCTCTGTGTAGCACACCTAATACCCATCACATAGTTACCTTCTGCTTCTCTGTGTGACACACCTAATACCCATCACACAGTTACCTGCTATTCCTCTGTGTAACACACCTGATTCCCATCACACAGTTACCTGCTGCTCCTCTGTGTAACACACCTAATACCCATCAAACAGTTACATTCTGTTCCTCTGCTATAACACAATTAATACCCATCACACAGTTACCTGCTGCTCCTTTGTGTAACACACCTAATACCCATCACACAGTTACCTGCTGCTCCTCTGTGTAACACACCTAATATCCATCACACAGTTACCTGCTTCTCCTCTGTGTAACACACCTAATACCCATCACACAGTAACCTGCTGCTCCTCTGTGTAACACACCTAATACCCATCACACAGTTACGTGCTGCTTCTCTGTGTAACACATCTAATACTAATCACACAGTTACCTGCTGCTCCTCTGTGTAACACACCTAATACCTATCACACAATTACAAGCTGCTCCTCTGTGTAGCACATCTAATACCCATCACACAGTTACCTGCTGCTTCTCTGTGTAACACACCTAATACCCATCACACAGTTACATGCTGCTCCTCTGCTATAACACAAATAATACCCATCATACATTTACCTGCTGCTCCTCTGTGTAACACACCTAATACCCATCACACAGTTACCTGCTGCTCCTCTGTGTAACACACCTAATAACATCACACAGTTACCTGCTGCTCCTCTGTGTAACACACCTAATACCATCACACAGTTACCTGCTGCTCTTCTGTGTAACACACCTAATACCCATTGTGGTGACATTGTATCACTGGAATATTCACTTAGCTGTTATTGGGATCCCTTCCCCCAGGTACACCTTTCTCTCTGAACTATAGACACTCCCATTGGTCTTTTTGAGTGGCATTTGATAAGCCACTCCCTTTTGAATTGGGTTATAAAATATTGTAACACCAGAGCCTCTCTCTCTCTTTTGTATCCTGGGCATGCTGTAAAGATGGATGATGTTGGACACAGAGAATCTGGCTAAGTATTTCTGGGATAATATTCTGTGTAGCACAATTGGGGTTAGTTTAGAAAAGTTGCCCTGTATCTTAAAATGTGGACTGTATCTGTAAAATAGATTGATATATATATATATATACCTGTAAATATTTATCTTATTATTAACATATATTGATTCCTAAATAAACTGTTTGACAAATAATGGAGGATCCTCATATAGTTTATTTTCACAATTTATCTGTGTTGGTTTTAGTGGTTTCACCATAGAGATTTAGTATATTATATTTAGTAGAAAATAGAGATATTTTAAATTAATAGATAACCACACCCATCACACAGTTACCGGCTGCTCCTCTGTGTAACACACCTAATACCCATCACACAGTAACTTGCTGCTCCTCTGTGTTACACACCTAATACCCATCACACAGTTACCTGCTGCTCCTCTGTGCAACACACCTAATACCCATCACACAGTTACCTGCTGATCCTCTGTGTAACACACCTAATACCCATCACCAGTTACCTGCTGCTCCTCTGTGTAACACACCTAATACCCATCACACAGTTATCTGCTGCTCCTCTGTGTAACACACCTAATATCCATCACACATTTACCTGCTGCTCCTCTGTGTAACACACCTAATACCCATCACACAGTAACCTGCTGCTCCTCTGTGTAACACACCTAATACCCATCACACAGTTATGTGCTGCTTTTCTGTGTAACACATCTAATACCCATCACACAGTTACCTGCTGCTCCTCTGTGTAACACACCTAATACCTATCACACAATTACCAGCTGCTCCTCTGTGTAGCACATCTAATACCCATCACACAGTTACCTGCTGCTTCTCTGTGTAACACACCTAATAACATCACACAGTTACCTGCTGCTCCTCTGTGTAACACACCTAATACCATCACACAGTTACCTGCTGCTCTTCTGTGTAACACACCTAATACCCATCACACAGTTACCGGCTGCTCCTCTGTGTAACACACCTAATACCCATCACACAGTAACTTGCTGCTCCTCTGTGTTACACACCTAATACCCATCACACAGTTACCTGCTGCTCCTCTGTGCAACACACCTAATACCCATCACACAGTTACATGCTGCTCCTCTGCTATAACACAAATAATACCCATGATACAGTTACCTGCTGCTCCTCTGTGTAACACACCTAATACCCATCACACAGTTACCTGCTGCTCCTCTGTGTAACACACCTAATACCATCACACAGTTACCTGCTGCTCCTCTGTGTAACACACCTAATACCCATCACACAGTTACCTGCTGCTACTCTGTGTAACACACCTAATAACATCACACAGTTACCTGCTGCTCCTCTGTGTAACACACCTAATACCATCACACAGTCACCTGCTGCTCTTCTGTGTAACACACCTAATACCCATCACACAGTTACCGGCTGCTCCTCTGTGTAACACACCTAATACCCATCACACAGTAACTTGCTGCTCCTCTGTGTTACACACCTAATACCCATAACACAGTTACCTGCTGCTCCTCTGTGCAACACACCTAATACCCATAACACAGTTACCTGCTGCTCCTCTGTGTAACACACCTAATACCCATCACCAGTTACCTGCTACTCCTCTGTGTCACAAACCTAATACCCATCACACAGTTAGCTGCTGCACTTCTGTGTAACACATCAAATACCCATCACACAGTTACCTGCTGCTCCTCTGTGTAATACGCCTAATACCCATCACACAGTTACCTGCTGCTCCTCTGTGTAACACATCTAATATCCATCACACAGTTACCTGCTGCTCCTCTGTTTAACACACCTAATACCCATCACACAGTTACCTGCTGCACTTCTGTGTAACACACCTAAAACCCATCACACAGTTACATGCTGCTCCTCTCTGTAACACACCTAATACCCATCACACAGTTACCTGCTGCTCCTCTGTGTAACACACATAATATCCATCACCAGTTACCTGCTGCTCTTCTGTGTAACACACCTAAAACCCATCACACAGTTACCTGCTGCATCTCTGTGTAATACACCTAATACCCATCACACAGTTATCTGCTGCTCCTCTGTGTAACACACCTAATACTCATCACACAGTTACCTGCTGCTCCCCTGTGTAACACACCTAATACCCATCACATAGTTACCTGCTGCTTCTCTGTGTGACACACCTGATACCCATTACACAGTTAACTGCTGCTCCTCTGCTGTAACAAACCTAATACCCATCACACAGTTACCTGCTGCTCCTCTGTGTAACACACCTAATACCCATCACACAGTTACCTGCTGCTCCTCTGTGTAACACACCTAAAACCCATCACACAGTTACCTGCTGCTCCTCTGTGTAACACACCTAATATCCATCACACAGTTACCTGCTGCTCCACTGTGTAACACACCTAATACCCATCACACAGTTACGTGCTGCTTCTCTGTGTATCACATCTAATACCCATCACACAGTTACCTGCTGCTCCTCTGTGTAACACACCTAATACCCATCACACAGTTACCTGCTGCTCCTCTGTGTAACACACCTAATACCATCAAACAGTTACCTGCTGTTCCTCTGTGTAACACACCTAATACCCATCACACAGTTACCTGCTGCTTCTCTGTGTAACACACCTAATACCCATCACACAGTTACTTGCTGCTCCTCTGTGTAACACACCTAATACCCATCACACAGTAACCTGCTGTCTCTCTGTGTAACACATCTAATACTCATCACACAGTTACCTGCTGCTTCTCTGTTTAACACACTAATACCCATCACACAGTTACCTGCTGCTCCTCTGGGTAACACACCTAATACCGTCACACAGTTACCTGCTGCTCCACTGTGTAACACTCCTAATACCAGTCACACAGTTACCTGCTGATCCTCTGTGTAACACACCTAATACCCGTCACACAGTTACCTGCTGTGACAGACCCTTCTGTCAGTACTGAAAGAGTTAACTTTGTTCAGTTTTAAGAAGCTATTTTCTAAAGACAAGGTTGCTAGCCTCAGCTATTGTGTACTGTAATTAAGTTTAGTGATAAACATTCACATTTTTTAATCACATCCAGAGAGCAGACACCCAAGTGATAAGAAAGACTCAATTGTTTATACTAAGACAATAAAATTAATATAAATTCCTGAATTCTTTATTATTAGTTAATATCTATAAACACATTGAAATATATTTCTAGGAATAAAAAATATGAATCAATACTATGCATGTTTAATTTAATAAAATATGCTATACTCTTTACAGAGCAACCCAAATTGTAACTTTTAACTAGCCTTATTCACAATAGAATTTCATTCAATTAACACAATGAGATTCCAAGATATTTAGCTGCTAACATTCAAGCAATACATTCAGCTATTTAGCTATGTGGTCACAATTGATTCTAACACAATTCTAATTTCAAACATCAAAATAGTATCTATTATCTATGCAAAAAACAATTGTCCTTTGCTTTTTTATCTGAATTGAAATAAATTCTCAGTTATTTACAATTTAAAACCAATTCTGAGTTATAACTCTATGTAAATTTTCCAGGATAAATTGTTTAGCACTAAGGATTAGTTTAAAATACACAGACTATGAAATACTATTCTTAAAATACACAATGCTCTTTAAAAAAATTTACTACAGCAACAAGGAATGCTTATCTTAAATGCTTACCTATATCTTTAGCAATTTTTTTTTAATACTTTACCAGAATGACCAAAATCGATAATGCAATCTTCAGAAAACTTCTTGTTTCATCTCAGAAGACAATATAAGTATATTTTGCAATTAATGAGAAAAGTTAGCTAGCCTTGCTGTAATACTTGTATTTCAAATGCAGCCAATTTCCAGTTACAAGTCAGCCCAGCAGCCTTCCTTTCCTCTTTTTGCCTTGACTTAAATATGTTTTCAATCATTGATGAAACCATGTGGGTGGCCCTACGGAAGCTAATCATCCTATTGGTCACCTTGGAAGTCTTATCGGATTGGCTCTAGGCTCGGCATGGTTACGATGGAAACGCATCTTTTAACAGTTAAGTGTTTTGAGTGTTATACTGGATTCTGGCCATTGGGGGGGGGGGCAGCATGACAAACAAAACAGATTCATTCTTAATGTGGATGTAAATTTTTAACATATTGACCTTCCAAATCTGTTCTTATGCACTCTTTTATTAATACTGCATACTTTTTTTCTTTAAATGTAGAAAAAATAAATTAATATTTACGTTTGTAACTCGGCTCCGTTTTCAGGCAGAGCTCCTCCCATCCATAACTTCCCTTCTTTTCAGCGCATAACGTCTAGAGCAGTCCCACCCGCTCTATGACGTATTACCCTTGCACGTTCACGATGGCTCCTTTTTGTGCGCATGCGCTTCTAATTTAGTGCCGAATATGCGCATGCGTGTACTCTAGATAGATACTTACTTGCAGTTCCTGGTAAATACAGGAAGGTTGTGGATGCAGGCTTTATATGCGCATGCGTAGAGCGTGTACGCGCAGCGCTTCAAAAGCCAGCTGAAGTTGTTTTACGCATGCGCATATAAAAGACGCATGCGCATAAATTCACAATGACGTTAAGAAAAAGGGGCTGGACGCCACGGGGTACGCCAAATTATTAGTTTAGGCAAATGTCAATCACTGTAAGAAAAGCGGAACAAAATGGCGGGCGGAGGGAGAAAGCAAGATGTGTTTAGTTATAGAGGTATATACATCGATATAATATTATGTTTTTACAAAATTGATGACTTAAACTTATGCTATTTTTGGATGATAAAGCAGTTGTGATTGTCGACTATCAGTGAGTTTACATCCACTTTAACATTCATCATTGCTACACTTCAAACATCTCCCATATACTGATTATCTTAAACATACTCTAATTTATTGCATTAATAAATTACAATATTAATTATAGATGGGGTAGTATCATATCATTTCTCTGATTTCCCCGATATCAAATATGTTATGTCTCTAACATTACATTACATCAAAGCAATCTATACTGTTAACCATTCCAAAAATAATAGCATTTAAAATCCTGATATATATATTCATTCAAATACAGCATATTTCCTATTCAGTACTGCACTGCATCTTAACATGAATAAAATATATTTCATATTTCTAATAAACCCTGAATGCATGAATCTTGTCTATGTAGATCTGAAATAAAAATAAGTGTTATTAATCATTTCTTTTTAGGTCCACAAATATCTATATTCATATGCTTAAAAACACAGAGGCTAAGACATTTTATGCTTTTTGTCTGAAGTATGTTTTATATAGTGCAAGTTATTTTAAACAGTGAAATTTGAAATTATAATGCAAGCCATGTGGTTTTTCTGTGTGTTATCCTCCCCCAGCCATATGTCTGCATTACATATATTCAAGTGTCAGAGATTTAGTGAGCCGTTGTGTTGTTATCACATGTGTCTGTTATCATCTGTTTTTTTTCAAGTCACAAAGATTTGGGTGAGAGATTTCAGAGGACTTCTGAGCATATTCTCCCCCACAGTACAGACCATTGTCTCTACCAACCACATGTTTCCTGTAACTTAAGTTCTATGCTTATCTTTGTTTGGAAAGATAATTTAGTTGTAAAAGAAATCCAGATATTTATCTGACATTGTGTCCATATATATCCCTGCATGGGTTTATCTATCTTAATCTGGTTCTCCTATGTCCTGTTTATCAGGAAGGGGAATCATCACGCTTGATCCAAGATTTATAACACACAAAGTAAACATGGTCATTCCTTTTGAAGCAATTTAAATGCTATCTTAATTAGGAGAAGTATATCTTCACTGATCTAAGACCTGGAATATATAGCTATTAGAGATTGACCATCTCTTATTGAAGTTTTTGCCTTTTGAAATGGTTCAACGGTCCTATCTATAATAGTAGTTTAAGATTTTTTTTATTTTCTTTGAAATGACTGTTTAAATAGACCAAATGTCTCCTCTAACATTACTTTGAAAACATTTCTTTGTTCTGCAAGTAATTCATTTGATGAGTGAGGGAGGAGGCTGGTTTACATACAGTGTCCATTTTGGGTTCCATAAACAAACTGAATTATTTAGTGTACACAGATATATTATTATTTATAAGTATACATGTGTATATTATTTGATGATATTCTTATACCCTGACACACAGTTATCTGCTGCTTCTCTGTGTAACATACCTAATACCCATCACACAGTTATCTGCTGCTCCTCTGTGTAACACCTAATACCCATCACACAGTTACATGCTGCTCCTCTGTGTAACACACCTAATACCCATCACACAGTTACCTGCTGCTCCTCTGTGTAACACACCTAATACCCATCACACAGTTACCTGCTGCTCCTCTGTGTAACACACCTAATACCCATCACACAGTTACCTGCTGCTCCTCTGTGTAACACATCTAATATCCATCATGCAGTTACCTGCTGCTTCTCTGTGTAATAGACCTCATACCCATCAAACAGTTACCTGCTGCTCCTATGTGTAACACATATAATATCCATCACACAGCTACCTGCTGCTTCTCTGTGTAATACACCTAATACCCATCACACAGTTACCTGCTGCTCCTCTGTGTAACACACCTAATACCCATCACACAGTTACCTGCTGATCCTCTGTGGAACACACCTAATACCCATCACACAGTTACCTGCTGCTCCTCTGTGTAACACACCTAATACCCATCACACAGTAACCTGATGCTCCTTTGTGTAACACACCTAATACCCATCACACAGTTACCTGCTGTTCCTCTGTGTAACACACCTAATACCCATCACACTGTTACATACTGCTCCTCTGTGTAACACACCTAATATCAATCACACAGTTACAGACTCAGTAGCTAGTGTTACTGTAACTATATACCTTTGCACACATAACCTGACACATTGTACCTGGTACACGCACTACAGACTCAGTAGCTAGTGTTACAGTAACTTTATACCCTGTGTACACATCACCTGGCACATTGTACCTAGTACACATACTACAGACTCAGTAGCTAGTGTTACTGTAACTGTATACCTGTGTACACATCACCTGGCACATTGTACCTGGTACACATACTACAGACTCAGTAGCTAGTGTTACTGTAACTTTATACCTTTGTACACATCACCTGGCACATTGTACCTGGTACACAAACTACAGACTCAGTAGCTAGTGTTACTGTAACTTTATACCCTGTGTACACATCACCTGGCACATTGTACCTGGTACACACAATACATACTCTGTAGCTAGTGTTACTGAAACTTTATATCCTGTGTACACATCACCTAGCACATTGTACCTAGTACACTTACTATAGACTCAGTAGCTAGTGATACTGTAACTTTATACCCTGTGTACAAATCACCTGGCACATTGTACCTAGTACACATACTACAGACTTAGTAGCTAGTGATACTGTAACTTTATACCCTGTGCACACATCACCTGACACATTGTACCTGGTACACATACTACAGACTCAGTAGTTAGTGTTACTGTAACTTTATACCTGTGTACACATCACCTGGCACATTGTACCTGGTACACTTACTACAGACTCAGTAGCTAGTGATACTGTAACTTTATACTCTGTGTACATATCACCTGACACATTGTACCTGGTACACATACTACAGACTCAGTAGCTAGTGTTACTGAAACTTTATATCCTGTGTACACATCACCTAGCACATTGTACCTGGTACACAAACTACAGACTCAGTAGCTAGTGTTACTTTAACTTTATACCTGTGTACACATCACCTGGCACATTTTACCTGGTACACATACTACAGACTCAGTAGCTAGTGTTACTGTAACTTTATATCCTGTGTATACGTCACCTGGCACATTGTACCTGGTACACATACTACAGACTCAGTAGCTAGTGATACTGTAACTTTATACTGTGTGCACATCACCTGACACATTGTACCTGGTACACATACTACAGACTCAGTTGCTATTGTTACTGTAACTTTAAACCTGGTGAACACATCACCTGGCACACATACTACAGACTCAGTAGCTAGTGTTACTGTAACTTTATACGTGTGTACACATAACCTAGCACATTGTACCTGGTCCACATACTACATACTCAATAGCTAGTGTTACTGAAACTTTATACCCTGTGTACACATCACCTGGCACATTGTACAAGGTACACAAACTACAGACTCAGTAGCTAGTGGTACTGTAACTTTAAACCCTGTGTACACATCACCTGGCACATTGTAGAAGGTAAACACACTACAGACTCAGTAGCTAGTGTTACTGTAACTTTATAGTTGTGTATACATCACCTGACACATTGTACCTGGTACACATACTACAGACTAAGTAGCTAGTGTTACTGTAACTTTATACCTGTGTACACATCACCTGACACATTGTACCTGGTACACATACTACAGACTCAGTAGCTAGTATTACTGTAACTTTATAACTGTGTACACATCACCTGGCACATTGTACCTGGTACACACACTACAGACTCAGCAGCTAGTGTTACTGTAATTTTATACCTGTGTACACATCACATGGCACATTGTACCTGATACACAAACTACTGACTCAATAGATTGTGTTACTGAAACTTTAAACCCTGTGTACACATCACCTGGCACATTGTACCTGGTACACACACTACATACTCTGTAGCTAGTGTTACTGTAACTTTATACCTGTGTACACATCACCTGACACATTGTACCTGGTACACATACTACAGACTCAGTAGCTAGTGTTACTGTAACTTTATACCTGTGTGCACATCATCTGGCACATTGTACCTGGTACACATACTACAGACTCAGTAGCTAGTGTTACTGTAACTTTATACCTTTGCACACATCACCTGACACATTGTACCTGGTACACATACTACAGACTCAGAAGCTAAAGTTACTGTAACTTTATACCCTGTGTACTCATTACCTGGCACATTGTACCTGGTACACGCACTACCGACTCAGTAGCTAGTGTTACTGTAACTTTATACCTGTGTACACATCACCTGACACATTGTACCTGGTACACGCACTACATACTCAGTAGCTAGTGTTACTGTAACTTTAGACCCTGTGTACTCATTACCTGGCACATTGTACCTGGTACACGCACTACCTACTCAGTAGCTAGTGTTACTGTAACTTTATACCTGTGTACACATCACCTGACACATTGTATCTGGTACACACACTACAGACTCAGTAGCTAGTGTTACAGTAAATTTATACCCTGTGTACACATCACCTGCCACATTGTACCTGGTAAACATACTACAGACTCAGTAGCTTGTGATACTGTAACTGTATACCTGTGTACACATCACCTGGCACATTGTACCTGGTACACAAACTATAGACTCAGTAGCTAGTGCTACGGTAACTTTAAACCCTGTGTACACATCACCTTGCACATTGTACCTGGTTCACAAACTACAGAGTCAGTAGCTTGTGTTACTGAAACTTTACACCCTGTGTACACATCATCTGGAACATTGTACCTGGTGCACACACTAAATACTCTGTAGCTAGTGTTACTGTAACTTTATACCTGTGTACACATCACCTGACACATTGTACCTGTTACACGCACTACAGACTCAGTAGCTAATGTTACTGTAACTTTATACCTTTGCACACATCACCTGACACATTGTACCTGGTACACATACTACAGACTCAGTAGCTAGTAATAATGTAACTTTATACCCTGTGTACACATCACCTGGCACATTGTACCTGGTACACTCATTACAGACTCAGTAGCTAGTGATACTGTAACTTTATACCCTGTGTACACATCACTTGGCACATTGTACCTGGTACACATACTACAGACTTAGTAGCTAGTGATACTGTAACTTTATACCCTGTGTACACATCACCTGACACATTGTACCTGGTACACACACTACATACTCAGTAGCTAGTGATACTGTAACTTTATAACCTGTGTACACATCACCTGGCACATTGTACCTGGTACACATACTACAGACTTAGTAGCTAGTGATACTGTAACTTTATACCCTATGTACACATCACTTGACACATTGTACCTGGTACTCATACTACGGACTCAGTAGCTAGTGTTACTGTAACTTTATACCCTGTGTACACATCACCTGGCACATTGTACCTGGTACACATACTACAGACTCAGTAGCTAGTGATACTGTAACTTTATACCCTGTGTACACATCACTTGACACATTGTACCTGGTACTCATACTACGGACTCAGTAGCTAGTGTTACTGTAACTTTATACCCTGTGTACACATCACTTGACACATTGTACCTGGTACTCATACTACGGACTCAGTAGCTAGTGTTACTGTAACTTTATACCCTGTGTACACATCACCTGGCACATTGTACCTGGTACACATACTACAGACTCAGTAGCTAGTGATACTGTAACTTTATACCTGTGTGCACATCACATGACACATTGTACCTGGTACACATACTACACACTCAATAGCTAGTGTTACTGTAACTTTAAACCTGGTGAACACATCACCTGGCACACATACTAAAGACTCAGTAGCTAGTGTTACTGTAACTTTATACATGTGTACACATCACCTGGCACATTGTACCTGGTACACATACTACAGACTCAGTAGCTAGTGATACTGTAACTTTATACCTGTGTGCACATCACCTGACACATTGTACCTGGTACACATACTACACACTCAATAGCTAGTGTTACTGTAACTTTAAACCTGGTGAACACATCACCTGGCACACATACTAAAGACTCAGTAGCTAGTGTTACTGTAACTTTATACATGTGTACACATCACCTGGCACATTGTACCTGGTACACATACTACACACTCAATAGCTAGTGTTACTGTAACTTTAAACCTGGTGAACACATCACCTGGCACACATACTAAAGACTCAGTAGCTAGTGTTACTGAAACTTTATACCCTGTGTACACATCACCTGGCACATTGTACAAGGTACACAAACTACAGACTCAGTAGCTAGTGTTACTGTAACTTTATACCCTGTGTACACATCACCTGACACATTGTACCTGGTACACGCACTACATACTCAGTAGCTAGTGTTACTGTAACTTTAGACCCTGTGTACTCATTACCTGGCACATTGTACCTGGTACACGCACTACCTACTCAGTAGCTAGTGTTACTGTAACTTTATACCTGTGTACACATCACCTGACACATTGTATCTGGTACACACACTACAGACTCAGTAGCTAGTGTTACAGTAAATTTATACCCTGTGTACACATCACCTGCCACATTGTACCTGGTACACATACTACAGACTCAGTAGCTAGTGATACTGTAACTGTATACCTGTGTACACATCACCTGGCACATTGTACCTGGTACACAAACTATAGACTCAGTAGCTAGTGCTACGGTAACTTTAAACCCTGTGTACACATCACCTTGCACATTGTACCTGGTTCACAAACTACAGAGTCAGTAGCTTGTGTTACTGAAACTTTACACCCTGTGTACACATCATCTGGAACATTGTACCTGGTGCACACACTAAATACTCTGTAGCTAGTGTTACTGTAACTTTATACCTGTGTACACATCACCTGACACATTGTACCTGTTACACGCACTACAGACTCAGTAGCTAATGTTACTGTAACTTTATACCTTTGCACACATCACCTGACACATTGTACCTGGTACACATACTACAGACTCAGTAGCTAGTAATAATGTAACTTTATACCCTGTGTACACATCACCTGGCACATTGTACCTGGTACACTCACTACAGACTCAGTAGCTAGTGATACTGTAACTTTATACCCTGTGTACACATCACTTGGCACATTGTACCTGGTACACATACTACAGACTTAGTAGCTAGTGATACTGTAACTTTATACCCTGTGTACACATCACCTGACACATTGTACCTGGTACACACACTACATACTCAGTAGCTAGTGATACTGTAACTTTATAACCTGTGTACACATCACCTGGCACATTGTACCTGGTACACATACTACAGACTTAGTAGCTAGTGATACTGTAACTTTATACCCTATGTACACATCACTTGACACATTGTACCTGGTACTCATACTACGGACTCAGTAGCTAGTGTTACTGTAACTTTATACCCTGTGTACACATCACCTGGCACATTGTACCTGGTACACATACTACAGACTCAGTAGCTAGTGATACTGTAACTTTATACCCTGTGTACACATCACTTGACACATTGTACCTGGTACTCATACTACGGACTCAGTAGCTAGTGTTACTGTAACTTTATACCCTGTGTACACATCACTTGACACATTGTACCTGGTACTCATACTACGGACTCAGTAGCTAGTGTTACTGTAACTTTATACCCTGTGTACACATCACCTGGCACATTGTACCTGGTACACATACTACATACTCAGTAGCTAGTGATACTGTAAGTTTATACCTGTGTGCACTTCACCTGACACATTGTACCTGGTACACATACTACACACTCAATAGCTAGTGTTACTGTAACTTTAAACCTGGTGAACACATCACCTGGCACACATACTAAAGACTCAGTAGCTAGTGTTACTGTAACTTTATACATGTGTACACATCACCTGGCACATTGTACCTGGTACACATACTACAGACTCAGTAGCTAGTGATACTGTAACTTTATACTTGTGTGCACATCACCTGACACATTGTACCTGGTACACATACTACAAACTCAATAGCTAGTGTTACTGTAACTTTAAACCTGGTGAACACATCACCTGGCACACATACTAAAGACTCAGTAGCTAGTGTTACTGTAACTTTATACATGTGTACACATCACCTGGCACATTGTACCTGGTACACATACTACAGACTCAGTAGCTAATGTTACTGTAACGTTAAACCTGGTATACACATTACCAGGCACATTGTACCTAGAACACACACTACAGACTCAGTAGCTAGTGTTACTGTAACTTTATACCCTGTGTACACATCACCTGGCACATTGTAGAAGGTAAACATACTACAGACTCAGTAGCTAGTGTTACTGTAACTTTATACCTGTGTACACATCACCTGACACATTGTACCTGGTACACGCACTACTGACTCAGTAGCTAGTGTTACTGTAACTTTATACTTTTGTATACATCACCTGACACATTGTACTTGGTACACATACTACAGACTTAGTAGCTAGTGTTACTGTAACTTTATACCTGTGTACACACCACCTGGCACATTGTACCTGGTACACACACTACAGACTCAATAGCTTATGTTACTGAAACTTTATACCCTGTGTACACATCACCTGGCACATTGTACCCGCTACACACACTACATACTCTGTAGCTGGTGTTACTGTAACTTTTTACCTGTGCACACATCACCTGACACATTGTACCTGGTACACGCACTGCAGACTCAGTAGCTAGTGTTACTGTAACTTTATACCTGTGTACACATCACCTGACACATTGTACCTGGTACACATACTACAGACTCAGTAGCTAGTGTTACTGTAACTTTATACCTTTGCACACATCACCTGTTATGGTATAACCCAGATACCAAGGGCTAATACCAGATGAAAGATGTCCTGAATATGGGATCAGCAACACACAACCCACCTAATTCTCCCCTCAAACATGAGACCAGGCTCCATATTGAAGGTAAAAACAGAATGCACTTTATTGAGGGCTATATGCCCAGTATTTATGCAGGTTTGAGACCAGATGGGGGGTTGGCAGTATTGTACATTAGATAGAGGGAAGACGCCCTTTTTCATGATACAATAGAATTACATTACTTAAGCAGATAAACAATTTAAACACAATAAAACAATGGAGTCCTTCTTATCACCTAGCAGTCTGACTTTGGAGGTGATTAAACAATGTGAATGCTTATCACATAAACTTAATTACAGTACACAATATGCTAGGAAACCTGTCTCAGAAAATAGTTTCTCAAAACTGAACAGAGTTAACCCTTCAAGTACTGACAGACAGGTCTGTCACACGGCTCCCTCCTGGTGTGACACTCCGGCAGACCCGGCTTGACCCTTTGGCGGGTCAACTTGGGGATGACCGGACTAGGAGGTGGTAGGCATGTCAATTTGCCGGGACAATCCATCTCCATTCCCGTTATGAGAGAGAATTCCTGTCCGTATAAATAAGGGTTCAACTTCTTCAGTGCCCAGACCAGGGCTAAACAGTCCTTCAAAATCTCATCAGCTTCTTTACGAGTTTTTTGTACCTGCTCTTTATAGGTATCCACAATCCCTTCATACTGACATAGGGTGCCCTTGAGTTGCTGCACCTCACTATGAGCCAGCGTCAGCTTCTCCTCCAGTGTCGCTAAGTTTGTCTTTAATGTTTCATGTTCCACTCTCAAGCTGGTGTTTTCTGCAGTCTGTCGGTGCAGCTTGTCTAGCAGAGATTCCCGTTCTAAACGCGCTTTTTCCTCTGCGCTCCTCTTCTCTCCCGCTAGCACTGTTACGTGATTGTTTAACGTGACCATTTCATCCTCTACTTGACTCTTCTCCTTCATCAGCGCATTGTAACGGGACTTCCACGTATCAATGGCGGATAGAGATTTACTGAGCTCAGCGTCCTGGGGCTCAGCAGCAGGTGGGTCAGTCTCTGTGGCATGGATCTGGGCCCGGGTAGTCACAGGGTTAACATCAGCGGGATCCATGGGAGCGTAGGCAGAAACAAGGGGGGCCAAGTCATTTCCAAGGAGAACATCAGCTGGTAAGTCCTTCATGACCCCCACATTCACATGTCTAGAGCCCACTCCCCAATCCAAATGTACCTGGGCAACAGGTAGGCTGAACACAGCGCCCCCTGCTACCCTCACAGCCACAGTGTCTCTGGTGTGCTGGTTCTCAGACACCAAGTTCTTTTGGAGTAAGGTCATGGTAGCACCAGTATCCCGTAGACCACTGACCTCCTTCCCATTCACTTTAACCAGTTGCCGGTGTGATGAGACCAATCTCGCCACTGTGCATTGGAGGGCCTTTTATGGAACATTCTTTGGGCTGGAGGTACATGGGCTTAAGGATACCCAGAGACTGCATGGAAATGTGGAATTTTATATGCTGGACACCCCATGTACTTTCATAACTCTTTCTTATGTCCATGTCACCCTGTATCCATAAATACAGGATGGGTACAGGGTGTGAGTGCCCCTTGTGGGAGCAATTGTGACTCTATAAACCAAGTGGGCATAAAGGACTTAATAGCTAATAAGGGCTGTTCTTATATTCTGTAATAAGATGTATTTTATTTACGTTGCAGATCTGATTGTGTCTCAGGAGTCTGTCTGGGTAAACTGATTGTGTCCCTGTGTGATTATGTTAACTAGACTGCCCAACATCAGATTGTCTGAGTAAACGTTCTTCCCCAGTTAATTAATTTAATATGTTAATCTGTTTTACCTGTGAATAGACAATTGTTAGAGGTTTGATGCATTGTTCATATATTTGCTTTACTGTTTAACCAATGCCCTCTGTAACCTGAAGCCAGGGTGTATAAATATGTGTGCTGCTTTTAAATAAACTATTCATTTTGCTGATATCTGTTGGACCCTCACCATGGAGCTTTGACTCATGTTTGGGGGAGGGAGTGGGGAAATTTACTGTATGCTGCCTGTGCCTCTGCCCTTTTATTCCAGGGTTATACCGTTACAATTGGTGGCAAGCGACAGGATTGTTCCTACGGCCAGAAGGACAGCTACAGGAGACACCATTCCGTGGATTTACAAGTTGGGGGCAATGCATGTCCCAGTACAGCGACCCTAAAAGCAACAGAATGGAACCAGCAGTGTTATATGAGGAGGAGGACCTGGATGGCTGGGATGCATTAAGGAAAGGCATCTGGTACCAGGCCCTGGATAATGTACAATACCAGCAGGGTAAGAGTCTCCCCAGTGAAGAGCAGCGGTTGCAGAAGCAAGTGGCCCTGCGGATGCCCTTCCTGGGAGAACAGCCCCTGGAGGAATGGGTGAAGAAACTAGAGCACCGGGTATGGCAGGAGCTATGGCTGGAGGATGCCTACCAGGCACTCTGGTGGTATATGGCACAGTATATACCCTGGACAGCCGAGCATGACAAACCAGAGGGAGAGGAGTTTGATGGTCCTGGCTTGTTATGGGAGTCCTTTGCAGAGCCTGACTTTGGGAGCCCTGCGCAGACCAGACATCAGGAAATTTTCTATGAGAGGGAGGCTAGGCATGACTGGGCTGACCCCCATGAGGTAGAGCCAGACCTGGCTCACTTAGCAGCCCTGGAGTGGGAACTGGAGCAGGACTACCGAGATCTCTTCCACTCCATTGGGAAGGCTCAGCAGGACAGCAAGGTGAAAGACCCAGATCCAGACCCATTCAGCTGGGAAGATATTGTGGAGATGTACTGGGAAGGACCCCAGTTGGCCGTTGGAGATGGGACCGAGGTGTCTCCACCGGTCCTGCAGGGAATTGGGAGCCCAGACTCCTTTCCCCAGCGGCAGGCTGAGTTACAGGGGGCAGAGACAGTTGGTCCTGTCCCCCAGCAGCAGAGTGATATGCAGGGAATTGGGAGCCCAGACTCCATTCCCCAGTGGCAGGCTGAGTTACAGGGGGCAGAGACAGTTGGTCCTGTCCAGGTTTATACTGTTACAGCCGGTTATTGCGGTGGGCAGCTTGCATGGGGTCTGCTTCATGTAGGATGCCCCAGCATTCTTCCACCTCTACACAGTGGGCCGCAGGCTGAGGGTTACGTGGTATTCTGCAGGCGGGTCTTCTCCAGGACTGTGCTTGGTTCGCTGCGTTTAAGGGACACTCTGGTTGCTTACATCCAAAGCACCGAAAAGGTTGTGAGTAGTCCTGTGAGTTGAACCGGGCTCTCTGACGATAGTTTGTGGCTGGAGGCTGTTTGGTAGAGCGGTGCGCCAGGGATTGGTAACTGGTAGCTGCTGGGGTGACTGGGAGTCTGTACTCCACTCTGGCAGGGATCTTAGTGGTAGCAGTGTCCAGATTGCGGGTATCTGTATACTCATCTGCTAAGCGAGCAGCTTCATGCAGGGTGGAGGGTTTACGGTCCCGAACCCACTCTCAAACTCCTGTGGGTAACTTGTCAAAGCAATGTTCCAACAGGAATAGCTGCAGCACCTCTTCCCCAGATACGGCTTGGCACCCCGCCATCCAGTGAGCTGCTGTGCGGTGCACCATACATGCCCACTCAACGTAGAAATCTCCAGCTAGTTTAACAGTGTCTCTGAACCGCCTCCTGTATGCCTCTGGTGTAACCGCATACCTGGAGAGCAGAGCCTCTTTTACAGCATTATAATCCCCGACTTCCTCATCTGGAATGGCCCGAAAAACCTCGCTGGCCCGGCCGGATAATTTTCAGGATAATATCATGACCCAGTCCTCTGCGGGTACCTTGTGTAGTGCACATTGCCTCTCAAAATCCGCAAGGTACCCATCAATCTCTCCTTCTGTTTCCAGGAAGTTTTTAAAAGCAGCAAAATTTAATTTTCTCTTTCCACTGGGGTTGCTGTGACTTGGGCTGCTGCAGCGCCGCTTTGGCAAAGTAGGTTGGCCTCCACAGCTGTTATGACCCGGTCGATAATTTCGGCAGATGGGTTGGGGCCATAATGTGCCATTCTTATTTTAACCGCCCGATCAAAGCTTGCTTCTTCGGGGGTTCTGTCTGATATGCTGGGCCCATTGGTTCCTTCGGTCCCTGGTACTCCTTCCATCTTGGTCAGTATTGTAATATTCCCCCTCTTCCTGAGGTTACTGGCTTGTGTAGTTGCTCTTCTGGGCGATAAGGATCATCCTGTCGCTTGCCACCAATTGTTATGGTATCACCAGATATCAAGAGTTAATACCAGATGAAAGATGTCCTAAATATGGGATCAGCAACACACAACCCAGCTAATTCTCCCCTCAAACATGAGACCAGGCTCCATATTGAAGGTAAAAACAGAATGCACTTCAATGAGGGCTATATACCCAGTATTTATGCAGGTTTGAGACCAGGTGGGGGGTTGGCAGTATTGTACATTAGATAGAGGGAAGACGCCCTTTTTCATGATACAATAGAATTACATTACTTAAGCAGATAAACTATTTGAACACAAGAAAACAATGGAGTCCTTCTTATCACCTAGCAGTCTGACTCTGGAGGTGATTAAAAAATGTGAATGCTTATCACATAAACTTAATTACAGTACACAATATGCTAGGAAACCTGTCTCAGAAAATAGTTTCTCAAAACTGAACAGAGTTAACCCTTCAAGTACTGACAGAGATATCTGTCACATCACCTGACACATTGTACCTGGTACACATACTACAGACTCAGCAGCTAGTGTTACTGTAACTTTATACCTGTGTACACATCACCTGGCACATTGTAGCTGGTACACATACTACAGACTCAGTAGCTAGTGTTACTGTAACTTTATACTTGTGTACACATCACTTGGCACATTGTACCTGGTACACATACTACAGACTCGGTAGCTAGTGATACTGTAACTTTATACCCTGTGTACACATCACCTGGCACATTGTACCTGGTACACACACTACAGACTCAGTAGCTAGTGATACTGTTACTTTATACGCTGTGTACACATCACCTGGCACATTGTATCTGAAACACACACTACAGACTCAGTAGCTAGTGTTACTGTAACTTTATACCCTGTGTACACATCACCTGGCACATTGTACCTGGTACACACACTACAGACTCAGTAGCTAGTGCTACAGTAACTTTATACAGTGTGTACACATCACCTGACACATTGTACCTGGTACACACACTACAGACTCAGTAGCTAGTGTTACTGTAACTTTATACCCTGTGTACACATAACCTGGCACATTGTACCTGGTACACATACTACAGACTCAGTAGCTAGTGATACTGTAACTTTATACCTGTAAACACATCACCTGACACGTTGTACCTGGTACACACACTACAGACTCATTAGCTAGTGATACTGTAACTTTGTACCCTGTGTACACATCACCTGGCACATTGTACCTGGTACACATACTACAGACTCAGTAGCTAGTGATACTGTAACTTTATACCTGTGTACACATCACCTGGCACATTGTACCTGGTACACACACTACAGACTCAGTAGCTAGTGATACTGTAACTTTATACCCTGTGTACACATCACCTGGCACAGTGTACCTGGTACACATACTACAGGCTCAGTAGCTAGTGATACTGTAACTTTATACCCTGTGTACACATCACCTGGCACATTGTACCTGGTACACAAACTACTGACTCAGTAGCTAGTGTTACTGTAACTTTATACCCTGTGTACACATCACCTGTCACATTGTACCTGGTACACTTACTACAGACTCAGTAGCTAGTGATACTGTAAATTTATACCTGTGTACACATCACCTGACACATTATACCTGGTACACTTACTACAGACTCAGTAGCTAGTGATACTGTAACTTTATACCTGTGTACACATCACCTGGCCATTGTACATGGTACACAAACTACAGACTCAGTAGCTAGTGATACTGTAACTTTATACCTGTGTACACATCACCTGGCACATTGTACCTGGTACACAAACTACTGACTCAGTAGCTAGTGTTACTGTAACTTTATACTTGTGTACACATCACCTGACACATTGTACCTGGTACACACACTACAGACTCAGTAGCTAGTGATACTGTAACTTTATAATCTGTGTACACATCACCTGGCACATTGTATCTGGTACACAAACTACAGACTCAGTAGCTAGTGTTACTGTAACTTTATACTTGTGTACACATCACCTGACATATTGTACCTGGTACACACACTACAGACTCAGTAGCTAGTGATACTGTAACTTTATACCCTGTGTACACATCACCTGGCACATTGTACCTGGTACACACACTACAGACTCAGTAGTTATTGTTACTGTAACTTTATACCCTGTGTACACATCACCTGGCACATTGTACCTGGTTCACAAACTACAGACTCAGTAGCTTGTGTTACTGAAACTTTACACCCTGTGTACACATCATCTGGAACATTGTACCTGGTGCACACACTACATACTCTGTAGCTAGTGTTACTGTAACTTTATACCTGTGTACACATCACTTGAAACATCGTACCTGTTACACGCACTACAGACTCAGTAGCTAGTGTTACTGTAACTTTTTACCTGTGTACACATCACCTGACACATTGTGCCTGGTATACATAATACAGACTCAGTAGCTAGTGTTACTGTAACTTTATACCTTTGCACACATCACCTGACACATTGTACCTGGTACACATACTACAGACTCAGTAGCTAGTAATACTGTAACTTTATACCCTGTGTACACATCACCTGGCACATTGTACCTGGTACACTCACTACAGACTCAGTAGCTAGTGATACTGTAACTTTATACCCTGTGTACACATCACCTGGCACATTGTACCTGGTACACATACTACAGACGTAGTAGCTAGTGATACTGTAACTTTATACCCTGTGCACACATCACCTGACACATTGTACCTGGTACACACACTACATACTCAGTAGCTAGTGATACTATAACTATATACCCTGTGTACACATACCCTGACACATTGTACCTGGTACACTTACTACAGACTCAGTAGCTAGTGATATTGTAACTTTATAACCTGTGTACACATCACCTGGCACATTGTACCTGGTACACATACTACGGACTCAGTAGCTAGTGATACTGTAACCTTATAGCCTGTGTACACATCACCTGACACATTGTACCTGGTACACATACTACAGACTCAGTAGATAGTGTTATTGTAACTTTATACCCTGTGTACACATCACCTGGCACATTGTACCTAGTACACATACTACAGACTCAGTAGCTAGTGTTACTGTAACTTTATACCCTGTGTACACATCATCTGGCACATTGTACCTAGTACACATACTACAGACTCAGTAGCTAGTGATACTGTAACTTTATACCCTGTGTAAACATCACCTGACACGACACATTGTACCTGGTACACATAATACAGACTCAGTAGCTAGTGTTACTGTAACTTTATACCTGTGTACACATCACCTGGCCATTATACATGGTACACAAACTACAGACTCAGTAGCTAGTGATACTGTAACTTTATACCTGTGTACACATCACCTGGCACATTGTACCTGGTACACAAACTACTGACTCAGTAGCTAGTGTTACTGTAACTTTATACTTGTGTACACATCACCTGACACATTGTACCTGGTACACACACTACAGACTCAGTAGCTAGTGATACTGTAACTTTATAATCTGTGTACACATCACCTGGCACATTGTATCTGGTACACAAACTACAGACTCAGTAGCTAGTGTTACTGTAACTTTATACTTGTGTACACATCACCTGACATATTGTACCTGGTACACACACTACAGACTCAGTAGTTATTGTTACTGTAACTTTATACCCTGTGTACACATCACCTGGCACATTGTACCTGGTTCACAAACTACAGACTCAGTAGCTAGTGATACTGTAACTTTATAATCTGTGTACACATCACCTGGCACATTGTACCTGGTACACAAACTACTGACTCTGTAGCTAGTGTTACTGTAACTTTATACCTGTGTGCACATCACCTGGCACATTGTACCTGGTACACACACTACAGACTCAGTAGTTATTGTTACTGTAACTTTATACCCTGTGTACACATCACCTGGCACATTGTACCTGGTTCACAAACTACAGACTCAGTAGCTTGTGTTACTGAAACTTTACACCCTGTGTACACATCATCTGGAACATTGTACCTGGTGCACACACTACATACTCTGTAGCTAGTGTTACTGTAACTTTATACCTGTGTACACATCACTTGAAACATTGTACCTGTTACACGCACTACAGACTCAGTAGCTAGTGTTACTGTAACTTTTTACCTGTGTACACATCAGCTGACACATTGTACCTGGTACACATACTACAGACTCAGTAGATAGTGTTATTGTAACTTTATACCCTGTGTACACATCACCTGGCACATTGTACCTAGTACACATACTACAGACTCAGTAGCTAGTGTTACTGTAACTTTATACCCTGTGTACACATCATCTGGCACATTGTACCTAGTACACATACTACAGACTCAGTAGCTAGTGATACTGTAACTTTATACCCTGTGTACACATCACCTGACACGACACATTGTACCTGGTACACATAATACAGACTCAGTAGCTAGTGTTACTGTAACTTTATACCTGTGTACACATCACCTGGCACATTGTACCTGGTACACACACTACAGACTCAGTAGCTTGTGTAACTGTAACTTTATACCCTGTGTACACATCACCTGGCACATTGTACATAGTACACATACTACAGACTCAAAAGCTAGTGATACTGTAACTTTATACCCTGTGTACACATCACCTGGCACATTGTACGTAGTACACATACTGCAGACTCAGTAGCTAGTGTTACTGTAACTTTACACCTGTGTACACATCACCTGACACATTGTACCTTGTACACTTACTACAGACTCAGTAGCTAGTGTTACTGTAACTTTATACCTGTGTACACAAAACCTGGCACATTGTACCTTGTACACTTACTACAGACTCAGTAGCTAGTGATACTGTTACTTTATACCCTGTGTACACATCACCTGGCACATTGTACCTGGTACACATACTACAGGCTCAGTAGCTAGTGATACTGTAACTTTATACCTGTGTGCACATCACCTGGCACATTGTACCTAGTACACTTACTACAGACTCAGTAGCTAGTGTTACTGTAACTTTATACCCTGTGTACACATCACCTGGCACATTGTACCTAGTACACATACTACAGACTCAGTAGTTAGTGTTACTGTAACTTTATACCCTGTGTACACATCACCTGGCACATTGTACCTAGTACACATATTACAGACTCAGTAGCTAGTGTTACTGTATTTTTATACCCTGTATTCACATCATCTGGCACATTGTACCTAGTACACATACTACAGACTCAGTAGCTAGTGATACTGTAACTTTTTACCCTGTGTACACATCACCTGACACATTGTACCTGGTACACATAATACAGACTCAGTAGCTAGTGTTACTGTAACTTTATACCTGTGTACACATCACCTGGCACATTGTACCTGGTACACACACTACAGACTCAGTAGCTTGTGTTACTGTAACTTTATACCCTGTGTACACATCACCTGGCACATTGTACCTAGTACATGTTACGGTACCAACAGTGTACCAAGGGTTAATACCAGATGAACAATGTCCTGCATAGGGAATCAGCAATTCACAACCCCAACCAGTTTTCCCCACAAACATGAGACCAGGCTCCAAATCAGGTTTAAAACAGAATGTCATTTATTAAAAGGCTATGCCTAGTATTTATGCAGGTCTGACCCCCCAGATGGGGGGGGGGGGGTTGAAAGAATGTTGTACATTAGATGGAGGGCCCACACCCTTGGACAGACCACAATAGAATAACATACTTTACTTAGGCAGATAACAACTTAAACACATTTGGCTTGTCTTACGTCTGCTCTCTGAAGGTGATTAAACAATGGACTGTTTATCACTAACTTTAATGACAGTACACAATAGCTTCTTAAACTGGAACACAGTTAACTCCTTCAGTACTGACAGAAGGGTCTGTCACATAGCTCCCCCCTTGTGGAACACTCCGGCAGACCCGGCTTGACCCTTTGGCGGGTCAACCTGGGGATGACCGGACTAGGAGGTGGTAGGCATGTCAGTTTGCCAGGACAATCCATCTGTATTCCCGTTATGAGAGAGAATTCCTGTCCATACAAACAAGGGTTCAACTTCCTCAGTGCCCAGACTAGGGATAAACAGTCCTTCAAAATCCCATCAGCTTCCTTACGAGTTTTCTGTACCTTCTCTTTATAGGTATCCACAATCCCTTCATACTGACATAGGGTGCCCTTGAATTGCTGCACCTCACTATGAGCCAGCGTCAGCTTCTCCTCCAGTGTTGCTAAGTTTGTCTTTAAGGTTTCATGTTCCACTCTCAAGCTGGTGTTTTCTGCAGTCTGTCGGTGCAGCTTGTCTAGCAGAGATTCACGTTCTAAACGTGCTTTTTCCTCTGCGCTCCTCTTCTCCTTCATCAGCGCATTGTAACGGGACTTCCACGTATCAATAGCGGATAGAGATTTACTGAGCTCAGCGTCCTGGGGCTCAGCAGCAGGTGGGTCAGTCTCTGCTGCACGGATCTGAGCACGGGTAGTCAAAGGGTTAACATCAGCGGGACCCATGGGAGCATAGGCAGAAACAAGGGGGGCCAAGTTATTTCCAAGGAGAACATCAGCGGGTAAATCCTTCATGACCCCCACATTCACAGGTCTAGCGCCCCCTCCCCAATCCAAATGTACCCTGGCAACAGGTAGGCGGAACACAGTGCCCCCTGCTACCCTCACAGCCACAGTGTCTCCAGTGTGCTGTTTCTCAGACACCAAGTTCTTTCGATGCAAGGTCATGGTAGCACCAGTATCCCCTAGACCACTGACCTCCTTCCCATTCACTTTAACCAGTTGCCGGTTATTCCGGTGGGCAGCTTGCACAAGGTCTGCCTCATGTAGGATGCCCCAGCATTCTTGCGCCCCTATGTAGCGGGCCGCAGGCTAAGGGTTACGTGGGATTCCACCGGCGGGTCTTCTCCAGGACTGTGCTTGGTTCGCTGCATTTAGGGGACACTCTGGTCTTTTGTGCCCTAGTTGCTTACATCCAAAGCACCGAATAGGCTGTGAGTAGCCCCGTGAATTGATCCGGGCTCTCTGAAGGTAGTTCGTGGCCGGAGGCCGTGTGGTATAGCCGTGCGCCGGGGTTTGGTAACTGGCAGCAGCTGGGGTGACTGGGGGTCTGTACTCCACTCTAGCAGGGGGCTTAGTGGTAGAAGTGTCCAGTTTGCGGGCATCCGTATACTCATCTGCCAGGGGAGCAGCTTCATGCAGGGTGGAGGGTTTACGGTCCCGAACCCACTCTCTAACTCCTGCTGATAACTTGTCAAAGCAATGTTCCAACAGGAATAGCTGCAGCACCTCTTCCCCAGATACGGCTTGGCACCCCGCTATCCAGTGAGCTGCTGTGCGGTGCACCTTACATGCCCACTAAACGTAGGAATCACCAGCTAATTTAACAGTGTCTCTGAACCGCCTCCGGTATGCCTCCGGTGTAACCGCATACCTGGAGAGCAGAGCCTCTTTCACAGTATTATAATCCCCAACTTCCTCATCTGAAATGGCCCGAAAAGCCTCACTGGCCCGGCCGGATAATTTTCCGGATAATATCGTGACCCAGTCCTCTGCGGGTACCTTGTGTAGTGCACATTGCCTCTCAAAATCCGCAAGGTACCCATCAATCTCTCCTTCTGTTTCCAGGAAGTTTTTAAAAGCTGCAAAATTTACTTTTCCCTTTTCCACTCTGGTTGCTGCGACTTGGGCTGCTGCAGCGCCGCTTTGGCGAAGTAGGTTGGCCTCCACAGCTGCTATGACCCGGTCGATAATTTCCGCAGATGGGTTGGGGCCATAATGTGCCAGTCTTATTTTAACCGCCCGATCACAGCTTGCTTCTTCAGGGGTTCTGTCTGATATGCTGGGCCCATTGGTTCCTTCGGTCCCTGGTACTCCTTCCATCTTAGTCAGTATTGTAATAATCCCCCTCTTCCTGAGGTTACTGCCTTGTGTAGTTGCTCTTCTGGGCGATAAGGTTCATTCCGTCACTTGCCACCAATTGTTACGGTACCAACAGTGTACCAAGGGTTAATACCAGATGAACAATGTCCTGCATAGGGAATCAGCAATTCACAACCCCAACCAGTTTTCCCCACAAACATGAGACCAGGCTCCACATCAGGTTTAAAACAGAATGTCATTTATTAAAAGGCTATGCCTAGTATTTATGCAGGTCTGACCCCCCAGATGGGGGGGGGGGGTTGAAAGAATGTTGTACATTAGATGGAGGGCCCACACCCTTGGACAGACCACAATAGAGCGTCTGCTCTCTGAGGGTGATTAAACAATGGACTGTTTATCACTAACTTTAATGACAGTACACAATAGCTTCTTAAACTGGAACACAGTTAACTCCTTCAGTACTGACAGAAGGGTCTGTCACAGTACACATACTACAGACTCAATAGCTAGTGATACTGTAACTTTATACCCTGTGTACACATCACCTGGCACATTGTACGTAGTACACATACTGCAGACTCAGTAGCTAGTGTTACTGTAACTTTATACCCTGTGTACACATCACCTGACACATTGTACCTTGTACACTTACTACAGACTCAGTAGCTAGTGTTACTGTAACTTTATACCTGTGTACACATCACCTGGCACATTGTACATAGTACACATACTACAGACTCAAAAGCTAGTGATACTGTAACTTTATACCCTGTGTACACATCACCTGGCACATTGTACGTAGTACACATACTGCAGACTCAGTAGCTAGTGTTACTGTAACTTTACACCTGTGTACACATCACCTGACACATTGTACCTTGTACACTTACTACAGTCTCAGTAGCTAGTGTTACTGTAACTTTATACCTGTGTACACATAACCTGGCACATTGTACCTTGTACACTTACTACAGACTCAGTAGCTAGTGATACTGTAACTTTATACCCTGTGTACACATCACCTGGCACATTGTACCTGGTACACATACTACAGACTCAGTAGCTAGTGTTACTGTAACTTTATACCTGTGTACACATCACCTGGCACATTGTACCTAGTACACTTACTACAGACTCAGTAGCTAGTGTTACTGTAACTTTATACCCTGTGTACACATCACCTGGCACATTGTACCTAGTACACATACTACAGACTCAGTAGCTAGTGTTACTGTAACTTTGTACCCTGTGTACACATCACCTGGCACATTGTACCTAGTACACATATTACAGACTCAGTAGCTAGTGTTACTGTATTTTTATACCCTGTATTCACATCATCTGGCACATTGTACCTAGTACACATACTACAGACTCAGTAGCTAGTGATACTTTAACTTTATACCCTGTGTACACATCACCTGACACATTGTACCTGGTACACATAATACAGACTCAGTAGCTAGTGTTACTGTAACTTTATACCTGTGTACACATCACCTGGCACATTGTACCTGGTACACACACTACAGACTCAGTAGCTTGTGTTACTGTAACTTTATACCCTGTGTACACATCACCTGGCACATTGTACCTAGTACATGTTACGGTACCAACAGTGTACCAAGGGTTAATACCAGATGAACAATGTCCTGCATAGGGAATCAGCAATTCACAACCCCAACCAGTTTTCCCCACAAACATGAGACCAGGCTCCACATCAGGTTTAAAACAGAATGTCATTTATTAAAAGGCTATGCCTAGTATTTATGCAGGTCTGACCCCCCAGATGGGGGGGGGGGTTGAAAGAATGTTGTACATTAGATGGAGGGCCCACACCCTTGGACAGACCACAATAGAATAACATACTTTACTTAGGCAGATAACAACTTAAACACATTTGGCTTGTCTTACGTCTGCTCTCTGAGGGTGATTAAACAATGGACTGTTTATCACTAACTTTAATGACAGTACACAATAGCTTCTTAAACTGGAACACAGTTAACTCCTTCAGTACTGACAGAAGGGTCTGTCACAGTACACATACTACAGACTCAATAGCTAGTGATACTGTAACTTTATACCCTGTGTACACATCACCTGGCACATTGTACGTAGTACACATACTGCAGACTCAGTAGCTAGTGTTACTGTAACTTTATACCTGTGTACACATCACCTGGCACATTGTACCTTGTACACTTACTACAGACTCAGTAGCTAGTGTTACTGTAACTTTATACCTGTGTACACATCACCTGGCACATTGTACCTTGTACACTTACTACAGACTCAGTAGCTAGTGATACTGTTACTTTATACCCTGTGTACACATCACCTGGCACATTGTACCTGGTACACATACTACAGACTCAGTAGCTAGTGTTACTGTAACTTTATACCTGTGTACACATCACCTGGCACATTGTACCTAGTACACTTACTACAGACTCAGTAGCTAGTGTTACTGTAACTTTAAACCCTGAGTACACATCACCTGACACATTGTTCCTGGTTCACTCACTATAGACTCAGTAGCTAGTGATACTGTAACTTTATACCTGTGTACACATGACCTGACACATTGGCCTCTAGTTATCAAGCCGTCTACTTACCTACCTTCGCCGGCCCCAATACGCCCGCCTAAGCTCGCCTCACATCACCGCTGCGGACCTGAATACGCTCGCCAAAGTTATCAAAAAAGCTGTGTGACGGATACCCCGGTTACCCCGACTGGGTAGCTCCGCCAAAAGGGGTCCTGCTTCCTCCCTGCCGACTGCAGCTATGCAGCTGGCAAGTAACCACAGCCTGTAGGCACCCTTGATGCCCGACAGCATCAGCACCCAGGGTCCCACCCTGTGGCAGACTCCAGCTCCCCAGACTGGGTAGCTCTTCCAGTGTGTCCTTCCTTTGCCTGGAACAGGCTGCTATGTCGCTCAGGAAAGTGATTTTAGCTGGAGCCAACCCAAATATCTAGACAGACTAGCCTTCAGGTTAATCAGGAACTGATTTTATTGAAAACACACACTCCTTTTATACAGTCAGCTCATCTTGATAAGACCCTGGACAATCCCACTATTTTCCCGCCATTCCAGCCCCTCTAGACAGCCCGGTACCTCCAAAGAAGCCACAGTCTCACATAATCCCAATACATAGGGGTGGCATTTTAAAGCTCTCGGTCCCCAAATGCCACAGTCCAAAAATCAGCATGATTCGTTACGGGGGACCGGAATTACAGTCCGTTGAAGTTAGGGGTGTCCAAAACCCCCAGTTCCAAAAGGAGCTCCCCTCCGGCAATTCTCCCACTCCTTGTACTCCCCAGGGGCTACTAATCCCCAAAAGAGCGGAGCTCTGGGGCACATGGTTGCTGGAGCGACCTGGGTTAAATTTAGCGGGTGTTCTGCTGTCCTGTGGACGACCGGGAGTTCCAGGAGCCTGGCCAGCCTGAGAGGGGTTAGGCGGGTGTCCGTTGTAAGGCAGCCGACCGGGAGTTCCAGGAGCCCGGCCAGCCTAGGAGGGTTTTCCTGGTCATACACCAACTTTTCTCTGAACACAAAAACAAGCCAACACAAAGCAAACAAACAGCTTCCAGAGATGGTGGTTGCTCTGAGGAGCCCAAAACCACTAAGAAACAATTTTGGTGAGGTTGTAGGGGGTGGGGGGTAGCCTTAGCCGTCTGATATCCGTGACAAGCTGTAAAAAAGCCGCGCACCAAGTACGGGGCGATGAGCAGCGGACTGTGATAGATATCACTCATCCGATCTCGCTGCTCTTCGGCTTTTTTCCAGCTTTATTGATAAGCTGTCACTAAGCACCCTGTGACAAAACCAATCTCGCCACTGTACATTGGAGGGCCTGTTATGGAACATTCTTTGGGCTGGAGGTAGATGGGCTTAAGGATACCCAGAGACTGCATGGAAATATGGAATTTTATATGCTTGACACCCCATGTACTTTCATAACTCTGTCTTATGTCTATGTCACCCTGTATCCATAAATACAGGATGGGTACAGGGTGTGAGTGCCCCTTGTGGGAGCAATTGTGACTCTATAAGCCAAGTGGGCATAAAAGACTTTATAGCTAATAAGAACTGTTCCTATATTCTCTAATAAGATGTATTCTATGTATGTTTCAGATCTGATTGTGTCTCAGGAGTCTGTCTGGGTAAACTGATTGTGTCCTTGTGTGATTATGTTAACTAGACTGCCCAACATCAGATTGTCTGAGTAAACGTTCTTCCCTAGTTAATTAACTTAATATGTTAATCTGTTTTACCTGTGAAAAGACAATTGTTAGAGGTTTGATGCATTGTTCATATGTTTGCTTTACTGTTAAACCAATGCCCTTTGTAACCTGAAGCCAGGGTGTATAAATCTGTGTGCTGCCTTCAAATAAAGTAGTCATTCTGTTTAAACCTGAAAACTGGCTGGTTTGTGAATTGCTGATTCCCTATGCAGGACGTTGTTCCCTGGTATTAACCCTTGGTATCCTGTTGGTACCGTAACACACCCACACTAAACTACACTGTTCTACCCACTATACCGGCGCCCCCGGAGCCCCCCGCAACTAAATAAAGTTATTAACCCGTAAACCGCCGCTCCTAGACCCCGCCACTATAATAAATGTATTAACCCCTAAACCGCCGCTCCCGGACCCCGCCGCCACCTACATAAAACCTATTAACCCCTATCCTGCCCCCCCTATACCGTCGCCACCTATAAAAAATTTATTAACTCCTATCCTGTGGATCCCGCCGCAACTAAATAAATTGTTTAACCCCTAAACCGCCACTCCCGGACCCCACCGCCGCCTATATTGCACTTATTAACCCCTAATCTGACTCCCCCACACCGTCGCCACCTATAATAAATTTATCAAACCCTATCCTGACCCCCCTACACCGCCGCAACCTATAATAAAATTATTAACCCCTAAATCTAAGTTTAACACTAACCCTAACACCCCCCTATCTTAAATATTAATTAAATAAATCTAAATAAATATTACTCTTAATTAATTAATTATTCCTATTTAAAACTAAATACTTACCTATAAAATAAACCCTAATATAGCTACAATATTACTAATAATTATATTTTAGCTATTTTAGGATTTATTTTTATTTTACAGGCAAATTTAAATTTATTTTAACTAGGTACAATAGCTATTAAATAGTTATTAACTATTTAATAGCTACCTAGATAAAATAAAGTCAAATTTACCTGTAAAATAAAAACTAACCTAAGTTTCAATTACACCTAACACTACACTATCATGAAATAAATTATTCCTATTTAAAACTAAATACTTACCTGTAAAATAAACCCTAAGATAGCTACAATGTAATTAATCATTACATTGTAGCTATTTTATGATTTATATTTATTTTACAGGTAACTTTGTATTTATTTTAACTAGGTACAATAATTATTAAATAGTTATTAACTATTTAATAACGACCTAGCTAAAAGAAATACAAAATTACCTGTAAAATAAATCCTAACCTAAGTTACAATTAAACCTAACACTACACTATCATTAAATTAATTAAATGAATTAACTAAAAGTACCTACAATTAAATACAATTAAATAAACTAACTAAAGTACAAATAATAAAAAAAACTAAGTTACAAAAAATAAAAAATATTACAAGATTTTTAAGCTAATTACACCTAATCTAAGCCCCCTAATAAAATAACAAAGCCCCCCAAAATAAAAAAATGCCCTACCCTATTCTAAATTACAAAAGTTAACAGCTCTATTACCAGCCCTTAAAAGGGCTGGAATTAAGGTAGGAAAAATCTGATTGGCTGATGCAATCAGCCAATCAGATTCAAGTTCAATCCGATTGGCTGATCCAATCAGCCAATCAGATTAAGCTTGCATTCTATTGGCTGTTTCCTACCTTAATTCCGATTGGCTGATAGAATCCTATCAGCCAATCGGAATTCGAGGGACGCCATCTTGGATGACATCACGTAAAGGAATACCCATTCGTCGGGTAGGCATCGTTGGAAGAGGATGGCTCCGCGTCGGCTCGTTTGAAGAAGGCTCTGCTCCGCTTTGGATGGATGAAGATTGAAGACACCGCATGGATGAAGACTTCTATCGGATGGAAGACCTCTTCAGCGCCCCTTGGATGATGACTTTGGCCGCTGCGGATGTCCTCTTCTGTTCCATCGGTGGTCGGCTGGCACGAAGACGACTCAAGGTAGGGAGATCTTCAGGGGGTTTGTGTTTTTTTAAGGGGGGTTTGGGTGGGTTAGAGTAGGGTTATGTGGGTGGTGGGTTTTAATGTTGGGGGGGTTGTATTTTTTTTTAAATGCAAAAGAGCTGATTACTTTGGGGCATGCCCCTGCAAAAGGCCCTTTTAAGGCCACTTTTGTAATTTAGAATAGGGTAGGGCATTTTTTTTATTTTGGGGGCTTTGTTATTTTATTAGGGGGCTTAGATTAGGTGTAATTAGCTTAAAAATCTTGTAATATTTTTTTATTTTTTTTAACATTTTTTTTTTATTTTTTGTACTTTAGTTTGTGTATTTAATTGAAGGTGTTTGTAGTTAATTAATTTAATTAATTTAATGATAGTGTAGTGTTAGGTTTAATTGTAACTTAGGTTAGGATTTATTTTACAGGTAATTTTGTATTTCTTTTAGCTAGGTCGTTATTAAATAGTTAATAACTATTTAATAACTATTGTACCTAGTTAAAATAAATACAAAATTACCTGTAAAATAAATATAAATCATAAAATAGCTACAATGTAATTATTAATTACATTGTAGCTATCTTAGGGTTTATTTTACAGGTAAGTATTTAGTTTTAAATAGGAATAATTTATTTAATGATAGTGTAGTGTTAGGTGTAATTGTAACTTAGGTTAGTTTTTTTTTTTTTTTTTAAGTATTTTTATTGAGGTATAACAGATCATACATTGAATCGTAATACGTGGTCAAGAACATATCACAATTAGACATATTTCCAACATAACATGTTATATAGAAACCTGACCATTAGCTAAAAACCATAACCTCGTCAAATTTTCAGTTTTACGGGAGAAATACATAAAAAGAGGAAAGGAAAGAAGAAAAAGAAAGAAGAGAAGAGAAGAATTGTCATTTAGATCATGGAACTCAGACTTCAAGTTTCTCGTATACCCTGTTATCGCAAGCCATCGGACTTCAATATCTATTTAATTATCATATTTGTTATATATATAATCTTCCCAAATAAAGAGAATCTCATGAAAGAAGTCTATGCGTTGTGATTTCATGTAGTGGTATTCTTCTAGTTGAATAGTCTTGTGCATTGTGTCAATCCACTGAGCAATATTTGGGGTTGAGGGTTGTTTCCAAAATTTTGCTATTAGGGTCTTAGCGCTATTGGAAGCAATTTGAAGTATGGACAAATGTGTTGCCAATTGTTACGGTACCAACAGTGTACCAAGGGTTAATACCCGGGAACAACGTCCTGCATAGGGAATCAGCAATTCACAAACCAGCCAGTTTTCAGGTTTCAACAGAATATCTCCTTTATTTGAAGGCAGCACACAGATTTATACACCCTCGCTTCAGGTTACAAAGGGCATTGGTTTAACAGTAAAGCAAACATATGAACAATGCATCAAACAATTGTCTATTCACAGGTAAAACAGATTAACATATTAAGTTAATTAACTAGGGAAGAACGTTTACTCAGACAATCTGATGTTGGGAAGTCTAGTTAACATAATCACACAAGGACACAATCAGTTTACCCAGACAGACTCCTGAGACACAATCAGATCTGAAACATACATAGAATACATCTTATTACAGAATATAGGAACAGTTCTTATTAGCTATAAAGTCTTTTATGCCCACTTGGCTTATAGAGTCACAATTGCTCCCACAAGGGGCACTCACACCCTGTACCCATCCTGTATTTATGGATACAGGGTGACATAGACATAAGACAGAGTTATGAAAGTACATGGGGTGTCCAGCATATAACATTCCATATTTCCATGCAGTCTCTGGGTATCCTTAAGCCCATGTACCTCCAGCCCAAAGAATGTTCCATAACAGGCCCTCCAATGTACAGTGGCAAGATTGGTTTTGTCACATCTCTCCCCTTTTCCAAACAGACTAACAGGGTATCTGACCTCCTGCCGGTCAGTGCCCTGGTTAGTCCAGCAACCCACCCATAAAACACAATTAGTAGTACAGCCCACCCACAATAAATGGTTACTACACCTGAGTACGGGGAAAACTTGTCCATGTCCAGGTGCCTCACCACAGCTGTGTGGGGGACTGGTACGCTGAATTGGTGGGTTGCGAGGTGGGCAGAGACCAGCTGTACTCTGCCCGGGTGCCAGCACTACCATGGAAGTAGCCTGGTGGGAGCCTGGTTGCTGGAGGGGAAGACCGACTGTCTCCCCTTCGGATACATAGCTGTGCTGCTGGAGGGGGAGACCAATCGTCTCCCCTTTGGCTAAACAGCCGTGTTGCTGGGGGACAGGACCATCAAACTCCTCTCCCTCTGGTTTGTCATGCTCGGCTGTCCAGGGTATATACTGTGGCATATACCACCAGAGCGCCTGGTAGGCATGTCAGTTTGCTGGGACAATCCATCTGTATTCCCGTTATGAGAGAGAATTCCTGTCCATACAAACAAGGGTTCAAATTCCTCAGTGCCCAGACCAGGGCCAAACAGTCCTTCAAAATCCCATCAGCTTCTTTACGAGTTTTCTGTACCTGCTCTTTATAGGTATCCACAATCCCTTCATACTGACATAGGGTGCCCTTGAGTTGCTGCACCTCACTATGAGCCAGCGTCAGCTTCTCCTCCAGTGTCACTAAGTTTGTCTTTAATGGTTCATGTTCCACTCTCAAGCTGGTGTTTTCTGCAGTCTGTCGGTGCAGCTTGTCTAGCAGAGATTCCTGTTCTAAACGTGCTTTTTCCTCTGCGCTCCTCTTCTCCTTCATCAGCGCATTGTAACGGGACCTCCACATATCAATAGCGGATAGAGATTTACTGAGCTCAGCGTCCTGGGGCTTAGCAGCAGGTGGGTCAGTCTCTGCTGCACGGATCTGGGCACGGGTAGTCACAGAGTTAACATCAGCGGGACCCATAGGAGCGTAGGCAGAAACAAGGGGGGCCAAGTCATTTCCAAGAAGAACATCAGCAGGTAAGTCCTTCTTGACCCCCACATTCACAGGTCTAGCGCCCACTCCCCAATCCAAATGTACCCTGGCAACAGGTAGGCTGAACACATCGCCCCCTGCTACCCTCACAGCCACAGTGTCTCCAGTGTACTGTTTCTCAGACACCAAGTTCTTTTGAAGCAAGGTCATGGTAGCACCAGTATCCCGTAGACCACTGACCTTCTTCCCATTCACTTTAACCAGTTGCCGGTTATTCCGGTGGGCAGCTTGCACAAGGTCTGTCTCATGTAGGATGCTCCAGCATTCTTGCGCCTCTACGTAGCGGGCCGCAGGCTGAGGATTACGTGGGATTCCGCCGGCGGGTCTTCTCCAGGACTGTGCTTGGTTCGCTGCGTTTAGGGGACACTCTGGTCTTTTGTGCCCTAGTTGCTTACATCTAAAGCACCGAATAGGTTGTGAGTAGCCCCGCGAATTGAACAGGGCTCTCTGAGGGTAGTTCGTGGCCGGAGGCCGTGTGGTATAGCGGTGCGCCGGGGTTTGGTAACTGGCAGCTGCTGGGGTGACTGGGGGTCTGTACTCCACTCTAGCAGGGGGCTTAGTGGTAGCAATGTCCAGTTTGCGGGCATCCGTATACTCATCTGCCAAGCGAGCCGCTTCCTGCAGGGTGGAGGGTTTACGGTCCCGAACCCACTCTCGAACTCCTGCGGGTAATTTGTCGAAGCAATGTTCCAACAGGAATAGCTGCAGCACCTCTTCCCCAGATATGGCTTGGCACCCCGCTATCCAGTGAGCTGCTGTGCGGTGCACCTTACATGCCCACTCAAGGTAGGAATCTCCAGCTAATTTAACAGTGTCTCTGAACCGTCTCCGGTATGCCTCCGGTGTAACTGCATACCTGGAGAGCAGAGCCTCTTTTACAGTATTATAATCCCTGACTTCCTCATCTGGAATGGCCCGAAAAGCCTCTCTGGCCCGGCCGGATAATTTTCCAGATAATATCGTGACCCAGTCCTCTGCGGGTACCTTGTGTAGTGCACATTGCCTCTCAAAATCCGCAAGGTACCCATCAATCTCTCCTTCTGTTTCCAGGAAGTTTTTAAAAGCTGCAAAATTTACTTTTCTCTTTTCCATCTTAGTCAGTATTGTAATAATCCCCCTCTTCCTGAGGTTACTGGCTTGTGTAGTTCTGGGCGATAAGGTTCATCCCGTCGCTGCCACCAATGTTACGGTACCAACAGTGTACCAAGGGTTAATACCCGGGAACAACGTCCTGCATAGGGAATCAGCAATTCACAAACCAGCCAGTTTTCAGGTTTCAACAGAATATCTCCTTTATTTGAAGGCAGCACACAGATTTATACACCCTCGCTTCAGGTTACAAAGGGCATTGGTTTAACAGTAAAGCAAACATATGAACAATGCATCAAACAATTGTCTATTCACAGGTAA
The DNA here is from genome assembly GCF_027579735.1 of Bombina bombina. Lineage (NCBI taxonomy): Eukaryota > Metazoa > Chordata > Amphibia > Anura > Bombinatoridae > Bombina > Bombina bombina. The sequence goes on from NC_069500.1 coordinate 9,894,812, forward strand.
AACAGATTAACATATTAAGTTAATTAACTAGGGAAGAACGTTTACTCAGACAATCTGATGTTGGGAAGTCTAGTTAACATAATCACACAAGGACACAATTAGTTTACCCAGACAGACTCCTGAGACACAATCAGATCTGAAACATACATAGAATACATCTTATTACAGAATATAGGAACAGTTCTTATTAGCTATAAAGTCTTTTATGCCCACTTGGCTTATAGAGTCACAATTGCTCCCACAAGGGGCACTCACACCCTGTACCCATCCTGTATTTATGGATACAGGGTGACATAGACATAAGACAGAGTTATGAAAGTACATGGGGTGTCCAGCATATAACATTCCATATTTCCATGCAGTCTCTGGGTATCCTTAAGCCCATGTACCTCCAGCCCAAAGAATGTTCCATAACAGGCCCTCCAATGTACAGTGGCAAGATTGGTTTTGTCACACCAATAGTCTCCTGGGAGGTTTATTTAGGAGCCAGACTAACGGGTCCTGCGGGATAGTGATTCCCAGCATCTTCTCCGTTTGGTTTATAACATCTCTCCAGAAGGGGGAAATGTTTGGGCATAGCCACCATATATGTCCCATAGTGCCTCTCCTTCTGTCGCAACGCCAGCATATATCTGATCTTTGAGGATATAGGGTTTTTAAACGTGTAGGGGTATAATACCAACGATGTAGTATTTTGAAATTAATTTCTAATATTCTAGCTGATGTGGAAGCTTTCATTGTTCTTTTAAATATCATATGCTTCTCCTTTGGGGAGATACTAAGATTCAACTCCGATTCCCATTTTTGAATATAATGGTGTTCTAGGCCTAACGGTTCTTGTTGTAGCATGTGGTATATAATTGATAGGGTGTGTCTAATCGGTTGTGTAGACATGCATAGTTTCTCAAAATTGGTAGGTGATCTCAACAGATTATTTTTCCCTTTGTGGTTCTGAAGAAAAGAGTGTGCTTGCAAATAGAAAAACCAATTATTAAATAGATGTAGGTCATCTTCTAGGAGTTTCAACCTTGTGTGCATTTTGCCTCCCTCTGATAATACAAAGAACGGTAAGTTGCTCCGTTTGTCTAGGGGGTCTAATTTAGCAAGTCCCAATCCTGGAAGAAATTCTGAATTTCCAAGCAAGGGTGTCAATGGGGATGGTATAGAGGATAGCATGGGGTATTTTACTAATAACCTATTCCACATTTTGTATGTCTCCTCTGTAATAAAATTACCCACCATTCTCAGACGGCTTTCAGAGCCATCTAGCCAACACAGAGAACCCAGATGAGAACACTGATGCATTTGGTGTTCAATCCTCACCCAAATTTTGTCAAGGTAATTAGTGTTCCAGTCTACTACCCGTTGTAAGAAGGTCGCCTGTCTATATTTCTCTAGGTCCGGAACACCCAGACCCCCCGACTCTTTAGGGAGAGTCATTAACTTTCTATTAATTCTGGGGTGTTTCCTATCCCATATATAGTCATTAATTATTCTCTGTAGTGAGGGGATATAGGATGGAGGGAGGGGGATTGGTACCGTCTGGAAAACGTACAAAAGTCTGGGCAGTATATTCATAGTGATTGTGCTCATTCTCCCTAGCCAACTAAGGCGTTTAGATCTCCAAGAGCTTAAGTCTGCTACAATGTTCTTTTTAAGAGTTTCATAGTTAAGAGTTAATAAGTCAGCCTGATTATGTGACAGGAAAATCCCCAGATATTTAATAGAAGAGGATTGCCAGCGAAAGGGGCAAATTTGTTTTGTAAGGTTAAGTTCTTCCTTAGACAAGTTAATGTTCATGATTTCGGATTTTGATTGATTAATTAGGAAGTTGGACACAATTCTGAAATCATGGAGTTCTTTCATTAGTTCAGGGATTGACTGGCTAGGTGATGACAATGTAAACAAGATGTCATCCGCGAATAGCGAAAGTTTATAGGTATGGTTCTGAAGGGTTAGACCGCAAATATTTTTATTTTCCCTTATTTTTATTGCCAATATTTCTATAGCGCATGCGAACAGTAGGGGGGATAAGGGACATCCCTGTCTGGTGCCATTTTTAATATAGAAGGGGGCTGAGAGATCTCCATTTACCAGAATGCGCGCGTTGGGTCATTATATAGTGCAAAGATTTTCCCTAAAATACCCTTGCCAAATCCGAATCTTTCTAAAATGTGGTGCAGAAACGTCCAATCTACCCGATCGAACGCTTTCTCAGCGTCTGTGGATACCATCACTATTTGTGAATCAGAAGAAAGTGCATGTTGGATTAAATGAAGGGAACGAATTGTGTTATCTTTAGCCTCCCTATTTATAACAAAACCAACTTGGTCCCCATGTATCAAGTAGGGCATGATAGGGCCTATTCTATTTGCAAGTATCTTGGCAAAGATCTTTGAATCGTTATTTAGCAAAGAGATCGGTCGGTAATTCGTAACCATATCTGTAGGTTTCCCAGGTTTGGGCAGTAATACTATTGTGGCCTCCAATGATTGTTGCAAGAAGGGAGTGGCATCATTTATAACGTTATACATTCTACATAACTGGGGGGCAATTATGGGTTGAAAGCTTTTATAGTACAGATTGGTGAAGCCATCTGGCCCTGGCGCTTTACCATTAGGTAAGTGTTTGATGACATTAATAACTTCTTCAACTTGGATTGGTCTATCTAATTGTTCTTGTTGTTGTTTTGATAAGGTGGGGATCTGTAAGTTATCTAAATATCTCTTGATATGGGAGCTAAAGGAGTCATCGCGTCTAGTGGCTATGGGGTCAGAGTCTTTCAAATTATACAGACCTTCGAAGTATTCTCGAAATGCGTTAGCTATAGAAGTGGTATTAGAACATGTGGAGCCCTTCGCATTTTTAACTGACATAATAAAGGATCTATTTGTTCGTCTACGTAGTTTCCTAGCTAGGAATCTCCCACTCTTATTGTCGCTATCAAAATAAACTTGTTTAAGGCGGAGGGCATTTTTCTTGTATCTATGTAGGAGTTGAGAGTTCATTTCCTGTCTTTTGTTACAGAGTTCGGTATACACAGGTTCATCTCCCGGGTTCTGTCTGTGTTGGGACTCCAAAGCAGTAATTTGTTGTAATGTTGTTTCTAATCTAGCTCTTTGTTGCTTGACTTGAAAGCTTTTATGGCTAATACATTCTCCCCTAATGACACTTTTATGTGCCTCCCACACAACTCTTTCGTCCATTTGTGGAGATGAGTTTAGTTCAAAATATTCAGCTAAAGATTTCCCCAATTTTTCATTTATTAGTGTGTCTTCTAATAGGGAGGATTCAAATTTCCAATTAAATGTTTTTTGGGAGATGTTGGGCCAATGTAGACTACAGCTCATAAAGGAATGATCTGACCATGTGCATGTTAGGATCTTGCTTTGTACTATATAGGAAAAACTAGAAACATCCATGAACAGATAGTCTATCCTAGAGTATAACTTGTGCGGGGCAGAATAGAATGTATAGTCTCTTGTATGTGGATTGAGAGATCTCCACACGTCGTGTACTGCTAAGTCCCTCATGTTCTGTTTTATTGCTGCGATTCGTTTGGATGGGATAGACGAAGAGTGTGTAGAGCAATCAATATGTGGGTTGAGTGGTGTATTGAAGTCACCTCCAATAATCAAAGCTCCCTTTGCATTGTCAAGTAATCTGTTTGTTATCGTCTTAAAGAAGAGGTGCTGTTGTGTGTTTGGGGCATATACACAAACTAAGGTTACAAGCTTACCATACAGTTTACCCGTAACTGCTATAAATCTTCCCTCTTTATCTTTGTGGGTAAAGAGCTCCTGAAAAGGAATATTGCTTTTAATCAGAATCCCAACCCCATTTGTCTTTGTTGTATTGGAAGAATAAAAGCATTGGCCAAATTTAAATTTATAAGTTTGTGGTTCCCTACCTCTTTTGAAATGCGTCTCTTGAAGCATGACTATATCACTCCTATGTTGTTTAAAGTCAGAGAGAGTTGAATTTCTTTTGAAGGGAGAATTTAGACCTTTGGTATTAATGGATATTATCCGGAGTTGATTAATTTGTTTATCTGTCATAGAAAAAGTTGGTTGGGTATAAGGTTCTTATTTTACAAAGTGTAGTACTCTTGTTTGAAGTATTGTTCTGATTGCTATAAGTTATCAAGTAATGACAATCGAAGGGTGAAAGAAGATTGAAAGAAAAAAGAGTAAAAGATAAAAAGAATTCGACAAAGTGAAAAAAAGGATACATATACAGTTTGTAGAAACAGGGGTTGGGTACCAGAGATTCTACTATTAATAAGTGGAGTAAAGAGAAGACGTTCTAAAAAAGTCTTCATTAAACATAGGTTAGTGCTAAGTCAGTCCCATTTATATGAGACAAATACATCAACCAGCAAATTGCACAATATTAACTAAACTTTAAAATTTAAATTTCTATCCGTAAATACATGGCTAATTCACGCTTAAAATACTCTATCACAACTCTCAAATATTCAGGGCAAAATTATATTCTACCTTAATGACACTACTATTTTGTCTTGATTAATAGGTGTTAGATAAAGTATCAAAACCTGAAGACATTTCTGCTAACTTTTGTTCATAGAATATGCAACATGTATCTAGAGGAAGAAGAACATAATATATAGCAACGGATGAACAATCAAATAACACAGTAAACACAAAAAACAGTAACAGTAAGCAAAACATTTTCTTTCTTTTTTCTCGTCAGAGAATTATGAAAAGGATATAGACTGCCCAGTTATGAGCAGTTAGTCTTTGTGAGATTCAACTTTAAGACCTCCAAGAAATCATGTGGTGAGATTAGATTTAGCAACTGAGTCAGAGTTCGTTTGTCTGGGAGGCCTTTTCCTGTACTGAACAATGTTCCATTCAGGTCTCCTTTCTTTCGGACGAGATGTCATCCCGCTTGTAGCGGGTGTGTTATCCTGTATTGAAGGGGTAGGAATTTCAAGGTTAATGCCTTTGGAAAAAGAGTCCAGGTCATTCAAAGTTCTGTAGATCCAGGTTTTACCCTCAAGTGATACGATGAGAGCAAAAGGATATCCCCAACGGTATCTTATGTTGTGTTTTTGTAAAGTAGATGTAATAAATTTAGCGTCTTTTCTTTTTTGGAGAGTGATAGGACTTAGGTCCAGGTATGCCTGAATCTCATGATCTTGATATTTAAGATTAGGGTTATCTCTAAAGAGTTGCCAAATAATGTCCTTATCCTTAAAGCTAAGAATTTAATAATAACGTCTCGTGGTGGAGCTTGATTTGAAGGTTTTGCTCTCAGAGCTCTATGAGCTCTCTCTAAAGGTATAGAGGATGTGGTATCCGAGGAGTCCATGAGATGGTGAAAGAGTGATTGTAGATAGTCTTCCAGGTCGGAGGGCTCAATAGACTCAGGTATCCCTCTAATTCTCAAATTATTTCTTCGCCCTCTGTTATCCAGATCTTCGAGTTTAACATTCAAATCCTGAATTAAAAGAGATTGCTGCTCTTGAGATTCTGTAATGTCTTTCATCTCTTGTGCCGTCATGTCCAGTGATGTCTCTAAATTATCCACTCTATTGCCGATATCAGTGATGTCTTTCTTCAGATCGGAAATCTCTGTCTTAATCAGATCCTTTAGAGAGTCTATATCATTTTTAGATGGGAGATCATTCAACCTGGTTAGAATTTGTGATAATTGATCTTGCTGTTGATCCGCCATGGTGTCTCCTGACATTGGCGCTTTGTCAGTATGATTCGAACTTGCTGGTTCTTGGTTTGTGCTTTCTCTATCCTGAGACTGGAAAAAGTCTGAGACTGATTTGAGTGTGGTATGCTGTGATTTTGCAGGTTTATCTGGCTTTGTTTGCCGTCTGGAGGACATTATTGAGATTTCAAATATAAGGTATATATCTTCACTGTAATAACTGTATAAAGACACCAGATGCAGCCCCCGCAGTGAGATTGCAAAAAAAAAAAAATAGTTCCAGATATATTTATACTACATAGAGGTTAAAGCAGAACCGACTATTCAATTATTGACTTGCTAGCAGGAAATGGCACATTGCTCCCTAAAGTTATAAGCCAAGTTATAAAACACAACAAGCCATCCCAGTTGTTTCTTCTTGACAAGCATTCAGTATATGTGAGATATAAGCATATGTACTTGTCATGCTATTTAATGTGTATCTTCACTTCCGTATCTGTCTTCCCCCCTCAGAAAAGAGCAGCTTCATTTTTATTTTTTGTTTTCTTTAAAAAAAAAAAAGGGAAGAAAAAAGAAAAAGAGCTATATCCAGGTTTTCCTTATATTTGTAACATCAGATCCACTGGTTAGCGACATGTCCCATATGTTTTGTATTATGTTTGACAAATAAATTATGTCCACAAATGGGAAAAATATAAAAGCTCTGTTCACCTGTACTAATGAGCAGGTATATGCCGATGAAATTATTATTTGTGCTAACGTACAATATGGGTAAAGTCTCTTACATGTGTGTTAGCCCTTGTGCCTGAAGAGTTGTAACATTTTGAGTACCCACTTTAATTGTACCTGGTCCTGTTGCAGTCGTATACTGCCTGAGCCTCGTGGGGAAAATCCAAGATGGCGACCGCTATCTCCTGAGCACTGTGAGCCACTTTGGGTGTTTGCGGACTGATCAGGGCATGTTTGTTATCCCTAGTGCGGCGGTTCTGCTCCTCATGTGTTCCGACACCACTGAGTGTCTGTATTTTGTCCACGGCTAATTACAAGTGTGCAAGATAAACTCCGGTCCCACAGAGCAACTTCACTGAGCGGCCATGTCCCAGCGTGGCCAGACTCCGCCCCCAGGTTAGTTTTTATTTTACAGGTAAATGTGACTTTATTTTATCTAGGTAGCTATTAAATAGTTAATAACTATTTAATAGCTATTGTACCTAGTTAAAATAAATTTAAATTTGCCTGTAAAATAAAAATAAATCCTAAAATAGCTACAATATAATTATTAGTAATATTGTAGCTATATTAGGGTTTATTTTATAGGTATTTAGTTTTAAATAGGAATAATTAATTTAATAAGAGAAATATTTATTTAGATTTATTTAATTAATATTTAAGATAGGGGGATGTTAGGGTTAGTGTTAGAGTTAGGTTTAGGGGTTAATAATTTTATTATAGGTTGCTGCGGTGTAGGGGGGCAGGATAGGGGTTGATAAATTTATTATAGGTGACGACAGTATAGGGGGGGCAGATTAGGGGTTAAAAAGTTTAATATAGATGGCAGCGGGGTCCGGGAGCGGCGGTTTAGGGGTTAAACAATTTATTTAGTTGCGGCGGGGTCCATGATCCGCAGGATAGGAGTTAATAAATTTATTATAGGTGGCGGCGGTATAGGGGGGGCAGGATAGGGGTTAATAGGTACTATGTAGGTGGCGGTGGGGTCTGGGAGCGGCGGTTTAGGGGTTAATACATTTATTATAGTTGCGGCGGGGTCTAGGAGCGGCGGTTTAGGTGTTAATAACTTTATTTAGTTGCGGGGGGCTCCGGGGGCGCCGGTATAGGGGGTAGAACAGTATAGTTTAGTGTGGGTGCTTAGTGACAGCTTATCAATAAAGCTGGGAAAAAGCCGAAGAGCAGCGAGATCGGCTGAGTGATAACTATCACAGTCCGCTGCTCATCGGCCCGTACTTGGTGCGCGGCTTTTTCACAGCTTTTTTGATAACTTTGGCAAACGTATTCAGGTCCGCGGCGGCGATGTGAGGCGAGCTTAGGCGGGCGTATTGGGGCTGGCGAAGGAAGGTAAGTAGACGGCTTGATAACTAGAGGCCATTGTACCTGGTACACACACTACAGACTCAGTAGCTAGTGTTACTGTAACTTTATACCCTGTGTACACATCACCTGACACAGTACACTTACTACAGACTCAGTAGCTAGTGTTATTGTAACTTCATACCTGTGTACACATCACCTGACACATTGTACCTGGTACACATACTACAGACTCAGTAGCTAGTGATACTGTAACTTTATACCCTGTGTACACATCACCTGGCACATTGTACCTAGTACACTTACTACAGACTCAGTAGCTAGTGGTACTGTAATTTTATACCTGTGTACACATCACCTGACACATTGTACCTGGTACACACACTACAGACTCAGTAGCTAGTGTTACTGTAACTTTATACCCTGTGTACACATCACCTGACACATTGTACCTGGTACACATACTACAGACTCAGTAGCTAGTGTTACTGTAACTTTATACCCTGTGTACACATCACCTGACACATTGTACCTGGTACACACACTACAGACTCAGTAGACAGTGTTACTGTAACTTTATACCCTGTGTACACATCACCTGGCACATTGTACCTAGTACACTTACTATAGACTCAGTAGCTAGTGATACTGTAAATTTATACCCTGTGTACACATCACCTGACACATTGTACCTGGTACACACACTACAGACTCAGTAGCTAGTGTTACTGTAACTTTATACCCTGTGTACACATCACCTGGCACATTGTACCTGGGACACATACTACAGACGCAGTAGTTAGTGTTACTGTAATTTTATACCTGTGTACACATCACCTGGCACATTATACCTGGCACCCAAACTACAGACTCAGTAGCTAGTGTTACTGTAACTGTATACCCTGTGTACACATCACCTGGCCATTGTACATGGTACACACACTACAGACATGGTAGCTAGTGATACTGTAACTTTTTACCCTAGTACACATCACCTGGCACATTGTACCTGGTACACATACTACAGACTCAGTACTACTAGCTAGTGATACTGTAACTTTATACCTGTGTACACATCACCTGGCACATTGTACCTGGTACACATACTACAGAGTCAGTAGCTAGTGTTAATGTAACTTTATACCCTGTGTACACATCACCTGGCACATTGTACCTGTTACACATACTACAGACTCAGTAGCTAGTGTTACTGTAACTTTATACCTGTGTACACATCACCTGACACATTGTACCTGGTACACTTTCTAAAGACTCAGTAGCTAGTGTTACTGTAACTTTATACCCTGTGTACACATCACCTGACACATTGTACCTAGTACACTTACTACAGACTCAGTAGCTAGTGTTACTGTAACTTTATACCTGTGTACACATCACCTGGAACATTGTACCTGGTACACATACTACAGACTCAGTAGCTAGTGTTACTGTAACTTTATACCTGTGTACACATCACCTGGCACATTGTACCTGGTACACTTACTACAGATTCAGTAGCTAGTGTTACTGTAACTTTATACCCTGTGTACACATCACCTGACACATTGTACCTAGTACACTTACTACAGACTCAGTAGCTAGTGTTACTGTAACTTTATACCTGTGTACACATCACCTATCACATTGTACCTAGTACATATACTACAGACTCTGTAGCTAGTGATACTGTAACGTTATACTCTGTGTACACATCACCTGGCACATTGTACCTGGTACACTTACTAAAGACTCAGTTGCTAGTGATTCTGTAACTTCATACCCTGTGTACATATCACCTGGTACATTGTACCTGGTACACATACTACAGACTCAGTAGCTAGTGATACTGAAACTTTATACCCGGTGAACACATCACCTGGCACATTTTACCTGGTACACATACTACAGACTCAGTAGCTAGTGTTACAGTAACTTTATACCTGTGTACACATCACCTGGCACATTGTACCTAGTACACATACTACAGACTCATTAGCTAGTGTTACTGTAACTTTATACCTGTGTACACATCACCTGGCACATTGTACCTAGTACACATACTACAGACTCAGTAGCTAGTGATACTGTAACTTTATACCCTGTGTACACATCACCTGGCACATTGTACCTGGGACACATACTACAGACTCAGTAGTTAGTGTTACTGTAATTTTATACCTGTGTACACATCACCTGGCACATTATACCTGGTACACAAACTACAGACTCAGTAGCTAGTGTTACTGTAACTGTATACCCTGTGTACACATCACCTGGCCATTGTACATGGTACACACACTACAGACATGGTAGCTAGTGATACTGTAACCTTGTACCCTAGTACACATCACCTGGCACATTGTACCTGGTACACATACTACAGAGTCAGTAGCTAGTGTTAATGTAACTTTATACCTGTGTACACATCACCTGACACATTGTACCTGGTACACTTTCTAAAGACTCAGTAGCTAGTGTTACTGCAACTTTATACCTGTGTACACATCACCTGGCACATTGTACCTAGTACACTTACTACAGACTCAGTAGCTAGTGTTAATGTAACTTTATACCTGTGTACACATCACCTGACACATTGTACCTAGTACACTTACTACAGACTCAGTAGCTAGTGTTAATGTAACTTTATACCTGTGTACACATCACCTGGCACATTGTACCTGGTACACATACTACAGACTCAGTAGCTAGTGTTACTGTAACTTTATACGCTGTGTACACATCACCTGGCACATTGTACCTCGTACACTTACTACAGATTCAGTAGCTAGTGTTACTGTAACTTTATACCCTGTGTACACATCAACTAGCACATTGTACCTAGTAAATATACTACAGACTCTGTAGCTAGTGATACTGTAACTTTATACCCTGTGTACACATCACCTGACACATTGTACCTAGTACACATACTACAGACTCAGTACTACTAGCTAGTGATACTGTAACTTTACACCCTGTGTACACATCACCTGGCACATTGTACCTGGTACACAAACTACAGACTCAGTAGCTAGTGTTACTGTAACTTTATACCCTGTGTACACATCACCTGACACATTGTACCTGGTACACATACTACAGACTCAGTAGCTAGTGTTACTGTAACTTTATACCTGTGTACACATCACCTGGCACATTGTCGCTGGTACACACACTACAGACTCATTAGCTAGTGATACTGTAACTGTATATCCTGTGTACACATCACCTGGCACATTGTACCTAGTACACATACAACAGACTCAGTAGCTAGTGATACTGTAACTTTATACCCTGCGTACACATCACCTGACACATTGTACCTGGTACACATACTACAGACTCGGTAGTACTAGCTAGTGATAATGTACTTTTATACCCTGTGTACATATCACCTGGTACATTGTACCTGGTACACATACTACAGACTTAGTAGCTAGTGATACTGTAACTTTATACCCTGTGTACACATCACCTGACACATTGTACCTGGTACACATACTACAGACTCAGTAGCTAGTATTACTGTAACTTTATACCTGTGTACACATCACCTGGCACATTGTACATGGTACACATACTACAGACTCAGTAGCTAGTGTTACTGTAAATTTATACCCTGTGTACACATCACCTGGCACATTGTACCTAGTACACATACTACAGACTCATTAGCTAGTGATACTGAAACTTTATACCCGGTGTACACATCACCTGGCACATTGTACCTGGTACACATACTACAGACTCAGTAGCTAGTGTTACTGTAAATTTATACCCTGTGTACACATCACCTGGCACATTGTACCTAGTACACATACTACAGACTCATTAGCTAGTGATACTGTAACTTTATACCCTGTGTACACATCACCTGGCACATTGTACCTAGTACACATACTACAGACTCATTAGCTAGTGGTACTGTAAATTTATACCCTGTGTACCCATCACCTGGCACATTGTACCTAGTACACATACTACAGACGCATTAGCTAGTGATACTGTAACTTTATACCCTGTGTACACATCACCTGGCACATTGTACCTGGTACACTTACTACAGACTCAGTAGCTAGTGTTACTGTAACTTTATACCTGTGTACACATCACCTGGCACATTGTACCTTGTACACATACTACAGACTCAGTAGCTAGTGTTACTGTAACTTTATACCTGTGTACACATCACCTGGCACATTGTACCTGGTACACTTACTACAGACTCAGTAGCTAGTGTTACAGTAACTTTATACCTGTGTACACAACATCTGGCACATTGTACCTTGTACACATACTACAGACTCAGTAGCTAGTGTTACTGTAACTTTATACCTGTGTACACATCACCTGGCACATTGTACCTAGTACACTTACTATAGACTCAGTAGCTAGTGTTACTGTAACTTTATACCTGTGTACACATCACCTGACACATTGTACCTGGTACACACACTACAGACTCAGTAGCTAGTGATACTGTAACTTTATACCCTGTGTACACATCACCTGGCACATTGTACCTAGTACACATTCTACAGACTCATTAGCTAGTGATACTGTAACTTTATACCCTGTGTACACATCACCTGGCACATTGTACCTAATACACATACTACAGAGTCAGTAGCTAGTGTTACTGTAACTTTATACCCTGTGTACACATCACCTGACACATTGTACCTGGTACACATACTACTGACTCAGTTATATTAGCTAGTGATACTGTAACTGTATACCCTGGGTTCACATCACCTGACACATTGTACCTGGTACACAAACTACAGACTCAGTAGCTTAGCTAGAGTTACTGTAACTTTATACCTGTGTACACACCACCTGGCACATTGTATCTTGTACACACAATACATACTCTGTAGCTAGTGATAATGTAACTTTATACCCTGTGTACACATCACCTGACACATTGTACCTAGTACACCTACTACAGACTCAGTAGCTAGTGTTACTGTAACTTTATACCCTGTGTACACACCACCTGGGACATTGTATCTGGTACACACAATACATACTCTGTAGCTAGTGATAATGTAACTTTATACCCTGTGTACACATCACCTGACACATTGTACCTAGTACACTTACTATAGACTCAGTAGCTAGTGAGACTGTATACCCTGTGTACACATCACCTGGCACATTGTACCTAGTACACTTACTATAGACTCAGTAGCTAGTGATACTGTAACTTTATACGCTGTGTACACATCACCTGACACATTGTACCTAGTACACTTACTATAGACTCAGTAGCTAGTGAGACTGTAACTGTATACCCTGTGTACACATCACCTGGCACATTGTACCTAGTACACTTTCTAAAGACTCAGTAGCTAGTGTTACTGTAACTTTATACCCTGTGTACACATCACCTGACACATTGTACCTAGTACACTTACTACAGACTCAGTAGCTAGTGTTACTGTAACTTTATACCTGTGTACACATCACCTGGCACATTGTACCTGGTACACATACTACAGACTCAGTAGCTAGTGTTACTGTAACTTTATACCTGTGTACACATCACCTGGCACATTGTACCTGGTACACTTACTACAGATTCAGTAGCTAGTGTTACTGTAACTTTATATCCTGTGTACACATCACCTGACACATTGTACCTGGTACACTTACTACAGACTCAGTAGCTAGTGTTACAGTAACTTTATACCTGTGTACACATCACCTAGCACATTGTACCTAGTACATATACTACAGACTCTGTAGCTAGTGATACTGTAACTTTATACCCTGTGTACACATCACCTGACACATTGTACCTAGTACACATACTACAGACTCAGTACTACTAGCTAGTGATACTGTAACTTTACACCCTGTGTACACATCACCTGGCACATTGTACCTGCTACACAAACTACAGACTCAGTAGCTAGTGTTACTGTAACTTTATACCCTGTGTACACATCACCTGACACATTGTACCTGGTACACATACTACAGACTCAGTAGCTAGTGTTACTGTAACTTTATACCTGTGTACACATCACCTGGCACATTGTCGCTGGTACACACACTACAGACTCATTAGCTAGTGATACTGTAACTTTATACCCTGTGTACACATAACCTGGCACATTGTACCTAGTACACATACAACAGACTCAGTAGCTAGTGATACTGTAACTTTATACCCTGCGTACACATCACCTGACACATTGTACCTGGTACACATACTACAGACTCAGTAGTACTAGCTAGTGATAATGTACTTTTATACCCTGTGTACATATCACCTGGTACATTGTACCTGGTACACATACTACAGACTTAGGCCTCGCTTCCATTGAGTCGTTAAAAATGGAGCCGTAAGCTACCGAAGCGGACGACAGCTAAAAGTAATTTACGGCTCCATTTTAGTACCAGGTTTCCATTGAAAAGATTAGCGTGTTGCGCGCAGTCGCTCTTTTCGGCCGTACGTAAGTTTGCGTTGCCAACCGATGTCGGATTTGTCGAAAAGCGCGCCATAACAAGTGCATTGCCATGGTAACCCGACCTCTGTCTATAAGAATAACGGTTTGCGCCTGCGCTCTTTACCTGTGATCGCCTCCAGAGAGAAAGACACGGGAGCTAATTGCGTTGGTAGGAGTTTTGGGTTTTTGAGAGTTGTTTGAGAGTTAGTGGAGAGTTTGATATTTTATTTTCATATATTCTTATTGTAGGCCTCATATAATATTAGGAACACACACACACATCCATACATTAGTTAATTAACACACATTAGTTTATACACACAAATACACACACACATACACACACATACACACTTTTATTTGATACAAACACATTCACATTTTTTTTTTTTCATTAACCCCCATATCCCCATCTTCCTTTATTACTCCTTTCATTAATCCCCTTATTCCACTTCCCATCCCCCCTTTGACTACCCTTCCCTTCCTCACTATATAACTTGTTTTTTTATATATACATTTTGCCAATCCTATTTTTTTTTTTTTAACATCCCATATTTTTTGTTTCATTTGACTATATAGCTCACCCCTTTCTTAATTTGCATCCCTTATTATTTTTCTATAATTTTGTTCTAATCCTCCTTAGTTTTTCCTTTTTCATTTACATCCCTTTGTTTATTTTCACCCCCACATTTTATTTTTATTTTGAGGGATATAGAATAGAGATAGTTAGGGTCTAGATAGGTTAGGTAGTTAGTTTTGGGGCTATTTAATTTAGGGTTTAGTTAGGTGAATTAGAGTTAGGGAGGAAGGAGAAAGGGATGGATAGGCCTAGTGGAGTTGGGAAGGGGGTGGCTAGGGGGAGGGCAGTGGTGAGGGTGGATAGAGGGAGGGGGAGGGGGGAAGTAGGGAGTAGTATGGGCAGGAATAGGGGCCGAGGTTTGGGTGGAGGATTTGTCCTTCCTCAAACCCTGGCAGAGGAGGGAAGGAGAGAGGGTGGAAGAGGAATGGAGGTGGGAGGAGTGAGGAGGAGTCAGCCTCAGCTAGGCACAAAAAGAAAAGGGAAAGTGGGGCAGACTGTGGCAAGTGGGGGTGGGGCTGGTGGTAGCCTGTCACAGCCTGCAGGGACAGAGGAGGTAGAGAGGGCTGGTCCCCAGTCACAGGAGGGAGAGTCTGTGTCTGCTGGCCCTTCAGGTGTGAAGGGCAGGCTAAGAGAGGAGAGGTACTCTGAGGAGGAGAAGGAGGCTCTTGTTGAGGCCTACTTGGAGAGGGCAGCTCAGCTGGAGAACCCTAACCTGAGGCCGGCTGTCCGGAATAAGCTGTGGGAGGAGATTCGAGTGGCAGTCAGCTGCTTAGGACGTAATCGTTCTACTGCCAGCATTAAACACCGCTATCATGACTGCAGGAGGGAAACCAAAGCTAAGCTGGCACAGCAGGCCAAATATGCACGTGGGACAGGTGGTGGTCCTAGCAAGAGAATACACCTAAGGTCATGGGAGGAGATGATGGCCAATGTCATCTCAGATGAATCTGTCCTAGGATGTAAGGGGACAATGGACACATCAGTGCCAGCTGAAGAGGTCCATGAAGGTGAATATTAAATATCATATGTAATAAATGTTTTATTTCTAACAAATATATGTTAACATCAGAAATATATATCGGCTTTGTTTTTTAAAATATAAATGTAATCATACACATGTGTAATACAGAATATAGAATGTTCATATATTATATATGTTTAGTAATCATACACATGTGTAATACAGAATATAGAATGTTCATATATTATATATGTTTAGTAATCATACACATGTGTAATACAGAATATAGAATGTTCATATATTATATATGTTTAGTAATCATACACATGTGTAATACAGAATATAGAATGTTTATATATTATATATGTTTAGTAATCATACACATGTGTAATACAGAATATAGAATGTTCATATATTATATATGTTTAGTAATCATACACATGTGTAATACAGAATATAGCATGTTCATATATTATATATGTTTATTAATCATACACATGTGTAATACAGAATATAGAATGTTTATATGTTATATATGTTTAGTAATCATACACATGTGTAATACAGAATATAGAATGTTCATATATTATATATGTTTAGTAATCATACACATGTGTAATACAGAATATAGAATGTTCATATATTATATATGTTTAGTAATCATACACATGTGTAATACAGAATATAGAATGTTCATATATTATATATGTTTAGTAATCATACACATGTGTAATACAGAATATAGAATGTTCATATGTTATATATGTTTAGTAATCATACACATGTGTAATACAGAATATAGAATGTTCATATGTTATATATGTTTAGTAATCATACACATGTGTAATACAGAATATAGAATGTTCATATATCTATATGTTTAGTAATCATACACATGTGTAATACAGAATATAGAATGTTCATATATCTATATGTTTAGTAATCATACACATGTGTAATACAGAATATAGAATGTTCATATATCTATATGTTTAGTAATCATACACATGTGTAATACAGAATATAGAATGTTCATATATTATATATGTTTAGTAATCAATTGTGTTCAAGCATCAGTGGAAAACATACCTAGGTAGGATTAGTACAAGTAATGTTTTACATGGTTCAAAGTCTAATTTGCACAGTAACGTAAAGTGATAGTAAACCCAATGTTTTTATTTCATGATTCAGATAGAGCAGCAATTTTAAGCAACTCTCTAATGTACTACTATTATCAATATTTCTTTGTTCTCTTGGTATCTTTATTTGAAAAAGTAGGAATGTAAGCTATGGAGACTTTGCATTTTTGGTTCAGAACCCTGGCTAGCGCTCGTGATTGGTGGCTACATTTAGCCACCCAATAAGCAACAGCAACCCAGGTTCTGAAACAAAAATTGTCTGGCTCTTAAGCTTTACATTCTTGCTTCTCAAATAAAGATACCAAGAGAAGGAAGAAAATATGATAATAGGAGTAAAATATAAAAAGTTGACTAAATTTGCATGCTCTGTCTGAATCATGAAAGTTTAATTTGTACTTCATTGCCCCTTTAATGGCATCTTAACATAGTTGTAGTGGATATATTCATCCTGATTTCTGGAGTGGCTATCTGCTCAAACAAGCAAGGGTATAGATTTAAATTCTTTCTATCTATATCATATATATGGACTATGTGTAATACAAAGAGTCGCTTGGAGGCACAATCTTTAAATATACACCTCTGGTTAAATATGTTGAAGTTCATACAGAAATAATATATATATATATATATATATATATATATATATATATATATATATATATATATATATATATATATATATATATATAAAACTATATCTATATCTATAAATTTGATTTTCAAATGTTAGATGTTTCATCAGATTAATTTATAATTACAATTTATTTTTCAGATTTGGAACATGAGTATGAGTCCTCAACAAGACCGGAGGCCAGTGATGTTCCGGAATTCAGTGAGGAGGAGGAGGGGGATGTTATTGAAGCTGGATACTCCTACCTCAGCATACTTGAAGGAGATGAGCAACAGTCACTGGCCTATGAGGTTGAAAATGTTCCTGGCCCATCCCCATATTCATCTGGGAGGACATATCATCAGATGCAGCCTCCACCACCACAGCATTATCAGATGCATCCTCCACCACAGCATTATCAGATGCATCCTCCACCACCACAGCATCAGCAGATGCCTCCTTCATCACAGCATTATCAGATGCATCCTCCACCACAGCATTATCAGATGCCTCCTCCACCACCACAGCATCAGCAGATGCCTCCTTCATCACCACAGCATCAGCAGATGCCTCCTTCATCACCACAGCATCAACAGATGCATCCTCCACCGCAGCATATGTACTATATGCCACCTCAACAACAGATTCAGCACCCTCCCATGGCACAACAAATGCCGCCACCACTACCACCACAACAACAATCACCACCACCCCCCACCAATGTCTGTCCTCAATTGGATATTGAGCCACCCACACAGTCCCCAAGACTGAGTGACGACAACCTCACACAGAGCCAGGAATATGTGCCGGAGACACCTTTACAGCCACAAGTGCCCCCCATGGAATCCAATATCCCCGCACAGTCCCAGCAGGATGCTCTACTGAGGTTCATTCACAGGGAGCTTAGACTTACTAGGCTCCAGCAGCAGCATGATTTCAGGAGGCTACAGATCCAGATGGACATACATAATGCCGCACTCGTCCGCCTGGCAGAGGCAGTGGAGGGGCTTGCAGATAGGCCGCAAACTCCCTCCTCACTCGCATCCTCTGTTATCTCCCTGCAGGACCCTGAATCGCATGTTTTAGCCTCCCAGTCAGCTGGTGTGCGTCGCCCAAGACCCCACACTTCCATCCCAAGTACCTCTCCTCCAAAGGCCAAATCCCGCCGCAAGCATTAATAAGTATTTTTCTTTTTAAATTATTTCCAGATATATAATATCTAATTTTTTTGTATGAAGCACTTTCTTAAGTGTGATTTCCATCTCATAAATATGCATATATTTTTCTAATCCAAATTAGAAAATATATTTCAAAATTGTTTTAATAGCTGTTTATTTTCAAAACATTAACAGCTTTATTCATTTTTATTTCACATGATGTCAATTAATATGCAGGTGTACATTGTTAATAAATGTATGTGTCCTTTTATTGAGGATATTATGCCGTTTAAGAATACTTTGGGATACGTGTCTGAAATTTATACAGTATATGCTCTCTAACATTAGTCAACGTGACATGTGTAAATGTTATGATTTATATTCCACAAGCATATGTTGTTTGCTCCTTCAGATGAAGCTAATAGGGGTTATACAGTTATAGAAGAGTTGAAAAGTAAATATTCCCTCCTGTTGATATGGCCAAACACCTTGCATTCATTATAGTCCTATGTGGAATGTAATATCTGAAATATATACCTATCATGACTAATACCTATCATGACTAATGCACTCCTTTTTGTCAAGATTATTATTCAATATTTAGAATTAGATAAATGTATCTTTATGATATTTAAGCACTGGTGTATACACAACATATATGTGATTGCCATGATATAGAGGTGATTAATACATTTTAATTGACATCATATGAACAGACACAGACTCTCCCTGGGACCAATGCACAATGCACTTTTAAATTGTTTCAATAATTCCATGTTAAAGACAATACTTCATATCTCTTGAAGTATGTAATATTAAGCACTTATGTATTTTGGTTAATAGTCTAAATATTGCAAATGTATTATCTGCTTTAGCAGACATGACATTACATATATTTTATAAATATTAGTACTATGACACATTATAACTTTAATGTGTCATCGTTTTGTATTGAATAAATAGGATTTTCACATTGAAAATTACATTTGAATCTGTAATAATAAAACTCATCTTCATGATAAACAACTTATTTCCTTTGAATTATTTTTCTATATGTATTGAGATTATATATAGCATCCCTGGGCAAAGGTTTCATTTTGAATAGGTAGATATTTTATTTATTTTTATAATATTTTACCAGGAAAGATACATTGAGATTTCTATAGTTTTCAAGTACGTCCTGGGTACACAAAACATTGCATTGATACAATGGGTACAATAAAATAAAAAACAATAATAATACACAATATATGCCCAAAAATTTAACATAGAACAGGTAGGAAATATATAATCAACAATGACAGGTGCATTCTGTTTTGAGATATGTAGAGAGGGATCTCTTAAAGGATATTAGGCATGGGGAAGGTTTGAAAGTGTGCGGGAGGTCGCTCCATAATTGTGGTGCTTGCATATATTTTTATATGTACATACATATTGATATTTCTATGACAACATGGGTGCAAATATTCCTATACATAGGACCAATAAATGTAGCATATATAATGTTATTTGTACATTGAAACACTCATAATTTCTTTGGGATTTGCAATTTCAATGAGAAACAGGCCTCAAAAAAGCTCTTTTTCCTCCTTTACACCTAGTTGAGCTGGGGGTAATATGTCTCAATGTATCGACAGCCTCCGACAGTGTATTAACGGTTAGCGCTTTCAATGGAAACCTGGTATAATTTATCGATTAACGGCTTCTATTACTTTCTATGGGACGCGAAAATCTTTTCGGCAGCCGAAGTCCGGCAGCCGATATTGAGGTATAACGCGCCATTGGAAACAGTCGTTAAACGCTATTGCTTTCGACAGCATATTTAACGGTTTGCGAGTGCACGCAAACTGAATTACGAGTATGTAGTGATACTGAAACGTTATACCCGGTGTACACATCACCTGGCACATTGTACCTGGTACACATACTACAGACTCAGTAGCTAGTGTTACTGTAAATTTATACCCTGTGTACACATCACCTGGCACATTGTACCTAGTACACATACTACAGACTCATTAGCTAGTGATACTGTAACTTTATACCCTGTGTACACATCACCTGGCACATTGTACCTAGTACACATACTACAGACTCAGTAGCTAGTGGTACTGAAAATTTATACCCAGTGTACCCATCACCTGGCACATTGTACCTAGTACACATACTACAGACGCATTAGCTAGTGATACTGTAACTTTATACCCTGTGTACACATCACCTGGCACATTGTACCTGGTACACTTACTACAGACTCAGTAGCTAGTGTTACTGTAACTTTATACCCTGTGTACACATCACCTGGCACATTGTACCTGGTACACATACTACAGACTCAGTAGCTAGTGTTACTGTAATTTTATACCTGTGTACACATCACCTGGCACATTGTACCTAGTACACATACTACAGACTCAGTAGCTAGTGTTACTGTAACTTTATACCTGTGTACACATCATCTGGCACATTGTACCTTGTACACATACTACAGACTCAGTAGCTAGTGTTACTGTAACTTTATACCTGTGTAAACATCATCTGGCACATTGTACCTGGTACACACACTACAGACTCAGTAGCTAGTGATACTGTAACTTTATACCCTGTGTACACATCACCTGGCACATTGTACCTAGTACACATACTACAGACTCATTAGCTAGTGATACTGTAACTTTATACCCTGTGTACACATCACCTGACACATTGTACCTGGTACACACACTACAGACTCAGTAGCTAGTGTTACTGTAACTTTATACCTGTGTACACATCACCTGGCACATTGTACCTGGTACACACACTACAGACTCAGTAGCTAGTGTTACTGTAACTTTATACCCTGTGTACACATCACCTGACACATTGTACCTGGTACACTTACTACTGACTCAGTTATATTAGCTAGTGATACTGTAACTTTATACCCTGTGTTCACATCACCTGACACATTGTACCTAGTACACACACTACAGACTCAGTAGCTAGTGTTACTGTAACTTTATACCCTGTGTACACATCACCTGACACATTGTACCTGGTACACTTACTACTGACTCAGTTATATTAGCTAGTGATACTGTAACTTTATACCCTGTGTACACATCACCTGACACATTGTACCTGGTACACTTACTACTGACTCAGTTATATTAGCTAGTGTTACTGTAACTTTATACCCTGTGTACACATCACCTGACACATTGTACCTGGTACACAATCTACAGACTCAGTAGCTTAGCTAGAGTTACTGTAACTTTATACCTGTGTACACACCACCTGGCACATTGTATCTGGTACACACAATACATACTCTGTAGCTAGTGATACTGTAACTTTATACCCTGTGTACACATCACCTGACACATTGTACCTAGTACACATACTACAGACTCAGTAGCTAGTGAGACTGTAACTTTATACCCTGTGTACACATCACCTGGAACATTGTACCTAGTACACTTACTATAGACTCAGTAGCTAGTGATACTGTAACTTTATACGCTGTGTACACATCACCTGGCACATTGTACCTGGTACACTTACTACAGACTCAGTAGCTAGTGATACTGTAACTTTATACCCTGTGTACACATCACCTGACACATTGTACCTGGTACAAACACTACAAACTCAGTAGCTAATGTTACTGTAACTTTATACCCTGTGTACACATCACCTGGCACATTGTACCTGGTACACTTACTATAGACTCAGTAGCTAGTGATACTGTAACTTTATACCCTGTGTACCCTGTGGGTGGTGGGTTTTAATGGATTTTAATGTTGGGGGGGTTGTATTTTTTTTAAAATGCAAAAGAGCTGATTACTTTGGGGCATGCCCTGCAAAAGGCCCTTTTAAGGCCACATTTGTAATTTAGAATAGGGTAGGGCATTTTTTTTATTTTGGGAGCTTTGTTATTTTATTAGGGGGCTTAGATTAGGTGTAATTAGCTTAAAAATCTTGTAATATTTTTTTATTTTTTGTAAAAAAAAAATTTATTTTTTGTACTTTAGTTTGTTTATTTAATTTTATTTAATTGAAGGTGTTTTTTGTTAATGAATTTAATTAATTTAATGATAGTGTAGTGTTAAGTTTAATTGCAACTTAGGTTAGGATTTATTTTACAGGTAATTTTGTATTTCTTTTAGCTAGGTCGTTATTAAATAGTTAATAACTATTTAATAACTATTGTACCTAGTTAAAATAAATACAAAGTTACCTGTAAAATAAATATAAATCATAAAATAGCTACAATGTAATTATTAATTACATTGTAGCTATCTTAGGGTTTATTTTACAGGTAAGTATTTAGTTTTAAATAGGAATAATTTATTTAATGATAGTGTAGTGTTAGGTGTAATTGAAACTTAGGTTAGTTTTTATTTTACAGGTAAATGTGACTTTATTTTATCTAGGTAGCTATTAAATAGTTAATAACTATTTAATAGCTATTTTACCTAGTTAAAATAAATTTAAACTTGCCTGTAAAATAAAAATAAATCCTAAAATAGCTACAATATAATTATTAGTAATATTGTAGCTATATTAGGGTTTATTTTATAGGTATTTAGTTTTAAATAGGAATAATTAATTTAATAAGAGAAATATTTATTTAGATTTATTTAATTAATATTTAAGATAGGGGGATGTTAGGGTTAGTGTTAGAGTTAGGTTTAGGGGTTAATAATTTTATTATAGGTTGCTGCGGTGTAGGGGGGCAGGATAGGGGTTGATAAATTTATTATAGGTGACGACGGTATAGGTGGCAGCGGGGTCCGGGAGCGGCGGTTTAGGGGTTAAACAATTTATTTAGTTGCGGCGGGGTCCATGATCCGCAGGATAGGAGTTAATAAATTTATTATAGGTGGCGGCGGTATAGGGGGGGCAGGATAGGGGTTAATAGGTACTATGTAGGTGGCGGTGGGGTCCGGGAGCGGCGGTTTAGGGGTTAATACATTTATTATAGTTGCGGCGGGGTCTAGGAGCGGCGGTTTAGGTGTTAATAACTTTATTTAGTTGCGGGGGGCTCCGGGGGCGCCGGTATAGGGGGTAGAACAGTATAGTTTAGTGTGGGTGCTTAGTGACAGCTTATCAATAAAGCTGGGAAAAAGGCGAAGAGCAGCGAGATCGGCTGAGTGATAACTATCACAGTCCGCTGCTCATCGGCCCGTACTTGGTGCGCGGCTTTTTCACAGCTTTTTTGATAACTTTGGCAAACGTATTCAGGTCCGCGGCGGCGATGTGAGGCGAGCTTAGTCGGGCGTATTGGGGCCGGCGAAGGCAGCTAAGTAGACGGCTTGATAACTAGAGGCCATTGTACCTGGTACACACACTACAGACTCAGTAGCTAGTGTTACTGTAACTTTATACCCTGTGTACACATCACCTGACACAGTACACTTACTACAGACTCAGTAGCTAGTGTTATTGTAACTTCATACCTGTGTACACATCACCTGACACTTTGTACTTGGTACACATACTACAGACTCAGTAGCTAGTGATACTGTAACTTTATACCCTGTGTACACATCACCTGGCACATTGTACCTAGTACACTTACTACAGACTCAGTAGCTAGTGGTACTGTAACTTTATACCTGTGTACATATCACCTGGCACATTGTACCTAGTACACTTACTATAGACTCAGTAGCTAGTGATACTGTAACTTTATATTTGTGTACACATCATCTGACACATTGTTCCTAGTACACTTACTACAGACTCAGTAGCTAGTGATACTGTAACTTTATACCCTGTGTACACATCACCTGACACATTGTACCTGGTACACATACTACAGACTCAGTAGCTAGTGTTACTGTAACTTTATACCTGTGTACACATCACCTGGCACATTGTACCTGGTACACACACTACAGACTCAGTAGCTAGTGATACTGTAACTTTATACCCTGTGTTCACATCACCTGGCACATTGTACCTGGGACACATACTACAGACTCAGTAGTTAGTGTTACTGTAATTTTATACCCTGTGTACACATCACCTGGCCATTGTACATGGTATACACAATACAGACTTGGTAGCTAGTGATACTGTAACTTTATACCCCTAGTACACATCACCTGGCACATTGTACCTGGTACACATACTACAGAGTCAGTAGCTAGTGTTAATGTAACTTTATACCCTGTGTACACATCACCTGGCACATTGTACCTGGTACACATACTACAGACTCAGTAGCTAGTGTTACTGTAACTTTATACCCTGTGTACACATCACCTGACAAATTGTACCTAGTACACTTACTACAGACTCAGTAGCTAGTGTTACTGTAACTTTATACCTGTGTACACATCACCTGGCACATTGTACCTGGTACACATACTACAGACTCAGTAGCTAGTGTTACTGTAACTTTATACCTGTGTACACATCACCTGGCACATTGTACCTGGTACACTTACTACAGATTCAGTAGCTAGTGTTACTGTAACTTTATACCCTGTGTACACATCACCTGACACATTGTGCCTAGTACACTTACTACAGACTCAGTAGCTAGTGTTACTGTAACTTTATACCTGTGTACACATCACCTAGCACATTGTACCTAGTACATATACTACAGACTCTGTAGCTAGTGATACTGTAACTTTATACCCTGTGTACACATCACCTGGCACATTGTACCTGGTACACTTACTACAGACTCAGTTGCTAGTGATTCTGTAACTTTATACCCTGTGTACATATCACCTGGTAAATTGTACCTGGTACACATACTACAGACTTAGTAGCTAGTGATACTGTAACTTTATACCCTGTGTACACATCACCTGGCACATTGTACCTAGTACACATACTACAGACTCAGTAGCTAGTGTTACTGTAACTTTATACCCTGTGTACACATCACCTGGCACATTGTACCTAGTACACATACTACAGACTCAGTAGCTAGTGTTACAGTAACTTTATACCTGTGTACACATCACCTGGCACATTGTACCTAGTACACATACTACAGACTCAGTAGCTAGTGTTACTGTAACTTTATACCTGTGTACACATCACCTGGCACATTGTACCTGGTACACATACTACAGACTCAGTAGCTAGTGTTACTGTAACTTTATACCTGTGTACACATCACCTGGCACATTGTCGCTGGTACACACACTACAGACTCATTAGCTAGTGATACTGTAACTTTGTACCCTGTGTACACATCACCTGACACATTGTACCTGGTACACATACTACAGACTCAGTAGTACTAGCTAGTGATAATTTACTTTTATACCCTGTTTACATATCACCTGGTACATTGTACATGGTACAAATACTACAGACTCAGTATCTAGTGATACTCAAACTTTATACCCGGTGTACACATCACCTGGCACATTGTACCTGGTACACATACTACAGACTCAGTAGCTAGTGTTACTGTAAATTTATACCCTGTGTACACATCACCTGGCACATTGTACCTAGTACACATACTACAGACTCATTAGCTAGTGATACTGTAACTTTATACCCTGTGTACACATCACCTGGCACATTGTACCTAGTACACATACTACAGACTCAGTAGCTAGTGTTACTGTAAATTTATACCCTGTGTACCCATCACCTGGCACATTGTACCTAGTACACATACTACAGACTCAGTTGCTAGTGATTCTGTAACTTTATACCCTGTGTAGATATCACCTGGTACCTTGTACCTGGTACACATACTACAGACTCAGTAGCTAGTGATACTGAAACTTTATACCCGGTGAACACATCACCTGGAACATTGTACCTGGTACACATACTACAGACTTAGTAGCTAGTGATACTGTAACTTTATACCCTGTGTACACATCACCTGGCACATTGTACCTAGTACACATACTACAGACTCAGTAGCTAGTGTTACAGTAACTTTATACCTGTGTACACATCACCTGGCACATTGTACCTAGTACACATACTACAGACTCAGTAGCTAGTGTTACTGTAACTTTATACCTGTGTACACATCACCTGGCACATTGTAGCTGGTACACATACTACAGGCTCAGTAGTTAGTGTTACTGTAACTTTATACCCTGTGTACACATCACCTGGCACGTTGTACCTGGTACACACACTACAGACTCAGTACTATTAGCTAGTGATACTGTAACTTTATACCCTGTGTACACATCACCTGACACATTGTACCTAGTACACATACTACAGACTCAGTACTACTAGCTAGTGATACTGTAACTTTACACCCTGTGTACACATCACCTGGCACATTGTACCTGCTACACAAACTACAGACTCAGTAGCTAGTGTTACTGTAACTTTATACCTGTGTACACATCACCTGACATATTGTACCTGGTACACATACTACAGACTCAGTAGCTAGTGTTACTGTAACTTTATACCTGTGTACACATCACCTGGCACATTGTCGCTGGTACACACACTACAGACTCATTAGCTAGTGATACTGTAACTTTGTACCCTGTGTACACATCACCTGGCACATTGTACCTAGTACACATACAACAGACTCAGTAGCTAGTGATACTGTAACTTTATACCCTGTGTACACATCACCTGACACATTGTACCTGGTACACATACTACAGACTCAGTAGTACTAGCTAGTGATAATTTACTTTTATACCCTGTTTACATATCACCTGGTACATTGTACCTGGTACACAAACTACAGACTCAGTATCTAGTGATACTCAAACTTTATATCCGGTGTACACATCACCTGGCACATTGTGCCTGGTACACATACTACAGACTCAGTAGCTAGTGTTACTGTAAATTTATACCCTGTGTACACATCACCTGGCACATTGTACCTAGTACACATACTACAGACTCATTAGCTAGTGATACTGTAACTTTATACCCTGTGTACACATCACCTGGCACATTGTACCTAGTACACATACTAGAGACTCAGTAGCTAGTGTTACTGTAAATTTATACCCTGTGTACCCATCACCTGGCACATTGTACCTAGTACACATACTACAGACGCATTAGCTAGTGATACTGTAACTTTATACCCTGCGTATACATCACCTGGCACATTGTACCTAATATACATACTACAGACTCAGTAGCTAGTGTTACTTTAACTTTATACCTGTGTACACATCACCTGACACATTGTACCTGGTACACATACTACTGACTCAGTTATATTAGCTAGTGATACTGTAACTTTATACCCTGTGTTCACATCACCTGACACATTGTACCTGGTACACAAACTACAGACTCAGTAGCTTAGCTAGAGTTACTGTAACTTTATACCTGTGTACACACCACCTGGGACATTGTATCTGGTACACACAATACATACTCTGTAGCTAGTGATACTGTAACTTTATACCCTGTGTACACATCACCTGGCACATTGTACCTGGTACACATACTAAAGACTTTGTAGCTAGTGATACTGTTACTTTATACCCTGTGTACACATCACCTGGCACATTGTACCTGGTACACATACTACAGACTCAGTAACTAACAAGAGAAAGGCGACGGCACTACTGATGCTGTGTCTCACTGGTTTTTAAATTTCTTCTCTAAATATGAGAGATACCTATAGTGATTAGGGAGACCGGGTGCTGTACATAGGGAAAGACTAACTCACAAATATCAATTGCCTTAGGCAATTGCAAGAATGTACTTGTGTAGCACTCACCAGCAATTGATCTATTTTGGTCCAATGCTACCTTAGGTAAAGAAGCCCAAAGAGGGGCGATTAAAACTTAACTTTTATTTTGTTAGTTAAAATCTTTACAACACATTAAAATCCACAAACAGTGTGGGGTGAGGGAATGTTGTTCCAAAAAGGAATAGACCATTAGTACATTTTTGCTAAATCCAAGGGAAAGTACCCTCACTAATATGGGGTGCTACAATATACCTCGGGTGTCACCCTTTTATATGTAGGGTCCTGAGTTATATCTCAGGTGTAGCTAATCCCCCAATAGTTGTGTGTAGTCCGCAATGTGGGGAGTGTGATTACTAGTTCTGGTTTGTGTTTTATTTCGGTTTTTATTTTAGAAACCAAAATGTAACGGTCCCGTACAGTTCTTTGCCACTCCTTTGTTGAAGGATAGGATAGAATTATCACCAGACTGGCTGTGCTAAGGAGTCTATCAGCGGCTTAGTGATGGATTGGATGGATATGCTTATATTGTGGAGATTATAACTGGGGGGTGACAATATAGCACGTTAATGTAGAGAAATTGTTTAACCCACTTATCTACGAGGGTTAGGAGGTATTCTCCTGTTTATATGTGGGATCAGGTTAATCGTGCTACAGTATTGATCTGATATTACAGATATTCTTAACTGTTGTATAGATAGCCCTGTGGGGTAATTAGAATTATTTATAGTTATCAACATATGTTATTATAATTCCATATAGAGAGCTAAATATACCTATACGTTAAATACGCTGTCAATTTGTACTGAATATCTGTTATAGTGTGCGGTGCTTCTACTCGTTTTGTAATACTTGGTATATAGAGAGCCTGAATGGCGAAAATGAGCGGAGCTTAACTGTCAAAGGACAGTAATAGTATTCAGAAAAAATTAATTTCCTGTAGGTCAGAATAGCTGGTTTCTAAACCGGTGATATCAAAACCTGCCCCTGCTTGATTATATATATATAGGTTTTCTTAGTATTGCGGATGCACCTTTAAATTCCTTATCGTAAAGTAGGACTTATCAGTATACTTCATCAGTCATTACTGTATATATTAACCCCCCGTTTTTTTCGGGTTTTGCTCCCCAATATACTATGTAAATGAGATTAGTTTAGCCGGAAGTTTTCAGTAGTCAGCGTTAATGTAGTGGCTAAACAATTATAATAATCTAGATGGTAAGATTCGAGTTGCCGTTTGGCCTTCCCAGCTTATAGTATAAACACACAAATATCAATCCCTTACCATTCAGGGTTGTAGTACCCTCTAACCATAATATATTAATTTCGTTTTGTCTATTTTTGCGGTAGTGATTAGTAAAGTACTAATACTGGCTATTGACAGCTTGTCTGGCTAGAGGATCTCAAGTTCACACACGGTTCACACATGTACCATTTTAAATTATTTTTCTAATTAAACATTCATACACCAAGTCACACTGTTTGAAAAGTTTAAAAAGGAGAAAAGTTCTCCAGCTGCCCTGACATGTTTCGCCACAAAGGCTTTGTCAAAGGTGGGGCGGCTGGTCATACCAATATAGATCTTGGGACAGCTGCAAGATAGTGCATATATTATATTGTCTGTTGTGCAGCTGATATAATTCTTGACTTTATGTGTGTGGCCAAACCTATCTTGAATCATATCCGTTCTGCGGATATATTTACAGGAGGAGCAAGTGCCGCAGGGGAAAGATCCTGCCCGGATGGCAGTCCTGGTTTTCCCCACTTGGTAGTGGCTGCGGGATACCCTATCTTTTATGTTCTGGGTTCTCCTGTATCCTATTTGTATCTTATCTCCTACAATTGGCTTCAGATCTGGGTCTAGAGTGAGAATGTGCCAGTGTTTGTTCAGTATGTCATTGACAGCATGCACTTGTGGGGTATAAGTTAGAATTAGTCAACCTCTTTATGTGTTACTCGAGATCTCACAGCAAAGCAGGGAATGTATTTACTTTGTCCAATCTTATTGTTATTGTTTTATATTTTGGTGGCGACCCAATCATTAATATATACCCTAAAAAAGGAAGACAAGCCTATCTGGATGATGTTAGTCACAGTAATCCAGCAAGCGTATTATCTAATATCCCCTGCTGTGTCCCACCTCATTTAGGTATATAACCTCTATAAGATGCCCCAATACCATGATCGGACTCTGAGAATCAGAGATAGGCACACAACAAGCGCTACAGAAATGACGTTTCCCAACACACCCCCCTCTCCTACAGATACGATAGGAGAAACTGGGAACCAATCACAACAGCCGACGAGGGAATACCTCCCACCGGCCAGCCAATAAAAAGCCCCAAGTTCGGCGGGCGTCCCACCTTTGACAAAGCCTTTGTGGCGAAACATGTCAGGGCAGCTGGAGAACTTTTCTCCTTTTTAAACTTTTCAAACAGTGTGACTTGGTGTATGAATGTTTAATTAGAAAAATAATTTAAAATGGTACATGTGTGAACCGTGTGTGAACTTGAGATCCTCTAGCCAGACAAGCTGTCAATAGCCAGTATTAGTACTTTACTAATCACTACCGCAAAAATAGACAAAACGAAATTAATATATTATGGTTAGAGGGTACTACAACCCTGAATGGTAAGGGATTGATATTTGTGTGTTTATACTATAAGCTGGGAAGGCCAAACGGCAACTCGAATCTTACCATCTAGATTATTATAATTGTTTAGCCACTACATTAACGCTGACTACTGAAAACTTCCGGCTAAACTAATCTCATTTACATAGTATATTGGGGAGCAAAACCCGAAAAAAACGGGGGGTTAATATATACAGTAATGACTGATGAAGTATACTGATAAGTCCTACTTTACGATAAGGAATTTAAAGGTGCATCCGCAATACTAAGAAAACCTATATATATATAATCAAGCAGGGGCAGGTTTTGATATCACCGGTTTAGAAACCAGCTATTCTGACCTACAGGAAATTAATTTTTTCTGAATACTATTACTGTCCTTTGACAGTTAAGCTCCGCTCATTTTCGCCATTCAGGCTCTCTATATACCAAGTATTACAAAACGAGTAGAAGCACCGCACACTATAACAGATATTCAGTACAAATTGACAGCGTATTTAACGTATAGGTATATTTAGCTCTCTATATGGAATTATAATAACATATGTTGATAACTATAAATAATTCTAATTACCTCACAGGGCTATCTATACAACAGTTAAGAATATCTGTAATATCAGATCAATACTGTAGCACGATCAACCTGATCCCACATATAAACAGGAGAATACCTCCTAACCCTCGTAGATAAGTGGGTTAAACAATTTCTCTACATTAACGTGCTATATTGTCACCCCCCAGTTATAATCTCCACAATATAAGCATATCCATCCAATCCATCACTAAGCCGCTGATAGACTCCTTAGCACAGCCAGTCTGGTGATAATTCTATCCTATCCTTCAACAAAGGAGTGGCAAAGAACTGTACGGGACCGTTACATTTTGGTTTCTAAAATAAAAACCGAAATAAAACACAAACCAGAACTAGTAATCACACTCCCCACATTGCGGACTACACACAACTATTGGGGGATTAGCTACACCTGAGATATAACTCAGGACCCTACATATAAAAGGGTGACACCCGAGGTATATTGTAGCACCCCATATTAGTGAGGGTACTTTCCCTTGGATTTACCAAAAATGTACTAATGGTCTATTCCTTTTTGGAACAACATTCCCTCACCCCACACTGTTTGTGGATTTTAATGTGTTGTAAAGATTTTAACTAACAAAATAAAAGTTAAGTTTTAATCGCCCCTCTTTGGGCTTCTTTACCTAAGGTAGCATTGGACCAAAATAGATCAATTGCTGGTGAGTGCTACACAAGTACATTCTTGCAATTGCCTAAGGCAATTGATATTTGAGACTCAGTAACTAGTGTTACTGTAACTTTATACCTGTGTGAACATCATCTGGCACATTGTACTTGGTACACATTCTACACACTCAGTAGCTAGTGATACTGTAACTTTATACGCTGTGTACATATCACCTGACACATTGTACCTGGTACACATACTACAGACTCGGTAGCTAGTGAGACTATAACTGTATACCCTGTGTACACATCACCTGGCACATTGTACCTAGTACACTTACTATAGACTCAGTAGCTAGTGATACTGTAACTTTATACCCTGTGTACACATCACCTGACACATTGTACCTGGTACACACACTACAGACTCAGTAGCTAATGTTACTGTAACTTTATACCCTGTGTACACATCACCTGGCACATTGTACCTGGTACACTTACTATAGACTCAGTAGCTAGTGATACTGTAACTTTATACCCTGTGTACACATCACCTGACACATTGTACCTGGTACACATACTACAGACTCAGTAGCTAGTGATACTGTAACTTTACACCCTGTGTACACATCACCTGACACATTGTCGCTGGTACACACACTACAGACTCATTAGCTAGTGATACTGTAACTTTACACCCTGTGTACACATCACCTGACACATTGTACCTGGTACACATACTACAGACTCAGTAGTTAGTGTTACTGTAACTTTATACCTATGTACACATCATCTGGCACATTGTACCTGGTACACTTACTACAGACTCAGTAGCTAGTGTTACTGTAACTTTATACCCTGTGTACACATCACCTGACACATTGTGCCTGGTACACATACTACAGACTCAGTAGCTAGTGTTACTGTAAATGTATACTTGTGTACACATCACCTAGCACATTGTACCTAGTACATTTACTACAGACTCTGTAGCTAGTGATACTGTAACTTTATACCCTGTGTACATATCACCTGGCACATTGTACCTAGTACACTTACTATAGACTCAGTAGCTAGTGTTACTGTTACTTTATACCTATGTATGCATCATCTGGCACATTGCACCTGGTACACACACTACAGACTCAGTAGCTAGTGATACTGTAACTTTATACCTGTGTACACATCACCTGACACATTGTACCTGGTACACTTACTACAGACTCAGTAGCTAGTGATACTGTAACTTTATACCCTGTGTACACATCACCTGACACATTGTACCTGGTACACATACTACAGACTCAGTAGTTAGTGTTACTGTAACTTTATACCTGTGTACACATCACCTGGCACATTGTACCTGGTACACTTACTACAGACTCAGTTGCTAGTGATTCTGTAACTTTATACCCTGTGTACACATCACCTGGCACATTGTACCTAGTACACTTACTATAGACTCAGTAGCTAGTGTTACTGTTACTTTATACCTATGTACGCATCATCTGGCACATTGCACCTGGTACACACACTACAGACTCAGTAGCTAGTGATACTGTAACTTTATACCTGTGTACACATCACCTGACACATTGTACCTGGTACACTTACTACAGACTCAGTAGCTAGTGATACTGTAACTTTATACCCTGTGTACACATCACCTGACACATTGTACCTGGTACACATACTACAGACTCAGTAGTTAGTGTTACTGTAACTTTATACCTGTGTACACATCACCTGGCACATTGTACCTGGTACACTTACTACAGACTCAGTTGCTAGTGATTCTGTAACTTTATACCCTGTGTACACATCACCTGGCACATTGTACCTAGTACACTTACTATAGACTCAGTAGCTAGTGTTACTGTTACTTTATACCCTGTGTACCCATCACCTGGCACATTGTACCTAGTACACATACTACAGACGCATTAGCTAGTGATACTGTAACTTTATACCCTGCGTACACATCACCTGGCACATTGTACCTAATATACATACTACAGACTCAGTAGCTAGTGTTACTTTAACTTTATACCTGTGTACACATCACCTGACACATTGTACCTGGTACACATACTACTGACTCAGTTATATTAGCTAGTGATACTGTAACTTTATACCCTGTGTTCACATCACCTGACACATTGTACCTGGTACACAAACTACAGACTCAGTAGCTTAGCTAGAGTTACTGTAACTTTATACCTGTGTACACACCACCTGGGACATTGTATCTGGTACACACAATACATACTCTGTAGCTAGTGATACTGTAACTTTATACCCTGTGTACACATCACCTGGCACATTGTACCTGGTACACATACTAAAGACTTTGTAGCTAGTGATACTGTTACTTTATACCCTGTGTACACATCACCTGGCACATTGTACCTGGTACACATACTACAGACTCAGTAACTAGTGTTACTGTAACTTTATACCCTGTGTACACATCACCTGGCACATTGTACCTAGTACACTTACTATAGACTCAGTAGCTAGTGATACTGTAACTTTATACCCTGTGTACACATCACCTGACACATTGTACCTGGTACACACACTACAGACTCAGTAGCTAATGTTACTGTAACTTTATACCCTGTGTACACATCACCTGACACATTGTACCTGGTACACACACTACAGACTCAGTAGCTAATGTTACTGTAACTTTATACCCTGTGTACACATCACCTGGCACATTGTACCTGGTACACTTACTATAGACTCAGTAGCTAGTGATACTGTAACTTTATACCCTGTGTACACATCACCTGACACATTGTACCTGGTACACATACTACAGACTCAGTAGCTAGTGATACTGTAACTTTACACCCTGTGTACACATCACCTGGCACATTGTACCTAGTACACTTACTATAGACTCAGTAGCTAGTGATACTGTAACTTTATACCCTGTGTACACATCACCTGACACATTGTACCTGGTACACATACTACAGACTCAGTAGCTAGTGATACTGTAACTTTACACCCTGTGTACACATCACCTGGCACATTGTACCTAGTACACTTACTATAGACTCAGTAGCTAGTGATACTGTAACTTTATACCCTGTGTACACATCACCTGACACATTGTACCTGGTACACACACTACAGACTCAGTAGCTAATGTTACTGTAACTTTATACCCTGTGTACACATCACCTGGCACATTGTACCTGGTACACATACTACAGACTCAGTAACTAGTGATACTGTAACTTTATACCCTGTGTACACATCACCTGGCACATTGTACCTGGTACACATACTAAAGACTTTGTAGCTAGTGATACTGTTACTTTATACCCTGTGTACACATCACCTGGCACATTGTACCTGGTACACATACTACAGACTCAGTAACTAGTGATACTGTAACTTTATACCCTGTGTACACATCACCTGGCACATTGTACCTAGTACACTTACTATAGACTCAGTAGCTAGTGATACTGTAACTTTATACCCTGTGTACACATCACCTGACACATTGTACCTGGTACACACACTACAGACTCAGTAGCTAATGTTACTGTAACTTTATACCCTGTGTACACATCACCTGGCACATTGTACCTGGTACACTTACTATAGACTCAGTAGCTAGTGATACTGTAACTTTATACCCTGTGTACACATCACCTGACACATTGTACCTGGTACACATACTACAGACTCAGTAGCTAGTGATACTGTAACTTTACACCCTGTGTACACATCACCTGACACATTGTACCTGGTACACATACTACAGACTCAGTAGTTAGTGTTACTGTAACTTTATACCTATGTACACATCATCTGGCACATTGTACCTGGTACACTTACTACAGACTCAGTAGCTAGTGTTACTGTAACTTTATACCCTGTGTACACATCACCTGACACATTGTGCCTGGTACACATACTACAGACTCAGTAGCTAGTGTTACTGTAAATGTATACCTGTGTACACATCACCTAGCACATTGTACCTAGTACATTTACTACAGACTCTGTAGCTAGTGATACTGTAACTTTATACCCTGTGTACATATCACCTGGCACATTGTACCTAGTACACTTACTATAGACTCAGTAGCTAGTGTTACTGTTACTTTATACCTATGTATGCATCATCTGGCACATTGCACCTGGTACACACACTACAGACTCAGTAGCTAGTGATACTGTAACTTTATACCTGTGTACACATCACCTGACACATTGTACCTGGTACACTTACTACAGACTCAGTAGCTAGTGATACTGTAACTTTATACCCTGTGTACACATCACCTGACACATTGTACCTGGTACACATACTACAGACTCAGTAGTTAGTGTTACTGTAACTTTATACCTGTGTACACATCACCTGGCACATTGTACCTGGTACACTTACTACAGACTCAGTTGCTAGTGATTCTGTAACTTTATACCCTGTGTACACATCACCTGGCACATTGTACCTAGTACACTTACTATAGACTCAGTAGCTAGTGTTACTGTTACTTTATACCTATGTACGCATCATCTGGCACATTGCACCTGGTACACACACTACAGACTCAGTAGCTAGTGATACTGTAACTTTATACCTGTGTACACATACATCACCTGGCACAATGTACCTAATACACATACTACAGACTCAGTAGCTAGTGTTACTGTAACTTTATACCTGTGTACACATCACCTGACACATTGTACCTGGTACACATACTACTGACTCAGTTATATTAGCTAGTGATACTGTAACTTTATACCCTGTGTTCACATCACCTGGCACATTGTACCTAGTACACTTACTATAGACTCAGTAGCTAGTGTTACTGTTACTTTATACCTATGTACGCATCATCTGGCACATTGCACCTGGTACACACACTACAGACTCAGTAGCTAGTGATACTGTAACTTTATACCCTGTGTACACATCATCTGGCACATTGTACCTGGTACACATACTACAGACTCAGTAGTTAGTGATACTGTAACTTTATACCCTGTGTACACATCACCTGGCACATTGTACCTAGTACACTTACTATAGACTCAGTAGCTAGTGATACTGTAACTTTATACCCTGTGTACACATCACCTGACACATTGTACCTGGTACACATACTACAGACTCATTAGCTAGTGATACTGTAACTTTATACCCTGCGTACACATCACCTGGCACATTGTACCTAATACACATACTACAGACTCAGTAGCTAGTGTTACTGTAACTTTATACCCTGTGTACACATCACCTGGCACATTGTACCTAAAACACATACTACAGACTCATTAGCTAGTGATACTGTAACTTTATACCCTGCGTACACATCACCTGGCACAATGTACCTAATACACATACTACAGACTCAGTAGCTAGTGTTACTGTAACTTTATACCTGTGTACACATCACCTGACACATTGTACCTGGTACACATACTACTGACTCAGTTATATTAGCTAGTGATACTGTAACTTTATACCCTGTGTTCACATCACCTGACACATTGTACCTGGTACACAAACTACAGACTCAGTAGCTTAGCTAGAGTTACTGTAACTTTATACCTGTGTACACACCACCTGGGACATTGTATCTGGTACACACAATACATACTCTGTAGCTAGTGATACTGTAACTTTATACCCTGTGTACACATCACCTGGCACATTGTACCTAGTACACTTACTATAGACTCAGTAGCTAGTGATACTGTAACTTTATACCCTGTGTACACATCACCTGGCACATTGTACCTGGTACACACACTACAGACTCAGTAGCTAATGTTACTGTAACTTTATACCCTGTGTACACATCACCTGGCACATTGTACCTGGTACACTTACTATAGACTCAGTAGCTAGTGATACTGTAACTTTATACCCTGTGTACACATCACCTGACACATTGTACCTGGTACACACACTACAGACTCAGTAGCTAATGTTACTGTAACTTTATACCCTGTGTACACATCACCTGGCACATTGTACCTGGTACACTTACTATAGACTCAGTAGCTAGTGATACTGTAACTTTATACCCTGTGTACACATCACCTGACACATTGTACCTGGTACACATACTACAGACTCAGTAGCTAGTGATACTGTAACTTTACACCCTGTGTACACATCACCTGACACATTGTACCTGGTACACATACTACAGACTCAGTAGTTAGTGTTACTGTAACTTTATACCTATGTACACATCATCTGGCACATTGTACCTGGTACACTTACTACAGACTCAGTAGCAAGTGTTACTGTAACTTTATACCCTGTGTACACATCACCTGACACATTGTGCCTGGTACACATACTACAGACTCAGTAGCTAGTGTTACTGTAAATGTATACCTGTGTACACATCACCTAGCACATTGTACCTAGTACATTTACTACAGACTCTGTAGCTAGTGATACTGTAACTTTATACCCTGTGTACATATCACCTGGCACATTGTACCTAGTACACTTACTATAGACTCAGTAGCTAGTGTTACTGTTACTTTATACCTATGTATGCATCATCTGGCACATTGCACCTGGTACACACACTACAGACTCAGTAGCTAGTGATACTGTAACTTTATACCTGTGTACACATCACCTGACACATTGTACCTGGTACACTTACTACAGACTCAGTAGCTAGTGATACTGTAACTTTATACCCTGTGTACACATCACCTGACACATTGTACCTGGTACACATACTACAGACTCAGTAGTTAGTGTTACTGTAACTTTATACCTGTGTACACATCACCTGGCACATTGTACCTGGTACACTTACTACAGACTCAGTTGCTAGTGATTCTGTAACTTTATACCCTGTGTACACATCACCTGGCACATTGTACCTAGTACACTTACTATAGACTCAGTAGCTAGTGTTACTGTTACTTTATACCTATGTACGCATCATCTGGCACATTGCACCTGGTACACACACTACAGACTCAGTAGCTAGTGATACTGTAACTTTATACCTGTGTACACATCACCTGACACATTGTACCTGGTACACTTACTACAGACTCAGTAGCTAGTGATACTGTAACTTTATACCCTGTGTACACATCACCTGACACATTGTACCTGGTACACATACTACAGACTCAGTAGTTAGTGATACTGTAACTTTATACCCTGTGTACACATCACCTGGCACATTGTACCTAGTACACTTACTATAGACTCAGTAGCTAGTGATACTGTAACTTTATACCCTGTGTACACATCACCTGACACATTGTACCTGGTACACATACTACAGACTCATTAGCTAGTGATACTGTAACTTTATACCCTGCGTACACATCACCTGGCACATTGTACCTAATACACATACTACAGACTCAGTAGCTAGTGTTACTGTAACTTTATACCCTGTGTACACATCACCTGGCACATTGTACCTAATACACATACTACAGACTCATTAGCTAGTGATACTGTAACTTTATACCCTGCGTACACATCACCTGGCACAATGTACCTAATACACATACTACAGACTCAGTAGCTAGTGTTACTGTAACTTTATACCTGTGTACACATCACCTGACACATTGTACCTGGTACACATACTACTGACTCAGTTATATTAGCTAGTGATACTGTAACTTTATACCCTGTGTTCACATCACCTGACACATTGTACCTGGTACACAAACTAGAGACTCAGTAGCTTAGCTAGAGTTACTGTAACTTTATACCTGTGTACACACGACCTGGGACATTGTATCTGGTACACACAATACATACTCTGTAGCTAGTGATACTGTAACTTTATACCCTGTGTACACATCACCTGGCACATTGTACCTGGTACACATACTAAAGACTTTGTAGCTAGTGATACTGTTACTTTATACCCTGTGTACACATCACCTGGCACATTGTACCTGGTACACATACTACAGACTCAGTAACTAGTGTTACTGTAACTTTATACCTGTGTGCACATCATCTGGCACATTGTACTTGGTACACATTCTACACACTCAGTAGCTAGTGATACTGTAACTTTATACCCTGTGTACACATCACCTGACACATTGTACCTGGTACACATACTACAGACTCAGTAGCTAGTAATACTGTAACTTTATACGCTGTGTACACATTACCTGACACATTGTACCTGGTACACATACTACAGACTCGGTAGCTAGTGAGACTGTAACTGTATACCCTGTGTTCACATCACCTGGCACATTGTACCTAGTACACTTACTATAGACTCAGTAGCTAGTGATACTGTAACTTTATACCCTGTGTACACATCACCTGACACATTGTACCTGGTACACACACTACAGACTCAGTAGCTAATGTTACTGTAACTTTATACCCTGTGTACACATCACCTGGCACATTGTACCTGGTACACTTACTATATACTCAGTAGCTAGTGATACTGTAACTTTATACCCTGTGTACACATCACCTGACACATTGTACCTGGTACACATACTACAGACTCAGTAGCTAGTGATACTGTAACTTTACACCCTTTGTACACATCACCTGACACATTGTACCTGGTACACATACTATAGACTCAGTAGTTAGTGTTACTGTAACTTTATACCTGTGTACACATCATCTGGCACATTGTACCTGGTACACTTACTACAGACTCAGTAGCTAGTGTTACTGTAACTTTATACCCTGTGTACACATCACCTGACACATTGTGCCTGGTACACATACTACAGACTCAGTAGCTAGTGTTACTGTAAATTTATACCTGTGTACACATCACCTAGCACATTGTACCTAGTACATTTACTACAGACTCTGTAGCTAGTGATACTGTAACTTTATACCCTGTGTACATATCACCTGGCACATTGTACCTAGTACACTTAATATAGACTCAGTAGCTAGTGTTACTGTTACTTTATACCTATGTACGCATCATCTGGCACATTGCACCTGGTACACACACTACAGACTCAGTAGCTAGTGATACTGTAACTTTATACCCTGTGTACACATCACCTGACACATTGTACCTGGTACACTTACTACAGACTCAGTAGCTAGTGATACTGTAACTTTATACCCTGTGTACACATCACCTGACACATTGTACCTGGTACACATACTACAGACTCAGTAGTTAGTGTTACTGTAACTTTATACCTGTGTACACATCACCTGGCACATTGTACCTGGTACACTTACTACAGACTCAGTTGCTAGTGATTCTGTAACTTTAT
Organism: Bombina bombina; assembly: GCF_027579735.1. NCBI lineage: Eukaryota > Metazoa > Chordata > Amphibia > Anura > Bombinatoridae > Bombina > Bombina bombina. Next base: position 9,936,218 of record NC_069500.1, read on the forward strand.
ACCCTGTGTACACATCACCTGGCACATTGTACCTAGTACACTTACTATAGACTCAGTAGCTAGTGTTACTGTTACTTTATACCTGTGTACACATCACCTGGCACATTGTACCTGGTACACACACTACAGACTCAGTAGCTAGTGATACTGTAACTTTATACCCTGTGTACACATCACCTGACACATTGTACCTGGTACACTTACTACAGACTCAGTAGCTAGTGATACTGTAACTTTATACCCTGTGTACACATCACCTGACACATTGTACCTGGTACACATACTACAGACTCAGTAGTTAGTGTTACTGTAACTTTATACCTGTGTACACATCACCTGGCACATTGTACCTGGTACACTTACTACAGACTCAGTTGCTAGTGATTCTGTAACTTTATACCCTGTGTACACATCACCTGGCACATTGTACCTAGTACACTTACTATAGACTCAGTAGCTAGTGTTACTGTTACTTTATACCTGTGTACACATCACCTGGCACATTGTACCTGGTACACACACTACAGACTCAGTAGCTAGTGATACTGTAACTTTATACCCTGTGTACACATCATCTGGCACATTGTACCTGGTACACACACTACAGACTCAGTAGCTAGTGATACTGTAACTTTATACCCTGTGTACACATCATCTGGCACATTGCACCTGGTACACACACTACAGACTCAGTAGCTAGTGATACTGTAACTTTATACCCTGTGTACACATCATCTGGAACATTGTACCTGGTACACTTACTACAGTCTCAGTAGCTAGTGATACTGTAACTTTATACCCTGTGTACACATCACCTGGCACATTGTACCTAGTACACTTACTATAGACTCAGTAGCTAGTGATACTGTAACTTTATACCCTGTGTACACATCACCTGACACATTGTACCTGGTACACACACTACAGACTCAGTAGCTAATGTTACTGTAACTTTATACCCTGTGTACACATCACCTGGCACATTGTACCTGGTACACTTACTATAGACTCAGTAGCTAGTGATACTGTAACTTTATACCCTGTGTACACATCACCTGACACATTGTACCTGGTACACATACTACAGACTCAGTAGCTAGTGATACTGTAACTTTACACCCTGTGTACACATCACCTGACACATTGTACCTGGTACACATACTACAGACTCAGTAGTTAGTGTTAATGTAACTTTATACCTGTGTACACATCATCTGGCACATTGTACCTGGTACACTTACTACAGACTCAGTAGCTAGTGTTACTGTAACTCTATACCCTGTGTACACATCACCTGACACATTGTGCCTGGTACACATACTACAGACTCAGTAGCTAGTGTTACTGTAAATGTATACCTGTGTACACATCACCTAGCACATTGTACCTAGTACATTTACTACAGACTCTGTAGCTAGTGATACTGTAACTTTATACCCTGTGTACATATCACCTGGCACATTGTACCTAGTACACTTACTATAGACTCAGTAGCTAGTGTTACTGTTACTTTATACCTATGTACGCATCATCTGGCACATTTCACCTGGTACACATACTACAGACTCAGTAGTTAGTGTTACTGTAACTTTATACCTGTGTACACATCACCTGGCACATTGTACCTGGTACACTTACTACAGACTCAGTAGCTAGTGTTACTGTAACTTTATACCCTGTGTACACATCACCTGACACATTGTGCCTGGTACACATACTACAGACTCAGTAGCTAGTGTTACTGTAAATGTATACCTGTGTACACATCACCTAGCACATTGTACCTAGTACATTTACTACAGACTCTGTAGCTAGTGATACTGTAACTTTATACCCTGTGTACATATCACCTGGCACATTGTACCTAGTACACTTACTATAGACTCAGTAGCTAGTGTTACTGTTACTTTATACCTATGTACGCATCATCTGGCACATTTCACCTGGTACACATACTACAGACTCAGTAGTTAGTGTTACTGTAACTTTATACCTGTGTACACATCACCTGGCACATTGTACCTGGTACACTTACTACAGACTCAGTTGCTAGTGATTCTGTAACTTTATACCCTGTGTACACATCACCTGGCACATTGTACCTAGTACACTTACTATAGACTCAGTAGCTAGTGTTACTGTTACTTTATACCTATGTACGCATCATCTGGCACATTGCACCTGGTACACACACTACAGACTCAGTAGCTAGTGATACTGTAACTTTATACCCTGTGTACACATCACCTGACACATTGTACCTGGTACACATACTACAGACTCAGTAATTAGTGTTACTGTAACTTTATACCCTGTGTACACATCACCTGGCACATTGTACCTGGTACACATACTACAGTCTCAGTAGCTAGTGTTACTGTAACTTTATACCTGTGTACACATCACCTGGCACATTGTACCTGGTACACATACTACAGACTCAGTAATTAGTGTTACTGTAACTTTATACCCTGTGTACACATCACCTGGCACATTGTACCTGGTACACAAACTACTGACTCTGTAGCTAGTGTTACTGAAACTTTATACCCTGTGTACACATCACCTGGCACATTGTACCTGGTACACATACTACAGACTCAGTAGCTAGTGATACTGAAACTTTATACCCGGTGAACACATCACCTGGCACATTGTACCTGGTACACATACTACAGACTCAGTAGCTAGTGTTACAGTAACTTTATACCTGTGTACACATCATCTGGCACATTGTAACTGGTACACACACTACAGACTCAGTAGCTAGTGATACTGTAACTTTTTACCCTGTGTACACATCACCTGACACATTGTACCTAGTACACTTACTACAGACTCAGTAGCTAGTGGTACTGTAACTTTATATCCTGTGTATACGTCACCTGGCACATTGTACCTAGTACATATACTACAGACTCATTAGCTAGTGATACTGTAACTTTATACCCTGTGTACACATCACCTGGCACATTGTACCTAGTACACATACTACAGACTCTGTAGCTAGTGATACTGTAACTTTATACCCTGTGTACACATCACCTGACACATGGTACCTGGTACACACACTACAGACTCAGTAGCTAGTGATACTGTAACTTTATACCCTGTGTACACATCAACTGACACATTGTACCTGGTACACAAACTACTGACTCTGTAGCTAGTGTTACTGCAACTTTATACCCTGTGTACACATCACCTGGCACATTGTACCTGGTACGCAAACTACTGACTCTGTAGCTAGTGTTACTGTAACTTTATACCCTGTGTACACATCACCTGGCACATTGTACCTGGTACACATACTACAGACTCAGTAGTTAGTGTTACTGTAAATGTATACCTGTGTACACATCACCTAGCACATTGTACCTAGTACATTTACTACAGACTCTGTAGCTAGTGATACTGTAACTTTATACCCTGTGTACATATCACCTGGCACATTGTACCTAGTACACTTACTATAGACTCAGTAGCTAGTGATACTGTAACTTTATACCTGTGTACACATCGCCTGGCACATTGTACCTAGTACACATACTACAGACTCAGTAGCTAGTGATACTGTAACTGTATACCCTGTGTACACATCACCTGACACATTGTACCTGGTACACTTACTACAGACTCAATAGCTAGTGATACTGTAACTTTATACGCTGTGTACACATCACCTGACACATTGTACCTGGTACACTTACTACAGACTCAATAGCTAGTGATACTGTAACTTTATAACTGTGTACACATCACCTGGCACATTGTAGCTGGTACACAAACTACTGACTCAGTAGCTAGTGTTACTGTAACTTTATACCCTGTGCACACATCACCTGGCACATTGTACCTGGTACACACACTACAGACTCAGTAGCTAGTGATACTGTAACTTTATACCCTGTGTACACATCACCTGGCACATTGTACCTGGTACACATACTACAGACTCAATAGCTAGTGTTACTGTAACTTTATACCTGTGTACACATCACCTGACACATTGTAGCTGGTACACAAACTACTGACTCTGTAGCTAGTGTTACTGTAACTTTATACCTGTGTAGACATCACCTGACACATTGTATCTGTTACACAAACTACTGACTCTGTAGCTAGTGTTACTGTAACTTTATACCTGTGTACACATCACCTGGCACATTGTAGCTGGTACACAAACTACTGACTCAGTAGCTAGTGATACTGTAACTTTATACCCTGTGTACACATCACCTGGCACATTGTACCTGGTACACAAACTACTGACTCTGTAGCTAGTGTTACTGTAACTTTATACCCTGTGTACACATCACCTGGCACATTGTACCTGGTACACATACTACAGACTCAGTAGCTAGTGTTACTGTAACTTTATACCCTGTGTACACATCACCTGGCACATTGTAGCTGGTACACACACTACAGACTCAGTAGCTAGTGATACTGTAACTTTATACGCTGTGTACACATCACCTGGCACATTGTACCTGGTACACTTACTACAGACTCAGTAGCTAGTGATACTGTAACTTTATACCCTGTGTACACATCATCTGACACATTGTAGCTGGTACACACACTACAGACTCAGTAGCTAGTGTTACTGTAACTTTATACCTGTGTACACATCACCTGGCACATTGTACCTGGTACACAAACTACTGACTCAGTAGCTAGTGTTACTGTAACTTTATATTTTTGTACACATCACCTGGCACATTGTAGCTGGTACACACACTACAGACTCAGTAGCTAGTGATACTGTAACTTTATACGCTGTGTACACATCACATGGCACATTGTACCTAGTACACATACTACAGACTCAGTAGCTAATGTTACTGTAACTTTATACCCTGTGTACACATCACCTGGCACATTGTAGCTGGTACACATACTACAGATTCAGTAGCTAGTGTTACTGTAACTTTATACCTGTGTACACATCACCTGGCACATTGTAGCTGGTACACACACTACAGACTCAGTAGCTAGTGTTACTGTAACTTTATACCCTGTGTACACATCACCTGGCACATTGTACCTGGTACACATACTACAGACTCAGAAGCTAGTGTTACTGTAACTTTATACCTGTGTACACATCACCTGGCACATTGTAGCTGGTACACACAATACATACTCTGTAGCTAGTGTTACTGTAACTTTATACCCTGTGTACACATCACCTGACACATTGTACCTGGTACACATACTACAGACTCAGTAGCTAGTGTTACTGTAACTTTATACCTGTGTACACATCACCTGACACATTGTTCCTAGTACACTTACTACAGACTCAGTAGCTAGTGTTACTGTAACTTTATACCCTGTGTACACATCACCTGGCACATTGTACCTGGTACACATACTACAGACTCAGTAGCTAGTGTTACTGTAACTTTATACCTGTGTACACATCACCTGGCACATTGTAGCTGGTACACAAACTACTGACTCAGTAGCTAGTGTTACTGTAACTTTATACCCTGTGTACACATCACCTGGCACATTGTACCTGGTACACACACTACAGACTCAGTAGCTAGTGATACTGTAACTTTATACCCTGTGTACACATCACCTGACACATTGTACCTGGTACACAAACTACTGACTCTGTAGCTGGTGTTACTGTAACTTTATACCCTGTGTACACATCACCTGGCACATTGTACCTGGTACGCAAACTACTGACTCTGTAGCTAGTGTTACTGTAACTTTATACCCTGTGTACACATCACCTGGCACATTGTACCTGGTACACATACTAAAGACTCAGTAGCTAGTGTTACTGTAACTTTATACCTGTGTACACATCACCTGGCACATTGTAGCTGGTACACATACTACAGACTCAGTAGCTAGTGTTACTGTAACTTTATACCTGTGTACACATCACCTGGCACATTTTACCTAGTACACATACTACAGACTCAGTAGCTAGTGATACTGTAACTTTATACCCTGTGCACACATCACCTGGCACATTGTAGCTGGTACACATACTACAGACTCAGTAGCTAGTGTTACTGTAACTTTATACCTGTGTACACATCACCTGGAACATTGTACCTAGTACACATACTACAGACTCAGTAGCTAGTGATACTGTAACTTTATACCCTGTGTACACATCACCTGACACATTGTACCTGGTAAACTTACTACAGACTCAGTAGCTAGTGATACTGTAACTTTATACGCTGTGTACAGATCACCTGACACATTGTACCTGGTACACTTACTACAGACTCAATAGCTAGTGATACTGTAACTTTATAACTGTGTACACATCACCTGGCACATTGTAGCTGGTACACAAACTACTGACTCAGTAGCTAGTGTTACTGTAACTTTATACCCTGTGTACACATCACCTGGCACATTGTACCTGGTACACACACTACAGACTCAGTAGCTAGTGATACTGTAACTTTATACCCTGTGTACACATCACCTGGCACATTGTACCTGGTACACATACTACAGACTCAATAGCTAGTGTTACTGTAACTTTATACCTTTGTACACATCACCTGACACATTCTACCTGGTACACATACTACAGACTCAGTAGCTAGTGTTACTGTAACTTTATACCTGTGTAGACATCACCTGACACATTGTATCTGGTACACAAACTACTGACTCTGTAGCTAGTGCTACTGTAAATTTATACCTGTGTACACATCACCTGGCACATTGTAGCTGGTACACAAACTACTGACTCAGTAGCTAGTGATACTGTAACTTTATACCTTGTGTACACATCACCTGGCACATTGTACCTGGTACACAAACTACTGACTCTGTAGCTAGTGTTACTGTAACTTTATACCCTGTGTACACATCACCTGGCACATTGTACCTGGTACACATACTACAGACTCAGTAGCTAGTGTTACTGTAATTTTATACCTGTGTACACATCACCTGGCACATTGTAGCTGGTACACACACTACAGACTCAGTAGCTAGTGATACTGTAACTTTATACGCTGTGTACACATCACCTGGCACATTTTACCTGGTACACTTACTACAGACTCAGTAGCTAGTGATGCTGTAACTTTATACCCTGTGTACACATCACCTGACACATTGTACCTGGTACACATACTACAGACTCAGTAGTTAGTGTTACTGTAACTTTATACCTGTGTACACATCACCTGGCACATTGTACCTGGTACACTTACTACAGACTCAGTAGTTAGTGTTACTGTAACTTTATACCTGTGTACACATCACCTGGCACATTGTACCTGGTACACATACTACAGACTCAGTAGCTAGTGATACTGTAACTTTATACGCTGTGTACACATCACCTGACACATTGTACCTGGTACACTTACTACAGACTCAGTAGCTAGTGATACTGTAACTTTATACACTGTGTACACATCACCTGACACATTGTACCTGGTACACAAACTACTGACTCAGTAGCTAGTGTTACTGTAACTTTATACCATGTGTACACATCACCTGGCACATTGTACCTGGTACACACACTACAGACTCAGTAGCTAGTCATACTGTAACTTTATACCCTGTGTACACATCACCTGGCACATTGTACCTGGTACACAAACTACTGACTCTGTAGCTAGTGTTACTTTAACTTTATACACTGTGTACACATCACCTGGCACATTGTACCTGGTACACTTACTACAGACTCAGTAGCTAGTGTTACTGTAACTTTATACCTGTGTACACATCACCTGACACATTGTTCCTAGTACACTTACTACAGACACTGTAGCTAGTGTTACAGTAACTTTATACACTGTGTACACATCACCTGGCACATTGTACCTGGTACACTTACTACAGACTCAGTAGCTAGTGTTACTGTAACTTTATACCTGTGTACACATCACCTGACACATTGTTCCTAGTACACTTACTACAGACACTGTAGCTAGTGTTACAGTAACTTTATACCCTGTGTACACATCACTTGGCACATTGTACCTGGTACACATACTACAGACTCAGTAGCTAGTGTTACTGTAACTTTATACCCTGTGTACACATCACCTGGCACATTGTACCTGGTACACATACTACAGACTCAGTAGCTAGTGTTTCTGTAACTTTATACCTGTGTACACATCACCTGGCACATTGTACCTAGTACACATACTACAGACTCAGTAGCTAGTGTTACTGTAACTTTATACCTGTGTACACATCACCTTGCACATTGTAGCTGGTACACATACTACAGACTCAGTAGCTAGTGATACTGTAACTTTATACCCTGTGTACACATCACCTGGCACATTGTACCTGGTACACACACTACAGACTCAGTAGCTAGTGATACTGTAACTTTATACCCTGTGTACACATCACCTGGCACATTGTACCTGGTACACAAACTACTGACTCTGTAGCTAGTGTTACTGTAACTTTATACCTGTGTACACATCACCTGACACATTGCACCTGGTACACACACTACAGACTCAGTAGCTAGTGTTACTGTAACTTTATACCTGTGTACACATCACCTGACACATTGTACCTGGTACACACACTACAGACTCAGTAGCTAGTGATACTGTAACTTTATACGCTGTGTACACATCACCTGGCACATTGTACCTGGTACACTTACTACAGACTCAGTAGCTAGTGATACTGTAACTTTATACGCTGTGTACACATCACCTGACACATTGTACCTGGTACACTTACTACAGACTCAGTAGCTAGTAATACTGTAACTTTATACGCTGTGTACACATCACCTGACACATTGTACCTAGTACACATACTACAGACTCAGTAGCTAGTGTTACTGTAACTTAATACCTGTGTACACATCACCTGGCACATTGTACCTGGTACACAAACTACTGACTCAGTAGCTAGTGTTACTGTAACTTTATACCCTGTGTACACATCACCTGGCACATTGTACCTGGTACACACACTACAGACTCAGTAGCTAGTGATACTGTAACTTTATACCCTGTGTACACATCACCTGGCACATTGTACCTGGTACACAAACTACTGACTCTGTAGCTAGTGTTACTGTAACTTTATACCCTGTGTACACATCACCTGGCACATTGTAGCTGGTACACACACTACAGACTCAGTAGCTAGTGATACTGTAACTTTATACGCTGTGTACACATCACCTGGCACATTGTACCTGGTACACTTACTACAGACTCAGTAGCTAGTGTTACTGTAACTTTATACCTGTGTACACATCACCTGACACATTGTTCCTAGTACACTTACTACAGACTCAGTAGCTAGTTTTACTGTAACTTTATACCCTGTGTACACATCACCTGGCACATTGTACCTGGTACACATACTACAGACTCAGTAGCTAGTGTTACTGTAACTTTATACCTGTGTACACATCACCTGGCACATTGTACCTAGTACACATACTACAGACTCAGTAGCTAGTGTTACTGTAACTTTATACCTGTGTACACATCACCTGGCACATTGTAGCTGGTACACATACTACAGACTCAGTAGCTAGTGATACTGTAACTTTATACCCTGTGTACACATCACCTGGCACATTGTACCTGGTACACACACTACAGACTCAGTAGCTAGTGATACTGTAACTTTATACCCTGTGTACACATCACCTGGCACATTGTACCTGGTACACAAACTACTGACTCTGTAGCTAGTGTTACTGTAACTTTATACCTGTGTACACATCACCTGACACATTGTACCTGGTACACACACTACAGACTCAGTAGCTAGTGATACTGTAACTTTATACCCTGTGTACACATCACCTGGCACATTGTACCTGGTACACAAACTACTGACTCTGTAGCTAGTGTTACTGTAACTTTATACCTGTGTACACATCACCTGACACATTGTACCTGGTACACACACTACAGACTCAGTAGCTAGTGTTACTGTAACTTTATACCTGTGTACACATCACCTGACACATTGTACCTGGTACACACACACTACAGACTCAGTAGCTAGTGATACTGTAACTTTATACCCTGTGTACACATCACCTGGCACATTGTACCTGGTACACAAACTACTGACTCTGTAGCTAGTGTTACTGTAACTTTATACCTGTGTACACATCACCTGACACATTGTACCTGGTACACATACTACAGACTCAGTAGCTAGTGTTACTGTAATTTTATACCTGTGTACACATCACCTGGCACATTGTAGCTGGTACACACACTACAGACTCAGTAGCTAGTGATACTGTAACTTTATACGCTGTGTACACATCACCTGGCACATTTTACCTGGTACACTTACTACAGACTCAGTAGCTAGTGATACTGTAACTTTATACCCTGTGTACACATCACCTGACACATTGTACCTGGTACACATACTACAGACTCAGTAGCTAGTGATACTGTAACTTTATACGCTGTGTACACATCACCTGACACATTGTACCTGGTACACTTACTACAGACTCAGTAGCTAGTGATACTGTAACTTTATACACTGTGTACACATCACCTGACACATTGTACCTGGTACACAAACTACTGACTCAGTAGCTAGTGTTACTGTAACTTTATACCATGTGTACACATCACCTGGCACATTGTACCTGGTACACACACTACAGACTCAGTAGCTAGTCATACTGTAACTTTATACCCTGTGTACACATCACCTGGCACATTGTACCTGGTACACAAACTACTGACTCTGTAGCTAGTGTTACTGTAACTTTATACCCTGTGTACACATCACCTGGCACATTGTACCTGGTACACTTACTACAGACTCAGTAGCTAGTGTTACTGTAACTTTATACCTGTGTACACATCACGTGACACATTGTTCCTAGTACACTTACTACAGACACTGTAGCTAGTGTTACAGTAACTTTATACCCTGTGTACACATCACTTGTCACATTGTACCTGGTACACATACTACAGACTCAGTAGCTAGTGTTACTGTAACTTTATACCCTGTGTACACATCACCTGGCACATTGTACCTGGTACACATACTACAGACTCAGTAGCTAGTGTTTCTGTAACTTTATACCTGTGTACACATCACCTGGCACATTGTACCTAGTACACATACTACAGACTCAGTAGCTAGTGTTACTGTAACTTTATACCTGTGTACACATCACCTTGCACATTGTAGCTGGTACACATACTACAGACTCAGTACCTAGTGATACTGTAACTTTATACCCTGTGTACACATCACCTGGCACATTGTACCTGGTACACACACTACAGACTCAGTAGCTAGTGATACTGTAACTTTATACCCTGTGTACACATCACCTGGCACATTGTACCTGGTACACAAACTACTGACTCTGTAGCTAGTGTTACTGTAACTTTATACCTGTGTACACATCACCTGACACATTGCACCTGGTACACACACTACAGACTCAGTAGCTAGTGTTAATGTAACTTTATACCTGTGTACACATCACCTGACACATTGTACCTGGTACACACACTACAGACTCAGTAGCTAGTGATACTGTAACTTTATACGCTGTGTACACATCACCTGGCACATTGTACCTGGTACACTTACTACAGACTCAGTAGCTAGTGATACTGTAACTTTATACGCTGTGTACACATCACCTGACACATTGTACCTGGTACACTTACTACAGACTCAGTAGCTAGTAATACTGTAACTTTATACGCTGTGTACACATCACCTGACACATTGTACCTAGTACACATACTACAGACTCAGTAGCTAGTGTTACTGTAACTTAATACCTGTGTACACATCACCTGGCACATTGTACCTGGTACACAAACTACTGACTCAGTAGCTAGTGTTACTGTAACTTTATACCCTGTGTACACATCACCTGGCACATTGTAGCTGGTACACACACTACAGACTCAGTAGCTAGTGATACTGTAACTTTATACGCTGTGTACACATCACCTGGCACATTGTACCTGGTACACTTACTACAGACTCAGTAGCTAGTGTTACTGTAACTTTATACCTGTGTACACATCACCTGACACATTGTTCCTAGTACACTTACTACAGACTCAGTAGCTAGTTTTACTGTAACTTTATACCCTGTGTACACATCACCTGGCACATTGTACCTGGTACACATACTACAGACTCAGTAGCTAGTGTTACTGTAACTTTATACCTGTGTACACATCACCTGGCACATTGTACCTAGTACACATACTACAGACTCAGTAGCTAGTGTTACTGTAACTTTATACCTGTGTACACATCACCTGGCACATTGTACCTGGTACACACACTACAGACTCAGTAGCTAGTGATACTGTAACTTTATACCCTGTGTACACATCACCTGGCACATTGTACCTGGTACACAAACTACTGACTCTGTAGCTAGTGTTACTGTAACTTTATACCTGTGTACACATCACCTGACACATTGTACCTGGTACACACACTACAGACTCAGTAGCTAGTGTTACTGTAACTTTATACCTGTGTACACATCACCTGACACATTGCAGCTGGTACACAAACTACTGACTCGGTAGCTAGTGTTACTGTAACTTTATACCTGTGTAGACATCACCTGACACATTGTATCTGGTACACAAACTACTGACTCTGTAGCTAGTGCTACTGTAAATTTATACCCTGTGTACACATCACCTGGCACATTGTAGCTGGTACACAAACTACTGACTCAGTAGCTAGTGATACTGTAACTTTATACCCTGTGTACACATCACCTGGCACATTGTACCTGGTACACAAACTACTGACTCTGTAGCTAGTGTTACTGTAACTTTATACCCTGTGTACACATCACCTGGCACATTGTACCTGGTACACATACTACAGACTCAGTAGCTAGTGTTACTGTAATTTTATACCTGTGTACACATCACCTGGCACATTGTAGCTGGTACACACACTACAGACTCAGTAGCTAGTGATACTGTAACTTTATACGCTGTGTACACATCACCTGGCACATTTTACCTGGTACACTTACTACAGACTCAGTAGCTAGTGATACTGTAACTTTATACCCTGTGTACACATCACCTGACACATTGTACCTGGTACACATACTACAGACTCAGTAGCTAGTGATACTGTAACTTTATACGCTGTGTACACATCACCTGACACATTGTACCTGGTACACTTACTACAGACTCAGTAGCTAGTGATACTGTAACTTTATACGCTGTGTACACATCACCTGACACATTGTACCTAGTACACATACTACAGACTCAGTAGCTAGTGTTACTGTAACTTAATACCTGTGTACACATCACCTGGCACATTGTACCTGGTACACAAACTACTGACTCAGTAGCTAGTGTTACTGTAACTTTATACCATGTGTACACATCACCTGGCACATTGTACCTGGTACACACACTACAGACTCAGTAGCTAGTCATACTGTAACTTTATACCCTGTGTACACATCACCTGGCACATTGTACCTGGTACACAAACTACTGACTCTGTAGCTAGTGTTACTGTAACTTTATACCCTGTGTACACATCACCTGGCACATTGTACCTGGTACACTTACTACAGACTCAGTAGCTAGTGTTACTGTAACTTTATACCTGTGTACACATCACCTGACACATTGTTCCTAGTACACTTACTACAGACTCAGTAGCTAGTGTTACTGTAACTTTATACCCTGTGTACACATCACCTGGCACATTGTACCTGGTACACATACTACAGACTCAGTAGCTAGTGTTTCTGTAACTTTATACCTGTGTACACATCACCTGGCACATTGTACCTAGTACACATACTACAGACTCAGTAGCTAGTGTTTCTGTAACTTTATACCCTGTGTACACATCACCTGACACATTGTACCTAGTACACTTACTACAGACTCAGTAGCTAGTGATACTGTAACTTTATACCCTGTGTACACATCACCTGGCACATTGTACCTGGTACACACACTACAGACTCAGTAGCTAGTGATACTGTAACTTTATACCCTGTGTACACATCACCTGGCACATTGTACCTGGTACACAAACTACTGACTCTGTAGCTAGTGTTACTGTAACTTTATACCTGTGTACACATCACCTGACACATTGCACCTGGTACACACACTACAGACTCAGTAGCTAGTGTTACTGTAACTTTATACCTGTGTACACATCACCTGACACATTGTACCTAGTACACACACTACAGACTCAGTAGCTAGTGTTACTGTAACTTTATACCTGTGTACACATCACCTGACACATTGCACCTGGTACACACACTACAGACTCAGTAGCTAGTGTTACTGTAACTTTATACCTGTGTACACATCACCTGACACATTGTACCTGGTACACACACTACAGACTCAGTAGCTAGTGATACTGTAACTTTATACGCTGTGTACACATCACCTGGCACATTGTACCTGGTACACTTACTACAGACTCAGTAGCTAGTGATACTGTAACTTTATACGCTGTGTACACATCACCTGACACATTGTACCTGGTACACTTACTACAGACTCAGTAGCTAGTAATACTGTAACTTTATACGCTGTGTACACATCACCTGACACATTGTACCTAGTACACATACTACAGACTCAGTAGCTAGTGTTACTGTAACTTAATACCTGTGTACACATCACCTGGCACATTGTACCTGGTACACAAACTACTGACTCAGTAGCTAGTGTTACTGTAACTTTATACCCTGTGTACACATCACCTGGCACATTGTACCTGGTACACACACTACAGACTCAGTAGCTAGTGATACTGTAACTTTATACCCTGTGTACACATCACCTGGCACATTGTACCTGGTACACAAACTACTGACTCTGTAGCTAGTGTTACTGTAACTTTATACCCTGTGTACACATCACCTGGCACATTGTAGCTGGTACACACACTACAGACTCAGTAGCTAGTGATACTGTAACTTTATACGCTGTGTACACATCACCTGACACATTGTACCTGGTACACATACTACAGACTCAGTAGCTAGTGTTACTGTAACTTTATACCCTGTGTACACATCACCTGACACATTGTACCTGGTACACATACTACAGACTCAGTAGCTAGTGTTACTGTAACTTTATACCCTGTGCACACATCACCTGGCACATTGTTCCTAGTACACTTACTACAGACTCAGGAGCGAATGTTATTGAGCTACAGTTGCTGCAGCTATTTGTGATCCTGAGGAAGTGAATCTGTTATACAAAACTATATTTATAAAAGTAGCACTTCCTATGTAATGTGGAGGTACAATCTTTACTTCTGCTTTATCAGTTTAATAAACAAAGAAACCGCAGCATATGTATCACTTTACAGTAATCCCTCATGGGCAACTGTTTTATCACCTAGCGGCCAGATTACGAGTTTTGCGTTATGAGCGGCTCGGTAATAACTTACAAGTTATTTCCACCGCTCACCTTTAATAGCGCTGCTATTACAGGTTTTCCTAAAACCTGCGTTTGTGGGCAATATGGTTGCATTGAGCTCCATACCACACACAAATACCAGCGCTGCTTTGAGCTGGTTTTACGTGCTCGTGCACGATTTCCCCATAGACATCAATATGGAGAGCCGGCTAAAAAAAAACCTAACAACTGCAATAAAGGAGCGTAAAGCTCCGTAACGCAGCCCCATTGATTCCTATGGGGAAATGCAATTTATGTTTAAACCTAACACCCTAACATAAACCCCGAGTCTAAACACCCATAATCTGCCATCCCCGACATCGCCGACACCTACATTACACTTATTAACCTCTAATCTGCTGCCCCGCAACGTCGCCACTGCCACTATACTAAAGTTATTAACCCCTAAACCTCTGGCCTCCCACATCACTAACACTAAATAAATATATTAAACCCTAAACCAAACCCTAAGTCTAACCCTAACTTTAATATGATTAAAATAAATCTAAATAAAACTCACTATCATTAACCAACTAATTACTATTTAAAACTAAATATTTACCTGTAAAATAAACCCTAAGCTAGTTACAATATAACTAATAGTTACAGTGTAGCTATCTTAGGTTTTATTTTTATTTTACAGGTAAGTTTGTATTTATTTTAACTAGGTAGACTAGTTAGTAAATAGCTATTAACTATTTACTAACTATCTAGTTTAAATAAATACAAATTTACCTGTAAAATAAAACCTAACCTGAGTTACACTAACACCTAACATTACACTAAAATTAAATAAATTACGTTAATTAAATACAATTAACTAAATTACAAAAAAAATAAACACTAAATTACACAAAAAAAAAAAAAAATCAAATATTTAAACTAATTACCCCTTATCTAATAGCCCTATCAAATGAAAAAAATCCCCCCCCCCACCAAAATAAAAAAAAACCTAGCCTAAACTAAACTGCCAATAGCCCTTAAAAGGGCCTTTTGCGGGGCATTGCCCCAAAGAAATCAGCTCTTTTAACTGTAAAACAAATACAAACAACCCCCCAAACAGTAAAACCCACCACCCACATATCCAAAGCCCCCAAATAAAATCCTATCTAAAAAAAACCTAAGCTCTCCATTGCCCTGAAACGGACATTTGGATGGGCATTGCCCTTTAAAGGGCATTTAGATCTTTTTCTGTGCCCAAAAGCCTAATCTAAAAATAAAACCCACCCAATAAACCCTTAATAAAACCTAACCCCCGAAGATCCACTTACAGTTTTTGAAGACCGGACATCCATCCTCATCAAGCCGGGAGAAGTCTTCATTCAAGCGGCCAGAAGTCCTTAACGAACCCAGGAGAATTCTTCATCCAAGTGGCAAGAAGTCGTCCTCTAGGCGGGCTGAAGTCTTCATCCAGACGGCATCTTCTATCTTCATCCTTTTTTTTTCACCTTTAATTCCGACTTGGATGACATCATTTAAGGGAACCTTCATTCTTCAAGATCCAGCGAAAGAAGAGTATGTTCCGCGCCGGATGTCTTGAAGATGGAGCCGCTCGGCGTCGGAAGGATGAAGCAGTGGCGTCACTAGGGTTGGTGTCACCCTGTGTACACATCACCTGGCACATTGTACCTGGTACACACACTACAGACTCAGTAGCTAGTGATACTGTAACTTTATACCCTGTGTACACATCACCTGGCACATTGTACCTGGTACACAAACTACTGACTCTGTAGCTAGTGTTACTGTAACTTTATACCCTGTGTACACATCACCTGGCACATTGTAGCTGGTACACACACTACAGACTCAGTAGCTAGTGATACTGTAACTTTATACGCTGTGTACACATCACCTGACACATTGTACCTGGTACACATACTACAGACTCAGTAGCTAGTGTTACTGTAACTTTATACCCTGTGTACACATCACCTGACACATTGTACCTGGTACACATACTACAGACTCAGTAGCTAGTGTTACTGTAACTTTATACCCTGTGCACACATCACCTGGCACATTGTTCCTAGTACACTTACTACAGACTCAGGAGCGAATGTTATTGAGCTACAGTTGCTGCAGCTATTTGTGATCCTGAGGAAGTGAATCTGTTATACAAAACTATATTTATAAAAGTAGCACTTCCTATGTAATGTGGAGGTACAATCTTTACTTCTGCTTTATCAGTTTAATAAACAAAGAAACCGCAGCATATGTATCACTTTACAGTAATCCCTCATGGGCAACTGTTTTATCACCTAGCGGCCAGATTACGAGTTTTGCGTTATGAGCGGCTCGGTAATAACTTACAAGTTATTTCCACCGCTCACCTTTAATAGCGCTGCTATTACAGGTTTTCCTAAAACCTGCGTTTGTGGGCAATATGGTTGCGTTGAGCTCCATACCACACACAAATACCAGCGCTGCTTTGAGCTGGTTTTACGTGCTCGTGCACGATTTCCCCATAGACATCAATATGGAGAGCCGGCTAAAAAAAAACCTAACAACTGCAATAAAGGAGCGTAAAGCTCCGTAACGCAGCCCCATTGATTCCTATGGGGAAATGCAATTTATGTTTAAACCTAACACCCTAACATAAACCCCGAGTCTAAACACCCATAATCTGCCATCCCCGACATCGCCGACACCTACATTACACTTATTAACCTCTAATCTGCTGCCCCGCAACGTCGCCACTGCCACTATACTAAAGTTATTAACCCCTAAACCTCTGGCCTCCCACATCACTAACACTAAATAAATATATTAAACCCTAAACCAAACCCTAAGTCTAACCCTAACTTTAATATGATTAAAATAAATCTAAATAAAACTCACTATCATTAACCAACTAATTACTATTTAAAACTAAATATTTACCTGTAAAATAAACCCTAAGCTAGTTACAATATAACTAATAGTTACAGTGTAGCTATCTTAGGTTTTATTTTTATTTTACAGGTAAGTTTGTATTTATTTTAACTAGGTAGACTAGTTAGTAAATAGCTATTAACTATTTACTAACTATCTAGTTTAAATAAATACAAATTTACCTGTAAAATAAAACCTAACCTGAGTTACACTAACACCTAACATTACACTAAAATTAAATAAATTACGTTAATTAAATACAATTAACTAAATTACAAAAAAAATAAACACTAAATTACACAAAAAAAAAAAAATCAAATATTTAAACTAATTACCCCTTATCTAATAGCCCTATCAAATGAAAAAAATCCCCCCCCCCCACCAAAATAAAAAAAAACCTAGCCTAAACTAAACTGCCAATAGCCCTTAAAAGGGCCTTTTGCGGGGCATTGCCCCAAAGAAATCAGCTCTTTTAACTGTAAAACAAATACAAACAACCCCCCAAACAGTAAAACCCACCACCCACATATCCAAAGCCCCCAAATAAAATCCTATCTAAAAAAAACCTAAGCTCTCCATTGCCCTGAAACGGACATTTGGATGGGCATTGCCCTTTAAAGGGCATTTAGATCTTTTTCTGTGCCCAAAAGCCTAATCTAAAAATAAAACCCACCCAATAAACCCTTAATAAAACCTAACCCCCGAAGATCCACTTACAGTTTTTGAAGACCGGACATCCATCCTCATCAAGCCGGGAGAAGTCTTCATTCAAGCGGCCAGAAGTCCTTAACGAACCCAGGAGAATTCTTCATCCAAGTGGCAAGAAGTCGTCCTCTAGGCGGGCTGAAGTCTTCATCCAGACGGCATCTTCTATCTTCATCCTTTTTTTTTCACCTTTAATTCCGACTTGGATGACATCATTTAAGGGAACCTTCATTCTTCAAGATCCAGCGAAAGAAGAGTATGTTCCGCGCCGGATGTCTTGAAGATGGAGCCGCTCGGCGTCGGAAGGATGAAGCAGTGGCGTCACTAGGGTTGGTGTCACCCGGTGCGGTAAGTCATGGTGTCACCCCCCCAGAAAGCAGACACACACAAAAACACAGGCAAACACACATACAAACACTCAGACACACTTAAAAACATACTCAGATGCACACACAAACACTCAGAAACACACTCAGACACACACACAAAAACACACACAGAAAAACACTGAGACACACAAAAACTCAAACACACACATACAAATTATGTAAACTGCACTGCATTAATTATGAAGCTCATGCCTAGAGCTGCTCCCTGGCTCAGCAGAACATCAAATGAAAGATAAACAGAGCACTGAAGAAAAGGTTTAGGTGCGCAAACTATGAAAATTCTGCTCTCCTACTCTGTTCCAAGTCTGTCAGTGCACAGCCCTGGGCCGCATGTCACTGAGCAGTGAGCACAGATAGGCAGGCAGGTTTAAGCTAGCAGCGCAACTTTGCAAGCCCCACGGCACACCCACAACATTCATAGTGAAATTGGGCAGGGGAGGAGCAAAGTACAAACAAGCAAAAGCAGCCGGGAAAACTATTTGTTGAAATTGCAGCACTGGCTCAAGGGGCAAATAAATTGTGTGTCTTGCCCAGTCCCACTAATGTTCACAAATGCCAGCCTCTAATAAAATAATCTATGCATCTCAACATTGAATTTCAATAAAATTTTAAAAAAATTTTGGTGTCACCCCCTGGAGGGTGTCACCCAGGTGCGGCCCGCACCCCCCGCAACCCCCTAGTGACACCACTGGGATGAAGATAGAAGATGCCGTCTGGATAAAGACTTCTGCCCACCTGGAGGACCTTTTCTTATCACTTGGATGAAGACTTCTCCCGGCTTCGTTGAGAACTTCTGCCCGCTTGGATGAAGACTTCTCCTGGCTTGATGAGGATGGATGGTGTCCGGTCTTCAAAAACTGTAAGTGGACCTTCGGGGGTTAGTGTTAGGTTTTATTAAGGGTTTATAGAGTGGGTTTTATTTTTAGATTAGGGTTTTTGGCACAGAAAATAGCTAAATGCTCTTTTAAGGACAATGCCCATCCAAATGCCCTTTTCAGGGCATTGGGGGGCTTAGGTGTTTTAGATAGGATTTTATTTGGGGGGTTTGGTTGTGTGAGTGGTGGGTTTTACTGTTGGGGGGTTGTTGTATTTTTTTTTACAGGTAAAAAAGCTTATTTCTTTGGGGCAATGCCCCGCAAAAGGCCCTTTTAAGGTCTATTGGAAGTTTAGTTTAGGCTAGGATTTGATTTATTTATTTTTTTATTTTGTTAGGGCTATTAGATTAGGTGCAATTAGTTTAAATATTTGATAATTTCTTTTTTATTTTGTGTAATTTAGTGTTTATTTTCTTTTGTAATTTAGTAAATTGTATTTAATTAGTTTTAATTAGTGTAATTTATTTAATTTTAGTGTAATGTTAGGTGTTAGTGTAACTCAGGATAGGTTTTATTTTACAGGTAAATTTGTATTTATTTTAACTAGATAATTAGTAAATAGTTAATAACTATTTACTAACTAGTCTACCTAGTTAAAATAAATACAAACTTAGCTGTGAAATAAATATAAAACCTAACGGCTAGATTTAGAGTTCTGCGGCCAAAGGGGTGAGTTAGCTACGCGTGCTTTTTTTCCCCCGCACCTTTTAAATACCGCTGGTATTTAGAGTTCACAGAATGGCTGGGTTTTCAGTGCGTTAGGCTCCAAAAAGGGAGCGTAGAGCATAATTTAACGCCACTGCAACTCTCGATACCAGCGGTGCTTACGGACGCGGCCAGCTTCAAAAACGTGCTCGTGCACGATATCCCCATAGAAAACAATGGGGCAGTTTGAGCTGAAAAAAAACCTAACACCTGCAAAAAAGCAGCGTTCAGCTCCTAACGCAGCCCCATTGTTTTCTATGGGGAAACACTTCCTAAGTCTGCACCTAACACTCTAACATATACCCCGAGTCTAAACACCCCTAACCTTACACTTATTAACCCCTAATCTGCCGCTCCCGCTATCGCTGACCCCTGCATATTATTATTAACCCCTAATCTGCCGCTCCGTACACCACCGCAAGATACATTATAGCTATGTACCCCTAATCTGCTGCCCCTAACACCGCCGACCCCTATATTATATTATTAACCCCAAATCTGCCCCCCACAACGTCGCCGCCAGCTACCTACAATAATTAACCCCTAATCTGCTGATCGGAGCTCACCGCTACTATAATAAATGTATTAACCCCTAAAGCTAAGTCTAACCCTAACACTAACACCCCCCTAAGTTAAATATAATTTTTATCTAACTAAATAAATTAACTCTTATTAAATAAATTATTCCTATTTAAAGCTAAATAATAACCTGTAAAATAAACCCTAATATAGCTACAATATAAATTATAATTATATTGTAGCTATTTTAGGATTAATATTTATTTTACAGGCAACTTTGTATTTATTTTAACCAGGTACAATAGCTATTAAATAGTTAATATAAAAAAAAATAGTTAAAATAATTACAAAATTACCTGTAAAATAAATCCTAACCTAAGTTACAATTAAACCTAACACTAAACTATCAATAAATAAATTAAATAAACTACCTACAATTACCTACAATTAAACCTAACACTACACTATCAATAAATTAATTAAATAAAATACCTACAAATAACTACAATTAAATAAACTAACTAAAGTACAAAAAATAAAAAAAGCTAAGTTACAAAAAATAAAAAAATATTTACAAACATTAGAAAAATATTACAACAATTTTAAACTAATTACACCTACTCTAAGCCCCCTAATAAAATAACAAAGACCCCCAAAATAAAAAAATGCCCTACCCTATTCTAAATTAAAAAAGTTCAAAGCTCTTTTACCTTACCAGCCCTGAAAAGGGCCATTTGCGGGACATGCCCCAAAGAATTCAGCTCTTTTGCCTGTAAAAAAAAACATACAATACCCCCCCCCCAACATTACAACCTACCACCCACATACCCCTAATCTAACCCAAACCCCCCTTAAATAAACCTAACACTAAGCCCCTGAGGATCTTCCTACCTTATCTTCACCATGCCAGGTTCACCGATCTGTCCTCGGAAGTCTTGATCCAAGCCTCAGAAATGTTGATCCAAGCCCTAGCGGGGGCTGAAGAGTGACGTCCATCCTCCGGCTGAAGTCTTGATCCAAGCGGGCAGAAGAGGACATCCGGACCGGCAAACATCTTCTTCCAAGCCGCATCTTCTATGTTCTTCAATCCGATGACGACCGGCTGATCTTCAAGACCTCCAGCGCGGATCCATCCATCTTCACCGACGACTTCCCGATGAATGACGGTTCTTTTAAGGGACGTCATTCAAGATGGCGTCCCTCGAATTCCGATTAGCTGATAGGATTCTATCAGCCAATCGGAATTAAGGTAGGAAAATTCTGATTGGCTGATGGAATCAGCCAATCAGAATCAAGTTCAATCCGATCAGCCGGTCGTCATCGGATTGAAGAACATAGAAGATGCGGCTTGGAAGAAGATGTTTGCCGGTCCGGATGTCCTCTTCTGCCCGCTTGGATCAAGACTTCAGCCGGAGGATGGACGTCACTCTTCAGCCCCCGCTTGGGCTTGGATCAACACTTCCGAGGCTTGGATCAAGACTTCCAAGGACCGATCGGTGAACCTGGCATGGTGAAGATAAGGTAGAAAGATCTTCAGGGGCTTAGTGTTAGGTTTATTTAAGGGGGGTTTGGGTTAGATTAGGGGTATGTGGGTGGTGGGTTGTAATGTTGGGGGGGGATATTGTATGTTTTTTTTTACTGGCAAAAGAGCTAGATTCTTTGGGGCATGCCCCGCAAATGGCCCTTTTCAGGGCTGGTAAGGTAAAAGAGCTTTGAACTTTTTTAATTTAGAATAGGGTAGGGCATTTTTTTATTTTGGGGGTCTTTGTTATTTTATTAGGGGGCTTAGAGTAGGTGTAATTAGTTTAAAATTGTTGTAATATTTTTCTAATGTTTGTAAATATTTTTTTATTTTTTGTAACTTAGCTTTTTTTATTTTTTGTACTTTAGTTAGTTTATTTAATTGTAGTTATTTGTAGGTATTTTATTTAATTAATTTATTGATAGTGTAGTGTTAGGTTTAATTGTAGGTAATTGTAGGTAGTTTATTTAATTTATTTATTGATAGTGTAGTGTTAGGTTTAATTGTAACTTAGGTTAAGATTTATTTTACAGGTAATTTTGTAATTATTTTAACTAGGTAGCTATTAAATAGTTATTAACTATTTAATAGCTATTGTACCTGGTTAAAATAAATACAAAGTTGCCTGTAAAATAAATATTAATCCTAAAATAGCTACAATATAATTATAATTTATATTGTAGCTATATTAGGGTTTATTTTACAGGTAAGTATTTAGCTTTAAATAGGAATAATTTATTTAATAAGAGTTAATTTATTTCGTTAGATAAAATTTATATTTAACTTAGGGGGGTGTTAGTGTTAGGGTTAGACTTAGCTTTAGGGGTTAATACATATATTATAGTAGCGGTGAGCTCCGATCGGCAGATTAGGTGTTAATTATTGTAGGTAGCTGACGGCGACGTTGTGGGGGGCAGATTAGGGGTTAATACTATTTATTATAGGGGTACATAGGGATAATTTAGCTGGCGGCGGTGTACGGAGCAGCAGATTAGGGGTTAAAAAATTGAATAGAGTGGCGGCGATGTGGGGGGTACATAGGTAGTTTATGGGTGTTAGTGTACTTTAGAGCACAGTAGTTAAGAGCTTTATAAACCGGCGTTAGCCCAGAAAGCTCTTAACTACTGACTTTTTTCTGCGGCTGGAGTTTTGTCGTTAGATTTCTAACGCTCACTTCAGCCACGACTCTAAATACCGGCGTTAGAAAGATCCCATTGAAAAGATACGATACCCAATTGACGTAAGGGGATATGCGGTATGGAAAAGTTGCGGCTGTAAAGTGAGCGTTAGACCCTTTCCTGACTGACTCCAAATACCAGAGGGCGGTAAAAACCAGCGTTAGGAGCCTCTAACGCTGGTTTTGACGGCTACCGCCCAACTCTAAATCTAGCCGTAAGTTAGTTATATTGTAGCTAGCTTAGGGTTTATTTTATAGGTAAGTATTTAGTTTTAAATTATTTAGTTAATGTTAGTATTTTTTATTTAGATTTATTTTAATTCTATTAAAGTCAGGGGTGTTAGGGTTAGACTTAGAGTTAGGGGTAAATAACTTTAGTATAGTGGCGACAGTGACGTTGAGGGCGGCAGTTTAGGGGTTAATATGTTTATTATAGTGATGGCAATGTCTGGAGCGGCAGATTAGGGGTTAATATTTTTATTATAGTGTTTGCGATGCGGGAGGGCCTTGATTTAGGGGTTAATAGGTAGTTTATGGGTGTTAGTGTACTTTGTAACACTTTAGTTATGAGTTTTATGCTACAGCTTTGTAGCACAAAACCCATAACTACTGACTTTAGATGGCGGTACGAATCTTGATGGTATAGGGTGTACCGCACACTTTTTGGCCTCTCAGGTAAAACTCGGCGCTATGAAAAATGACTTTTTGAAAGGTGCGGTAGTTACGTTGCGTTATGGCCAAAAAAGTGTGCGGTACAGCTATACCTGCAAGACTCATAATAGCAGCGGTAGTGAAAAAGCAGCGTTATGAGCCATAACGCAAAACTCGTAATCTAGCCGACAGTATTTTACTTTTGGTTAAATCTCCTAATAATGAATATAACAAATATATTATCATTATCAAACCCTAAAACCCAGTATAAATAACTAGGAGATTCTTGCGGTCATATAATCGTTTATAAATCCCTCTCACACCTAGTTGGCCGCACTATTCGGCATTTGTTTAGTTTTAATAATGAATATTAGTTAAATATTTGCATTTGTTTTCATTAAAAGAAATGTAAATGTTTAAAGCTTCAATTGATAAAGTTCCCCTGTAGCTTTATACTTTACCTTTTGTGCACCGAAGAGCGCGATAACCCGATGATCTTCTTGCCAGACCCCCGGCCGCACTTACAGGAGGATTGACTTTAGGGCAGGTCCTTGGAACTCTAATCCTCTTGTAAGCATGGTCAGGGCTCAGGCAACAAGAGGATCAGGTTATCGCGCACTCCAGTGCACAAAAGGTAAAGTATAAGCTTGTGAAAGCAAAAAAAACAAAATTTATGCCTACCTGATAAATTTCTTTCTTTCTTGTCACGATGAGTCCACGGATCATCTAATTACTATCGGGAATAGAAACATAGAAACATAGATATTGACGGCAGATAAGAGCCATAGGCCCAGCAAGTCTGCCCCACCTTACCTAACAGTATAAACTTATCTAGTTCGTAGGATAGCCCTATGCTTGTCCCATGCATTTTTAAAGTCCCCCACAGTGTTTGTTGCTACTACCTCTTGAGGAAGTTTATTCCATAAATCAATCACTCTTTCTGTAAAGAAGTGCTTCCTCAAATTACTCCTGAATCTACTACCCTTTAGCTTGAGCTCATGACCCCTTGAATATCACTCCTGCCCAGCAGGAGGCAGCAAAGAGCACCACAGCAAAGCTGTTAAATATTACCTCCCTTCCCTCTAACCCCAGTCATTCAACAGAAGCAAAAGAGAGAAAGGAAGCAACAAGGTGCAGAGGTGTCTGAAGTTTATAACATACCAACAACCTGTCTAAGGAACCGGGGTGGGCCATGGACTCATCGTGTCAAGAAAGAAAGAAATTTATCGGGTAAGCATAAATTTTATTTTCTTTCTAATGTCATGATAAGTCCACGGATCATCTAATTACTATTGGGAATCAATACCCAAGCTAAAGTACACAGATGATAAGGGAGGGACAAGATAGGGAACCTAAGCGGAAGGCACCACTGCGTGAAGAATCTTTCTCCCAAAAGCGGCCTCAGCCAAGGCAAAAGTGTCAAATTTGTCAAATTTTGAAAAAGTGTGAAGAGAGGACCAAGTTGCAGCCTTGCAAATCTGTTTCACGGAAGCTTCATTTTTGAATGCCCAGGAAGAGGAAACAGCCCTCATAGAATGGGCCGTAACTCTCTCAGGAGGCTGCTGTCCAGCAGTTTCATGAGCAAAGCAAATGATACTCTTCAGTCACAAAGAACGAGAAGTAGCCAAAGCTTTCTGCCCCTTGCGTTTTCCAGAAAATACCACAAACAGAGCAGAAGACTGACGAAAATCCTTAGTCGCCTGTAAATAGAACTTTAATGCACGCACCACATCCAGATTGTACAAAAGCCGTTCCTTTTGAGAAGAAGGATTAGGACACAAGGAAGGAACAACAATCTCCTGATTAATGTTCCGGTCTGAAACTACTTTAGGGAGAAACTCTAACTTAGTACGCAAAACCACCTTATCCGAATGAAAAATCAGGTAAGGAGACTCATACTGTAAAGCCGAAAGCTCTGACACTCTACGAGCAGATGAAATAGCAACAAGAAACAAAACTTTCAAGATAACAATATCTAAGGAATGCATAGGCTCAAACGGAGCCCCTTGAAGAACCTTGAGAACTAAATGAAGATTCCAGGGAGGAGTAACAGGTTTGAACACAGGCCTGATCCTGACCAAGGCCTGACAAAACAATTGCATGTCTGGTACGTCCACCAGACGTTTATGTAACAAAATAGACCAGCCAGATATTTGACCCTTTAGGGAACTTGCCTATAAGACCTTTTCCAAACCTTCTTGGAAAAAATACAGAAATCTAGGAATCCTAACTCTACTCCAGGAGTAGCCCTTGGATTCACACCAATATAGATATTTACGCCATATGTTATGGTAAATCTTTCTAGTCACAGGTTTACAAGCCTGAATCATGGTCTCAATGACCGAGTCCAAAAATCCACCCTTGGATAAAATTAAGCGTTCAATCTCCAAGCAGTCAGCTTCAGAGAAACCAGATTTAGATGAAGGAAGGGCCCTTGAAGTAGAAGGTCCTTTCTCAACGGAAGTCTCCAAGGTGGAAGAGATGACATGTCTACCAGGTCTGCACACCAAATCCTGCGAGGCCATGCCGGTGCAATGAGTAGCACCGACGCCCTCTCCTGCTTGATTCAAGCAATGACCTGAGGTAGAAGAGCGAACGAAGGAAATAGCTATGCAAGACTGAAATTCCAAGGTACCACCAGGGCATCTTTCAGTACATCCTGAGGGTACCTTGACCTCAGCATTCTACCGAGATGCCATGAGATCCAATTCCGGCTGACCCCATTTGAGAATCAGGCTGGAAAACACTTACGGATGTAGTTCCCACTCCCCTGGGTGGAAGGTCTGCCTGCTCAGGATGTCCGCCTCCCAGTTGTCCATTCCTGGAATGTGGATCGCCGACAGACAGCAATTGTGAGTCTCCGCCCACAGAATAATCTTGGCTACCTCTATCATGGCCAAGGAACTCTGAGTTCCTCCCTGGTGGTTGATGTAAGTCCCTGAGGTTATATTGTCCGACTGGAACCTGATGAACCTGGCCGAGGCTAACTGAATGTTTATTGGTAGAACAGACTCCGAAGGAGTCCATGTTCCCTGAGCCTTTAGGGAGCCCCAGACTGCTCCCCATCCCAGAAGGCTGGCATCTGTTTTCACAATCACCCAAGAGGGTCTGCGAAAGCAGGTCCCCTGGGAGAGATGATCCTAAGACAACCACTAAAGTAGAGAATCCTTTGTCTCCTGCTCCAGCTGTTATCGCGGAGACAGATCCATATAATCTCCGTTCCACTGCCTGAGCATGCTTAACGGCAGAGGTCTGAGGTGGAAACGGGCGAACAGGATGATGCCCATTGCCGCTACCATCAGCCCAATTACCTCCATGCATTGAGCCACTGATGGCCGAGGAGAGGACTGAAGAGCTAGGCAAGAATAAAAAATCTTTGATTTCCTGACATCTGTCAGAAAAATCTTCATTGATAAGGAATCTATTATGGTTCCCAAGAAAATTACCCTTGTATTTGGAACTAAGGAACTCTTTTCCAAATTCACCTTCCATCCATGAGACGGCAGGTAAGTTAATAACATTTCCGTGTGTGATCTTGCTTGTTGAAAGGAAGGCGTCTGAACCAGAATGTCGTCCAGATAAGGTGCCACAACAATGCCCCGCAATCAGAGCACTGCCAGCAGGGATCCCAGAACCTTTGAGGAAATTCTGGGAGCTGTGGCAAGACCGAATGGAAGAGCCACAAACTGGAAGTGTTTGTCTAGAAATGCAAACCTTAGAAACTTGTGATGGACCTGGTCCGTGTGGATGGGAACATGCAAGTACACGTCCTTTAAATCCACAGTAGTCATAAATTGACCCTCCTGGACCAAAGGAAGAATTGAACGAATAGTTTCCATCTTGAAGGACCGCACTCTGAGAAATTTGTTTAGACTTTTGAGATCTAAAATTGGTCTGAAGGTTCCCTCTTTTTTGGGAACCACAAACAGATTGGAATAGAACCCCAGACCTGTTTCCTGCATTGGGACAGGAACTATCACTCCCAGGTCGGAGAGGTCCCGTACACAGTGTAAGAACACCTCTCTTTTTGTCTGGTCTACAGATAATCTTGAAAGCAGAAATCTGCCCCCGGGAGGAAAGGCCTTGAACTCTAGTTTGTATCCCTGGGACACGATGTCTACCGCCCAGGGATCCTGCACATCTCGAACCCAAGCCTGAGTGAAGAATGAGAGTCTGCCCCCTACAAGATCCAGTCCCGGATCGGGGGCATGCCCTTCATCTTGACTTTGACTCAAAAGCAGGCTTCTTGGATTACTTTCCCTTGTTCCAAGACTGATTGGGCTTCCAGGAAGGTTTTGACTGCTCCTGCTTGGAGGTGGGAGTGGAAGGATTTCCCTTGAAATTTCGAAAGGAACGAAAATTACTCTGACGTCCTTTTTTTATTTCTCTTATCCTGAGGGAGGAAATGTCCCTTTCCTCCCGTAATATCAGAAATTATTTCCATCAAACCAGGACCAAGCAAGGTCTTTCCCTTGTAAGTTTAGACTTAAATGACACATCCGCAGACCAAGATTTTAACCATAAAGCTCTGTGAGCAAGAATGGCAAAACCTGAAATATTAGCTCCCAGCTTAATAACCTGAAGGGAAGCATCTGTAATAAAGGAGTTGGCCAGCTTAAGGGCCTTAATCTTATCCTGGATTTCTTTGAGGGGAGTGTATGTCCGAATGGATTCAGACAATGCATCAAACCAATATGCGGCCGCACTAGTGACCGTAGCAATACAAACTGAGGGTTGCCATTGTAAACCCTGGTGTACATACATCTTCTTGAGTAACCCCTCTAACTTTTTGTCCATAGGATCTTTAAAGAAACAACTATCCTCTATTGGAATAATAGTTCTCTTGGCTAGTGTGGAAATTGCCCCTTCCACCTTGGGTACCGTCTGCCAAGATCCCTTGATAGAATCTTCTATAGTAAACATTTTTTTAAATAGAGAGGGTGGAGAAAAAGGGATACACCGTCTCTCCCATTCCTTAGCAATGATCTCTGTAGCCCTATCTGGTACAGGACATACCTCTACCATGGAGGGCACGTCAAAATACTTGTTTAGTTTACTAGAATCCTTAGGATTGACTATGACGGTAGTGTCGGGGTCGTCCAGGGTAGCTAAAACCTCCTTAAGTAACAAACGGAGGTGTTCTAGCTTAAACCTGAAGGATACAACTTCAGTATCAGCAGGAGGAATTACACTGTCTGAGTCTGAGATTTCACCCTCAGTTGTTACCAAATTATCTTCCTCCTCAGGCCTCTGGGAAGGATTTGAAATAGCAACAACTGCGTCAGAAACCTCACTTACTGATTGTTTACTTTTCCTCTTGCGCTTTCCCTGCAGCATGGGAAAAGCAGACAAAGCATCAGAAACCACAGAGGACATGAGGGAAGCGATGTCTTGCAAGGTAACTCCAGGTGGAGTAATGGAGGAAGTGCAGGGCACTGGCTGTATGGACGCTAAGTTTTGGGACACTTGAGGAAAAAGCTGCGATATATATTGAACATTGTCAGAAGGCTCCTGAACAGTATCCACCATAGACAAAGTTGGCTCAGTAAAAAGTCTTTCCCTATAATGTAAAGTACACTCAATATATGTGGAACAGAAAAGGACTGGTGGTTCAACATTAGCATCAAAACATAAAGAACATGTAACATCTTGCAGGGCCTCTTGGTCCATCTTTATTCACCCCAAAATAACTGAATAAATAGATAGAATTTTTATATCTTAATACAAAATACCTAACAAAAAAAGTTACTGTTCCTTTAAATATTTTAAAATAAACTGCCTTATTTTTTAGCAATAAAATAAAATGACATAAGTAGCAATTAAATGTTCCAGACACATTTACACCTCAGATTTACCACTTCCTTGCTCTAACGTAGGCAAAGAGAATGACTGGGGTTGGAGGGAAGGTAGGTGATATTTAACAGCTTTGCTGTGGTGCTCTTTGCCACCTCCTGCTGGGCAGGAGTGATATTCCCGATAGTAATTAGATGATCCATGGACTCATTGTGTTATTAGAAAGAAAACAAATGAAAGGAAACTAAAGTGTATTTAGTGCCTGCATTTAGAGGAGAGCTGTGTGTACGGATTGTGTCAGAGAATCACATTGTAAGGATAGTGAGAGCAGTAAGGACTCACAGAGATGGCTATAAGAATAGAAGAGAGAGGTAGGCAGTGCAGTACAGTACAGTGTATTTAGTGCCTGCATTTAGAGGAGAGCTGTGTGTACAGATTGTGTCAATCAGAGAATCACATTGTAAGTATAGTGAGAGCAGTAAGGACTCACAGAGATGGCTATAAGAATAGAAGAGAGAGGTAGGCAGTACAATACAGTACAGTACAGTGTATTTAGTGCCTGCATTTAGAGGAGAGCTGTGTGTACAGATTGTGTCAGTCAGAGAATCACATTGTAAGGATGGTGAGAGCAGTAAGGACTCACAGAGCTGGCTATAAGAATAGAAGAGAGAGGTAGGCAGTACAGTACAGTACAGTGTATTTAGTGCCTGCATTTAGAGGAGAGCTGTGTGTACGGATTGTGTCAGAGAATCACATTGTAAGGATAGTGAGAGCAGTAAGGACTCACAGAGATGGCTATAAGAATAGAAGAGAGAGGTAGGCAGTGCAGTACAGTACAGTACAGTGTATTTAGTGCCTGCATTTAGAGGAGAGCTGTGTGTACAGATTGTGTCAGTCAGAGAATCACATTGTAAGGATGGTGAGAGCAGTAAGGACTCACAGAGCTGGCTATAAGAATAGAAGATAGAGGTAGGCAGTACAGTACAGTACAGTGTATTTAGTGCCTGCATTTAGAGGAGAGCTGTGTGTACGGATTGTGTCAGAGAATCACATTGTAAGGATAGTGAGAGCAGTAAGGACTCACAGAGCTGGCTATAAGAATAGAGAGGTAGGCAGTGCAGTACAGTACAGTGTATTTAGTGCCTGCATTTAGAGGAGAGCTGTGTGTACGGATTGTGTCAGAGAATCACATTGTAAGGATAGTGAGAGCAGTAAGGACTCACAGAGCTGGCTATAAGAATACAGAGGTAGGCAGTACAGTACAGTACAGTGTATTTAGTGCCTACATTTAGAGGAGAGCTGTGTGTACAGATTGTGTCAGTCAGAGAATCAAATTGTAAGGATAGTGAGAGCAGTAAGGACTCACAGAGCTGTCTATATGAATAGAAGAGAGAGGTAGGCAGTATAGTACAGTACAGTACAGTGTATTTAGTGCCTGCATTTAGAGGAGAGCTGTGTGTACAGATTGTGTCAGTCAGAGAATCACATTGTAAGGATAATGAGAGCAGTAAGGACTCACAGAGCTGTCTATATGAATAGAAGAGAGAGGTAGGCAGTAAAGTACAGTACAGTGTATTTAGTGCCTGCATTTAGAGGAGAGTTGTGTGTACAGATTGTGTCAGTCAGAGAATCAAATTGTAAGGATAATGAGAGCAGTAAGGTCTCACAGAGCTTGCTATAAGAATAGAGAGGTAGGCAGTGCAGTACAGTACAGTGTATTTAGCGACTGCATTTAGAGGAGAGTTGTGTGTACAGATTGTGTCAGTCAGAGAATCAAATTGTAAGGATAGTGAGAGCAGTAAGGACTCACAGAGCTGGCTATAAGAATAGAAGAGAGAGGTAGGCAGTGCAGTACAGTACAGTGTATTTAGCGACTGCATTTAGAGGAGAGTTGTGTGTACAGATTGTGTCAGTCAGAGAATCAAATTGTAAGGATAGTGAGAGCAGTAAGGACTCACAGAGCTGGCTATAAGAATAGAAGAGAGAGGTAGGCAGTGCAGTACAGTACAGAACAGTGTATTTAGTGCATGCATTTAGAGGAGAGCAGTGTGTAAAGATTGTGTCAGTCAGAGAATCACATTGTAAGGATAGTGAGAGCAGTAAGGACTCACAGAGCAGGCTATAAAAATAGAGAGGTAGGCAGTGCAGTACAGTATAGTGTATTTAGTGCCTGCATTTAGAGGAGAGCTGTGTGTACAGATTGTGTCAGTCAGAGAATCACATTGTAAGGATAGTGAGAGCAGTAAGGACTCACAGAGCTGGCTATAAGAATAGAAGAGAGAGGTAGGCAGTGCAGTACAGTACAGTACAGTGTATTTAGTGCCTGCATTTAAAGGAGAGATGTGTGCACAGATTGTGTCAGTCAGAGAATGACATTGTAAGGATAATGAGAGCAGTAAGGACTCACAGAGCTGGCTATAAGAATAGAAGAGAGAGGTAGGCAGTGCAGTACAGTATAGTGTATTTAGTGCCTGCATTTAGAGGAGAGCTGTGTGTACAGAATGTGTCAGTCAGAGAATCACACTGTAAGAATAGTGAGAGCAGTAAGGACTCACAGAGCTGGCTATAAGTATAGAAGAGAGAGGTAGGCAGTACAGTACAGTACAGTGTATTTAGTGCCTGCATTTAGAGGATAGCTGGGTGTACAGATTGTGTCAGTCAGAGAATCACATTGTAAGGATATTGAGAGCAGTAAGGACTCACAGAGCTGGCTATAAGAATAGAAGAGAGAGGTAGGCAGTGCAGTACAGTACAGTGTATTTAGTGCCTGCATTTAGATAAGAGCTGTGTGTACAGATTGTGTCAGTCAGAGAATCACATTGTAAGGATAGTGAGAGCAGTAAGGACTCACAGAGCTGGCTATAGGAATAGAAGAGAGAGGTAGGCAGTGCAGTACAGTACAGTGTATTTAGTGCCTGCATTTAGAGGAGAGTTGTGTGTACAGATTGTGTCAGTCAGAGAATCACATTGTAAGGATAGTGAGAGCAGTAGGGACTCACTGAGCTGGCTATTAGAATAGAAGAGAGAGGTAGGCAGTACAGTACAGTACAGTGTATTTAGTGCCTGCATTTAGAGGAGAGCTGTGTGTATAGATTGTGTCAGTCAGAGAATCACATTGTAAGGATAGTGAGAGCAGTAAGGACTCACAGAGCTGGCTATAAGAATAGAGAGGTAGGCAGTGCAGTACAGTACAGTGTATTTAGTGCTTGCATTTTGAGGAGAGCTGTGTGTACAGATTGTATCAGTCAGAGAATCACATTGTAAGGATAGTGAGAGCAGTAAGGACTCACAGAGCTGGCTATAAGAATAGAGAGGTAGGCAGTGCAGTACAGTACAGTGCATTTAGTGCCTGCATTTAGAGGAGAGCTGTGTGTACAGATTGTGTCAGTCAGAGAATCACATTGTAAGGATGGTGAGAGCAGTAGGGACTCACAGAGCTGGCTATAAGAATAGAAGAGAGAGGTAGGCAGTACAGTACAGTACAGTGTATTTAGTGCCTGCATTTAGAGGAGAGCTGTGTGTACAGATTGTGTCAGTCAATCACATTGTAAGGATAGTGAGAGCAGTAAGGACTCTCAGAGCTGGCTATAAGAATAGAGGAGAGAGGTAGGCAGTGCAGTACAGTACAGTACAGTGTATTTAGCACCTGCATTTAGAGGAGAGCTGTGTGTACAGATTGTGTCAGTCAGAGAATCACATTGTAAGGACAGTGAGAGCAGTAAGGACTCACAGAGCTGGCTATAAGAATAGAAGATAGAGGTAGGCAGTACAGTACAGTACAGTGTATTTAGTGCCTGCATTTAGAGGAGAGCTGTGTGTACAGATTGTGTCAGTCAGAGAATCACATTGTAAGGATAATGAGAGCAGTAAGGACTCACAGAGCTGGCTATAAGAATAGAGAGGTAGGCAGTACAGTACAGTACAGTGTATTTAGTACCTGCATTTAGAGGAGAGCTGTGTGTACAGATTGTGTCAATCAGAGAATCACATTGTAAGGATAGTGAGAGCAGTAAGGACTCACAGAGCTGGCTATAAGAATAGAAGAGAGAGGTAGGCAGTGCAGTACAGTACAGTGTATTTAGTGCCTGCATTTAGAGGAGAGTTGTGTGTACAGATTGTGTCAGTCAGAGAATCAAATTGTAAGGATAATGAGAGCAGTAAGGTCTCACAGAGCTGGCTATAAGAATAGAGAGGTAGGCAGTGCAGTACAGTACAGTGTATTTAGTACCTGCATTTAGAGGAGAGTTGTGTGTAAAGATTGTGTCAGTCAGAGAATCACATTGTAAGGATAGTGAGAGCAGTAAGGACTCACAGCCTGGCTATAAGAATAGAAGAGAGAGGTAGGCAGTGCAGTACAGTACAGTGAATTTAGAGCCTGCATTTAGAGGAGAGCTGTGTGTACAGATTGTGTCAGTCAGAGAATCACATTGTAAGGATAGTGAGAGCAGTAAGGACTCACAGAGCAGGCTATAAAAATAGAGAGGTAGGCAGTGCAGTACAGTACAGTGTATTTAGTGCCTGCATTTAGAGGAGAGCTGTGTGTACAGATTGTGTCAGTCAGAGAATCACATTGTAAGGATAGTGAGAGCAGTAAGGACTCACAGAGCTGGCTATAAGAATAGAAGAGAGAGGTAGGCAGTACAGTACAGAACAGTGTATTTAGTGCCTGCATTTAGAGGAGAGCTGTGTGTACAGATTGTGTCAGTCAGAGAATGACATTGTAAGGATAATGAGAGCAGTAAGGACTCACAGAGCTGGCTATAAGAATAGAAGAGAGAGGTAGGCAGTGCAGTACAGTATAGTGTATTTAGTGTCTGTATTTAGAGGAGAGCTGTGTGTACAGATTGTGTCAGTCAGAGAATCACACTGTAAGAATAGTGAGAGCAGTAAGGACTCACAGAGCTGGCTATAAGTATAGAAGAGAGAGGTAGGCAGTACAGTACAGTACAGTGTATTTAGTGCCTGCATTTAGAGGAGAGCTGGGTGTACAGATTGTGTCAGTAAGAGAATCACATTGTAAGGATAGTGAGAGCAGTAAGGACTCACAGAGCTGGCTATAAGAATAGAAGAGAGAGGTAGGCAGTGCAGTACAGTACAGTACAGTACAGTGTATTTAGTCCCTGCATTTAGAGGAGAGCTGTGTGTACAGATTGTGTCAGATAGAGAATCACATTGTAAGGATAGTGAGAGCAGTAAGGACTCACAGAGCTGGCTATAGGAATAGAAGAGAGAGGTAGGCAATGCAGTACAGTACAGTGTATTTAGTGCCTGCATTTAGAGGAGAGCTGTGTGTACAGATTGTGTCAGTCAGAGAATCACATTGTAAGGATAGTGAGAGCAGTAGGGACTCACCAAGCTGGCTATTAGAATAGAAGAGAGAGGTAGGCAGTACAGTACAGTACAGTACAGTGTATTTAGTGCCTGCATTTAGAGGAGAGCTGTGTGTACAGATTGTGTCAGTCAGAGAATCACATTGTAAGGATAGTGAGAGCAGTAAGGACTCACAGAGCTGGCTATAAGAATAGAGAGGTAGGCAGTGCAGTACAGTACAGTGTATTTAGTGCCTGCATTTAGAGGAGAGCTGTGTGTACAGATTGTGTCAGTCAGAGAATCACATTGTAAGGATGGTGAGAGCAGTAAGGACTCACAGAGCTGGCTATAAGAATAGAGAGGTAGGCAGTACAGTACAGTGCATTTAGTGCCTGCATTTAGAGGAGAGCTGTGTGTACAGATTGTGTCAGTCAGAGAATCACATTGTAAGGATAGTGAGAACAGTAAGGACTCACAGAGCTGGCTATAAGAATAGAAGAGAGAGGTAGGCAGTGCAGTACAGTACAGTACAGTACAGTACAGTGTATTTAGCGCCTGCATTTAGAGGAGAGTTTTGTGTACAGATTGTGTCAGATAGAGAATCACATTGTAAGGATAGTGAGAGCAGTAAGGACTCACAGAGTTGGCTATAAGAATAGCAGAGAGGTAGACAGTACAGTACAGTACAGTGTATTTAGTGCCTGCATTTAGAGGAGAACTGTGTGTACAGATTGTGTCAGTCAGAGAATCACATTGTAAGGATAGTGAGAACAGTAAGGACTCACAGAGCTGGCTATAAGAATATAGAGGTAGGCAGTGTAGTACAGTACAGTGTATTTAGTGCCTGCATTTAGAGGAGAGCTGTGTGTACAGATTGTGTCAGTCAGAGAATCACATTGTAAGGATAGTGAGGGCAGTAAGGACTCACAGAGCTGGCTATAAGAATATAGAGGTAGGCAGTGTAGTACAGTACAGTACAGTGTATTTAGTGCCTGCATTTAGAGGAGAACTGTGTGTACAGATTGTGTCAGTCAGAGAATCACATTGTAAGGATAGTGAGAACAGTAAGGACTCACAGAGCTGGCTATAAGAATAGAAGAGAGAGGTAGGCAGTACAGTACAGTACAGTGTATTTAGTGCTTGCATTTAGAGGAGAGCTGTGTGTACAGATTGTGTCAGTCAGAGAATCACATTGTAAGGATGGTGAGAGCAGTAAAGACTCACAGAGCTGGCTATAAGAATAGAAGAGAGAGGTAGGCAGTGCAGTACAGTACAGTACAGTGCATTTAGTGCCTGCATTTAGAGGAGAACTGTGTGTACAGATTGTGTCAGTCAGAGAATCACATTGTAAGGATGGTGAGAGCAGTAAAGACTCACAGAGCTGGCTATAAGAATAGAAGAGAGAGGTAGGCAGTACAGTACAGTACAGTGTATTTAGTGCTTGCATTTAGAGGAGAGCTGTGTGTACAGATTGTGTCAGTCAGAGAATCACATTGTAAGGATAGTGAGAGCAGTAAGGACTCACAGAGCTGGCTATAAGAATAGAGAGGTAGGCAGTGCAGTACAGTACAGTGTATTTAGTGCCTGCATTTAGAGGAGAGCTGTGTGTACAGATTGTGTCAGTCAGAGAATCACATTGTAAGGATGGTGAGAGCAGTAAGGACTCACAGAGCTGGCTATAAGAATAGAGAGGTAGGCAGTACAGTACAGTGCATTTAGTGCCTGCATTTAGAGGAGAGCTGTGTGTACAGATTGTGTCAGTCAGAGAATCACATTGTAAGGATAGTGAGAACAGTAAGGACTCACAGAGCTGGCTATAAGAATAGAAGAGAGAGGTAGGCAGTGCAGTACAGTACAGTACAGTACAGTACAGTGTATTTAGCGCCTGCATTTAGAGGAGAGTTTTGTGTACAGATTGTGTCAGATAGAGAATCACATTGTAAGGATAGTGAGAGCAGTAAGGACTCACAGAGTTGGCTATAAGAATAGCAGAGAGGTAGACAGTACAGTACAGTACAGTGTATTTAGTGCCTGCATTTAGAGGAGAACTGTGTGTACAGATTGTGTCAGTCAGAGAATCACATTGTAAGGATAGTGAGAACAGTAAGGACTCACAGAGCTGGCTATAAGAATATAGAGGTAGGCAGTGTAGTACAGTACAGTGTATTTAGTGCCTGCATTTAGAGGAGAGCTGTGTGTACAGATTGTGTCAGTCAGAGAATCACATTGTAAGGATAGTGAGGGCAGTAAGGACTCACAGAGCTGGCTATAAGAATATAGAGGTAGGCAGTGTAGTACAGTACAGTACAGTGTATTTAGTGCCTGCATTTAGAGGAGAACTGTGTGTACAGATTGTGTCAGTCAGAGAATCACATTGTAAGGATAGTGAGAACAGTAAGGACTCACAGAGCTGGCTATAAGAATAGAAGAGAGAGGTAGGCAGTACAGTACAGTACAGTGTATTTAGTGCTTGCATTTAGAGGAGAGCTGTGTGTACAGATTGTGTCAGTCAGAGAATCACATTGTAAGGATGGTGAGAGCAGTAAAGACTCACAGAGCTGGCTATAAGAATAGAAGAGAGAGGTAGGCAGTGCAGTACAGTACAGTACAGTGCATTTAGTGCCTGCATTTAGAGGAGAACTGTGTGTACAGATTGTGTCAGTCAGAGAATCACATTGTAAGGATAGTGAGAACAGTAAGGACTCACAGAGCTGGCTATAAGAATAGAAGAGAGAGGTAGGCAGTACAGTACAGTACAGTGTATTTAGTGCCTGCATTTAGAGGAGAGCTGTGTGTACAGATTGTGTCAGTCAGAGAATCACATTGTAAGGATAGTGAGAGCAGTGAGGAATCACAGAGCTGGCTATAAGAATAGAGAGGTAGGCAGTACATTACAGCAGTGATTTTTAACCTTTTTTTGCCGTGGCACACTTTTTTACATTAAAAAATCCTGTGGCACACCACCATCCCAAAATTTTAAAAAAAATCACACATTGTAGCCTAATACAGTATATATATATATATATATATATACACACACACATACTGTATGTATTGTGCTGTTATGCCATGCCTCCTACAAACTACCCTGCACTGGGAGTAAAAAACAAGCAAAGTTTAAAAAATATGTCACACTGTTGTCAGTCTGCCGTGGCACACCTGAGGATCTCTCACGGCACACTAGTGTGCCACGGCACACTGGTTGAAAAACACTGCATTACAGTACAGTACAGTGTATGTAGTGCCTGCATTTAGAGGAGAGCTGTGTGTACAGATTGTGTCAGTCAGAGAATCACATTGTAAGGATAGTGAGAGCAGTAAGGACTCACAGAGCTGGCTATAAGAATAGAAGAGAGAGGTAGGCAGTGCAGTACAGTACAGTCTATTTAGTGCCTGCATTTAGAGGAGAGCTGTGTGTACAGATTGTGTCAGTCAGAGAATCACATTGTAAGGATAGTGAGAGCAGTAAGGACTCACAGAGCTGGCTATAAGAATAGAAGAGAGAGGTAGGCAGTGCAGTACAGTACAGTGTATTTAGTGCCTGCATTTAGAGGAGAGCTGTGTGTACAGATTGTGTCAGTCAGAGAATCACATTGTAAGGATAATGAGAGCAGTAAGGACTCACAGAGCTGGCTATAAGAATAGAGAGGTAGGCAGTACAGTACAGTACAGTGTATTTAGTGCCTGCATTTAGAGGAGAGCTGTGTGTACAGATTGTGTCAGTCAGAGAATCACATTGTAAGGATAGTGAGAGCAGTAAGGACTCACAGAGCTGGCTATAAGAATAGAGAGGTAGGCAGTGCAGTACAGTGTATTTAGTGACTGCATTTAGAGGAGAGCTGTGTGTACAGATTGTGTCAGTCAGAGAATCACATTGTAAGGACAGTGAGAGCAGTAAGGACTCACAGAGCTGGCTATAAGAATAGAAGATAGAGGTAGGCAGTACAGTACAGTACAGTGTATTTAGTGCCTGCATTTAGAGGAGAGCTGTGTGTACAGATTGTGTCAGTCAGAGAATCACATTGTAAGGATAGTGAGAGCAGTAAGGACTCACAGAGCTGGCTATAAGAATAGAGAGGTAGGCAGTACAGTACAGTACAGTGCATTTAGTGCCTGCATTTAGAGGAGAGCTGTGTGTACAGATTGTGTCAGTCAGAGAATCACATTGTAAGGATAGTGAGAGCAGTGAGGAATCACAGAGCTGGCTATAAGAATAGAGAGGTAGGCAGTACATTACAGCAGTGATTTTTAACCTTTTTTTGCCGTGGCACACTTTTTTACATTAAAAAATCCTGTGGCACACCACCATCCCAAAATTTTTAAAAAAATCACACATTGTAGCCTAATACAGTATATATATATATATATACACACACACATACTGTATGTATTGTGCTGTTATGCCATGCCTCCTACAAACTACCCCTGCACTGGGAGTAAAAAACAAGCAAAGTTTAAAAAATATGTCACACTGTTGTCAGTCTGCCGTGGCACACCTGAGGATCTCTCACGGCACACTAGTGTGCCACGGCACACTGGTTGAAAAACACTGCATTACAGTACAGTACAGTGTATGTAGTGCCTGCATTTAGAGGAGAGCTGTGTGTACAGATTGTGTCAGTCAGAGAATCAAATTGTAAGGATAGTGAGAGCAGTAAGGACTCACAGAGCTGGCTATAAGAATAGAAGAGAGAGGTAGGCAGTGCAGTACAGTATAGTGTATTTAGTGTCTGCATTTAGAGGAGAGCTGTGTGTACAGATTGTGTCAGTCAGAGAATCACATTGTAAGGATAGTGAGAGCAGTAAGGACTCACAGAGCTGGCTATAAGAATAGAAGAGAGAGGTAGGCAGTGCAGTACAGTACAGTACAGTGTATTTAGTGCCTGCATTTAGAGGAGAGCTGTGTGTACAGATTGTGTCAGTCAGAGAATCACATTGTAAGGATAGTGAGAGCAGTAGGGACTCACCAAGCTGGCTATTAGAATAGAAGAGAGAGGTAGGCAGTACAGTACAGTACAGTACAGTGTATTTAGTGCCTGCATTTAGAAGAGAGCTGTGTGTACAGATTGTGTCAGTCAGAGAATCACATTGTAAGGATAGTGAGAGCAGTAAGGACTCACAGAGCTGGCTATAAGAATAGAGAGGTAGGCAGTGCAGTACAGTACAGTGTATTTAGTGCCTGCATTTAGAGGAGAGCTGTGTGTACAGATTGTGTCAGTCAGAGAATCACATTGTAAGGATGGTGAGAGCAGTAAGGACTCACAGAGCTGGCTATAAGAATAGAGAGGTAGGCAGTACAGTACAGTGCATTTAGTGCCTGCATTTAGAGGAGAGCTGTGTGTACAGATTGTGTCAGTCAGAGAATCACATTGTAAGGATAGTGAGAACAGTAAGGACTCACAGAGCTGGCTATAAGAATAGAAGAGAGAGGTAGGCAGTGCAGTACAGTACAGTACAGTACAGTACAGTACAGTGTATTTAGCGCCTGCATTTAGAGGAGAGTTTTGTGTACAGATTGTGTCAGATAGAGAATCACATTGTAAGGATAGTGAGAGCAGTAAGGACTCACAGAGTTGGCTATAAGAATAGCAGAGAGGTAGACAGTACAGTACAGTACAGTGTATTTAGTGCCTGCATTTAGAGGAGAACTGTGTGTACAGATTGTGTCAGTCAGAGAATCACATTGTAAGGATAGTGAGAACA
Source organism: Bombina bombina (assembly GCF_027579735.1). Taxonomy (NCBI): domain Eukaryota; kingdom Metazoa; phylum Chordata; class Amphibia; order Anura; family Bombinatoridae; genus Bombina; species Bombina bombina. The sequence continues at coordinate 9,977,896 of NC_069500.1, forward strand.
GTAAGGACTCACAGAGCTGGCTATAAGAATATAGAGGTAGGCAGTGTAGTACAGTACAGTGTATTTAGTGCCTGCATTTAGAGGAGAGCTGTGTGTACAGATTGTGTCAGTCAGAGAATCACATTGTAAGGATAGTGAGGGCAGTAAGGACTCACAGAGCTGGCTATAAGAATATAGAGGTAGGCAGTGTAGTACAGTACAGTACAGTGTATTTAGTGCCTGCATTTAGAGGAGAACTGTGTGTACAGATTGTGTCAGTCAGAGAATCACATTGTAAGGATAGTGAGAACAGTAAGGACTCACAGAGCTGGCTATAAGAATAGAAGAGAGAGGTAGGCAGTACAGTACAGTACAGTGTATTTAGTGCTTGCATTTAGAGGAGAGCTGTGTGTACAGATTGTGTCAGTCAGAGAATCACATTGTAAGGATAGTGAGAGCAGTAAGGACTCACAGAGCTGGCTATAAGAATAGAGGAGAGAGGTAGGCAGTACAGTACAGTACAGTGTATTTAGTGCTTGCATTTAGAGGAGAGCTGTGTGTACAGATTGTGTCAGTCAGAGAATCACATTGTAAGGATGGTGAGAGCAGTAAAGACTCACAGAGCTGGCTATAAGAATAGAAGAGAGAGGTAGGCAGTGCAGTACAGTACAGTACAGTGCATTTAGTGCCTGCATTTAGAGGAGAGCTGTGTGTACAGATTGTGTCAGTCAGAGAATCACATTGTAAGGATAGTGAGAGCAGTGAGGAATCACAGAGCTGGCTATAAGAATAGAGAGGTAGGCAGTACATTACAGCAGTGATTTTTAACCTTTTTTTGCCGTGGCACACTTTTTTACATTAAAAAATCCTGTGGCACACCACCATCCCAAAATTTTAAAAAAAATCACACATTGTAGCCTAATACAGTATATATATATATATATATATACACACACACATACTGTATGTATTGTGCTGTTATGCCATGCCTCCTACAAACTACCCTGCACTGGGAGTAAAAAACAAGCAAAGTTTAAAAAATATGTCACACTGTTGTCAGTCTGCCGTGGCACACCTGAGGATCTCTCACGGCACACTAGTGTGCCACGGCACACTGGTTGAAAAACACTGCATTACAGTACAGTACAGTGTATGTAGTGCCTGCATTTAGAGGAGAGCTGTGTGTACAGATTGTGTCAGTCAGAGAATCACATTGTAAGGATAGTGAGAGCAGTAAGGACTCACAGAGCTGGCTATAAGAATAGAGAGGTAGGCAGTGCAGTACAGTGTATTTAGTGCCTGCATTTAGAGGAGAGCTGTGTGTACAGATTGTGTCAGTCAGAGAATCACATTGTAAGGATGGTGAGAGCAATAAAGACTCACAGAGCTGGCTATAAGAATAGAAGAGAGAGGTAGGCAGTGCAGTACAGTACAGTACAGTGTATTTAGTGCCTGCATTTAGAGGAGAGCTGTGTGTACAGATTGTGTCAGTCAGAGAATCACATTGTAAGGATAGTGAGAGCAGTAAGGACTCACAGAGCTGGCTATAAGAATAGAGAGGTAGGCAGTGCAGTACAGTGTATTTAGTGACTGCATTTAGAGGAGAGCTGTGTGTACAGATTGTGTCAGTCAGAGAATCACATTGTAAGGACAGTGAGAGCAGTAAGGACTCACAGAGCTGGCTATAAGAATAGAAGATAGAGGTAGGCAGTACAGTACAGTACAGTGTATTTAGTGCCTGCATTTAGAGGAGAGCTGTGTGTACAGATTGTGTCAGTCAGAGAATCACATTGTAAGGATAGTGAGAGCAGTAAGGACTCACAGAGCTGGCTATAAGAATAGAGAGGTAGGCAGTACAGTACAGTACAGTGCATTTAGTGCCTGCATTTAGAGGAGAGCTGTGTGTACAGATTGTGTCAGTCAGAGAATCACATTGTAAGGATAGTGAGAGCAGTGAGGAATCACAGAGCTGGCTATAAGAATAGAGAGGTAGGCAGTACATTACAGCAGTGATTTTTAACCTTTTTTTGCCGTGGCACACTTTTTTACATTAAAAAATCCTGTGGCACACCACCATCCCAAAATTTTTAAAAAAATCACACATTGTAGCCTAATACAGTATATATATATATACACACACACATACTGTATGTATTGTGCTGTTATGCCATGCCTCCTACAAACTACCCCTGCACTGGGAGTAAAAAACAAGCAAAGTTTAAAAAATATGTCACACTGTTGTCAGTCTGCCGTGGCACACCTGAGGATCTCTCACGGCACACTAGTGTGCCACGGCACACTGGTTGAAAAACACTGCATTACAGTACAGTACAGTGTATGTAGTGCCTGCATTTAGAGGAGAGCTGTGTGTACAGATTGTGTCAGTCAGAGAATCAAATTGTAAGGATAGTGAGAGCAGTAAGGACTCACAGAGCTGGCTATAAGAATAGAAGAGAGAGGTAGGCAGTGCAGTACAGTGTATTTAGTGCCTGCATTTAGAGGAGAGCTGTGTGTACAGATTGTGTCAGTCAGAGAATCACATTGTAAGGATAGTGAGAGCAGTAAGGACTCACAGAGCTGGCTATAAGAATAGAAGAGAGAGGTAGGCAGTGCAGTACAGTACAGTACAGTGTATTTAGTGCCTGCATTTAGAGGAGAGCTGTGTGTACAGATTGTGTCAGTCAGAGAATCACATTGTAAGGATAGTGAGAGCAGTAAGGACTCACAGAGCTGGCTATAAGAATAGAGAGGTAGGCAGTGCAGTACAGTGTATTTAGTGACTGCATTTAGAGGAGAGCTGTGTGTACACATTGTGTCAGTCAGAGAATCACATTGTAAGGATAGTGAGAGCAGTAAGGACTCACAGAGCTGGCTATAAGAATAGAAGAGAGAGGTAGGCAGTGCAGTACAGTACAGTGAATTTAGAGCCTGCATTTAGAGGAGAGCTGTGTGTACAGATTGTGTCAGTCAGAGAATCACATTGTAAGGATAGTGAGAGCAGTAAGGACTCACAGAGCAGGCTATAAAAATAGAGAGGTAGGCAGTGCAGTACAGTACAGTGTATTTAGTGCCTGCATTTAGAGGAGAGCTGTGTGTACAGATTGTGTCAGTCAGAGAATCACATTGTAAGGATAGTGAGAGCAGTAAGGACTCACAGAGCTGGCTATAAGAATAGAAGAGAGAGGTAGGCAGTACAGTACAGAACAGTGTATTTAGTGCCTGCATTTAGAGGAGAGCTGTGTGTACAGATTGTGTCAGTCAGAGAATGACATTGTAAGGATAATGAGAGCAGTAAGGACTCACAGAGCTGGCTATAAGAATAGAAGAGAGAGGTAGGCAGTGCAGTACAGTATAGTGTATTTAGTGTCTGTATTTAGAGGAGAGCTGTGTGTACAGATTGTGTCAGTCAGAGAATCACACTGTAAGAATAGTGAGAGCAGTAAGGACTCACAGAGCTGGCTATAAGTATAGAAGAGAGAGGTAGGCAGTACAGTACAGTACAGTGTATTTAGTGCCTGCATTTAGAGGAGAGCTGGGTGTACAGATTGTGTCAGTAAGAGAATCACATTGTAAGGATAGTGAGAGCAGTAAGGACTCACAGAGCTGGCTATAAGAATAGAAGAGAGAGGTAGGCAGTGCAGTACAGTACAGTACAGTACAGTGTATTTAGTCCCTGCATTTAGAGGAGAGCTGTGTGTACAGATTGTGTCAGATAGAGAATCACATTGTAAGGATAGTGAGAGCAGTAAGGACTCACAGAGCTGGCTATAGGAATAGAAGAGAGAGGTAGGCAATGCAGTACAGTACAGTGTATTTAGTGCCTGCATTTAGAGGAGAGCTGTGTGTACAGATTGTGTCAGTCAGAGAATCACATTGTAAGGATAGTGAGAGCAGTAGGGACTCACCAAGCTGGCTATTAGAATAGAAGAGAGAGGTAGGCAGTACAGTACAGTACAGTACAGTGTATTTAGTGCCTGCATTTAGAGGAGAGCTGTGTGTACAGATTGTGTCAGTAAGAGAATCACATTGTAAGGATAGTGAGAGCAGTTAGGACTCACAGAGCTGGCTATAAGAATAGAGAGGTAGGCAGTGCAGTACAGTACAGTGTATTTAGTGCCTGCATTTAGAGGAGAGCTGTGTGTACAGATTGTGTCAGTCAGAGAATCACATTGTAAGGATGGTGAGAGCAATAAAGACTCACAGAGCTGGCTATAAGAATAGAAGAGAGAGGTAGGCAGTGCAGTACAGTACAGTGTATTTAGCGCCTGCATTTAGAGGAGAGCTTTGTGTACAGATTGTGTCAGATAGAGAATCACATTGTAAGGATAGTGAGAGCAGTAAGGACTCACAGAGTTGGCTATAAGAATAGCAGAGAGGTAGACAGTACAGTACAGTGTATTTAGTGCCTGCATTTAGAGGAGAGCTGTGTGTACAGATTGTGTCAATCAGAGAATCACATTGTAAGGATAGTGAGAGCAGTAAGGACTCACAGAGCTGGCTATAAGAATAGAAGAGAGAGGTAGGCAGTGCAGTACAGTACAGTGTATTTAGTGCCTGCATTTAGAGGAGAGCTGTGTGTACAGATTGTGTCAGTCAGAGAATCACATTGTAAGGATAATGAGAGCAGTAAGGACTCACAGAGCTGGCTATAAGAATAGAGAGGTAGGCAGTACAGTACCGTGTATTTAGTGCCTGCATTTAGAGGAGAGCTGTGTGTACAGATTGTGTCAGAGAATCACATTGTAATGATAGTGAGAGCAGTAAGGACTCACAGAGCTGGCTATAAGAATAGAAGAGAGAGGTAGGCAGTGCAGTACAGTACAGTACAGTGTATTTAGTGCCTGCATTTAGAGGAGAGCTGTGTATACAGATTGTGTCAGTCAGAGAATCAAATTGTAAGGATAGTGAGAGCAGTAAGGACTCACAGAGCTGGCTATAAGAATATAGAGGTAGGCAGTGCAGTACAGTACAGTGTATTTAGTGCCTGCATTTAGAGAAGAGCTGTGTGTACAGATTGTGTCAGTCAGAGAATCACATTGTAAGGATAGTGAGAGCAGTGAGGACTCACAGAGCTGGCTATAAGAATAGAAGAGAGAGGTAGGCAGTGAAGTACAGTACAGTACAGTGCATTTAGTGCCTGCATTTAGAGGAGAGCTGTGTGTACAGATTGTGTCAGTCAGAGAATCACATTGTAAGGATAGTGAGAGCAGTGAGGAATCACAGAGCTGGCTATAAGAATAGAGAGGTAGGCAGTACATTACAGCAGTGATTTTTAACCTTTTTTTGCCGTGGCACACTTTTTTACATTAAAAAATCCTGTGGCACACCACCATCCCAAAATTTTAAAAAAAATCACACATTGTAGCCTAATACAGTATATATATATATACACACACACATACTGTATGTATTGTGCTGTTATGCCATGCCTCCTACAAACTACCCTGCACTGGGAGTAAAAAACAAGCAAAGTTTAAAAAATATGTCACACTGTTGTCAGTCTGCCGTGGCACACCTGAGGATCTCTCACGGCACACTAGTGTGCCACGGCACACTGGTTGAAAAACACTGCATTACAGTACAGTACAGTGTATGTAGTGCCTGCATTTAGAGGAGAGCTGTGTGTACAGATTGTGTCAGTCAGAGAATCAAATTGTAAGGATAGTGAGAGCAGTAAGGACTCACAGAGCTGGCTATAAGAATAGAAGAGAGAGGTAGGCAGTGCAGTACAGTACAGTACAGTGTATTTAGTGCCTGCATTTAGAGGAGAGCTGTGTGTACAGATTGTGTCAGTCAGAGAATCACATTGTAAGGATAGTGAGAGCAGTAAGGACTCACAGAGCAGGCTATAAGAATAGAGAGGTAGGCAGTGCAGTACAGTGTATTTAGTGCCTGCATTTAGAGGAGAGCTGTGTGTACAGATTGTGTCAGTCAGAGAATCACATTGTAAGGATAGTGAGAGCAGTAAGGACTCACAGGGCTGGCTATAAGAATAGAGAGGTAGGCAGTACAGTACAGTACAGTCTATTTAGTGACTGCATTTAGAGGAGAGCTGTGTGTACAGATTGTGTCAGTCAGAGAATCACATTGTAAGGATTGTGAGGGCAGTAAGTACTCACAGAGCTGGCTATAAGAATAGAAGAGAGAGGTAGGCAGTGCAGTACAGTACAGTGTATTTAGTGCCTGCATTTAGAGGAGAGCTGTGTGTACAGATTGTGTCAATCAGAGAATCACATTGTAAGGATAGTGAGAGCAGTAAGGACTCACAGAGCTGGCTATAAGAATAGAAGAGAGAGGTAGGCAGTGCAGTACAGTACAGTGTATTTAGTGCCTGCATTTAGAGGAGAGCTGTGTGTACAGATTGTGTCAATCAGAGAATCACATTGTAAGGATAGTGAGAGCAGTAAGGACTCACAGAGCTGGCTATAAGAATAGAAGAGAGAGGTAGGCAGTGCAGTACAGTACAGTGTATTTAGTGCCTGCATTTAGAGGAGAGCTGTGTGTACAGATTGTGTCAGTCAGAGAATCACATTGTAAGGATAGTGAGAGCAGTAAGGACTCACAGAGAAGGCTATAAGAATAGAGAGGTAGGCAGTGTAGTACAGTACAGTACAGTGTATTTAATGCCTGCATTTAGAGGAGAGCTGTGTGTACAGATTGTGTCAGAGAATCACATTGTAATGATAGTGAGAGCAGTAAGGACTCACAGAGCTGGCTATAAGAATAGAAGAGAGAGGTAGGCAGTGCAGTACAGTACATTGTATTTAGTGCCTGCATTTAGAGGAGAGCTGTGTGTACAAATTGTGTCAGTCAGAGAATCACATTGTAAGGATCATGAGAGCAGTAAGGACTCACAGAGCTGGCTATAAGAATAGAAGAGAGAGGTAGGCAGTGCAGTACAGTACAGTGTATTTAGTGCCTGCATTTAGAGGAGAGCTGTGTGTACAGATTGTGTCAGAGAATCACATTGTAAGGATAGTGAGAGCAGTAAGGACTCAAAGAGCTGGCTATAAGAATAGAGAGGTAGGCAGTACAGTACCGTGAATTTAGTGCCTGCATTTAGAGGAGAGCTGTGTGCTGCTCATCTGTGTAACACACCTAATACCCATCACACAGTTACCTGTTGCTCCTCTGTGTAACACACCTAAAACCCATCACACAGTTACATGCTGCTCCTCTGTGTAAGACACCTAATACCCATCACACAGTTACATGCTGCTTCTCTGTACAACACTCCTAATACCCATCACACAGTTACCTGCTGCTCCTCTGTGTAACACACCTAATACCCATCACACAGTTACCTGCTGCTCCTCTGTGTAACACACCTAATACTCATCACACAGTTACCTGCTGCTCCTCTGTGTAACACACCTAATACCCATCACACAGTTACCTGCTGCTCCTCTGTGTAACACACCTAATACCCATCACACAGTTACATGCTGCTCCTCTGTGTAAGACACCTAATACCCATCACACAGTTACCTGCTGCTCCTCTGTGTAACACACCTAATACCCATCACACAGTAACCTGCTGCTCCTGTGTGTAACCCACCTAATACCCATTACACAATTAGCTGCTGCTCTTCTGTGTAACCCACCTAATACCCATCACACATTTACCTGCTGCTCCTCTATGTAACACACCTAATACCCATCACCAGTTAGCTGCTGCTCCTCTGTGTAACCCACCTAATACCCATCATACAGTTACCTGCTGCTCCTCTGTGTAACCCACCTAATACCCATCACCAGTTACCTGCTGCTCCTCTGTGTAACACCTAATACTTATCACCAGTTACCTGCTGCTCCTCTGTGTAACACACCTAATACCAATCACACAGTTATCTGCTGCTCCTCTGTGTAACACACCTAATACCCATCATACAGTTACCTGCTGCTCCTCTGTGTAACAAACCTAATACCCATCATACAGTTACCTGCTGCTCATCTGTGTAACACACCTAATACCCATCACCAGTTACCTGCTGCTCCTCTGTGTAACACACCTAATACCCATCACACAGTTATCTGCTGCTCCTCTGTTGTAGCACACCTAATACCCATCACACAGTAACCTGCTGCTCCTCTGTGTAACAAACCAAATACCCATCACACAGTTACCTGCTGCTCCTCTGTGTAATACACCTAATACCCATCACACAGTTACCTACTGCTGCTCTGTGTAACACACCTAATACCCATCACACAGTTACCTGCTGCTCCTCTGTGTAACACACCTAATACCCATCACACCATTACCTGCTGCTTCTCAATGTAACACACCTAATACCCATCATACAGTTACCTGCTGCTCCTCTGTGTAATACACCTAATACCCATCACACAGTTACCTGCTGCTTCTCAATGTGACACACCTAATACCCATCATACAGTTACCTGGTACTCCTCTGTGTAATACACCTAATACCCATCACACAGTTACCTGCTGCTCCTCTGTGTAACACACCTATTACCCATCACACAGTTACCTGCTGCTCCTCTGTGTAACAAACCTAATACCCATCACACAGTTACCTGCTGCTCCTCTGTGTAACACACCTAATACCCATCATACAGTTACCTGTTGCTCCTCTGTTTAATACACCTAATACCCATCACACAGTTACATGCTGCTCCTCTGTGTAATACACCTAATACCCATCACATAGTTATCTACTGCTCCTCTGTGTAATACACCTAATACCCATCACACAGTTACATGCTGCTCCTCTGCGTAACACACCTAATACCAATCACACAGTTACATGCTGCTCCTCTGTGTAACACACCTAATACCCATCACACAGTTACCTGCTGCTCCTCTGTGTAACACACCTAATGCCCATCACACAGTTACCTGCTGCTCCTCTGTGTAACAAACCTAATACCCATCACACAGTTACCTGCTGCTCATCTATGTAATACACCTAATACCCATCACACAGTTACCTGCTGCTCCTCTGTGTAACACATCTAATACGCATCACACACGCATCACACAGTTACCTGCTGCTCCTCTGTGTAACACATCTAATACCCATCACACAGTTACCTGCTGTTCCTCTGTGTAACACACCTACTACCCATCACACAGTTACCTGCTGCTCCTCTGTGTAACACACCTAATACCCATCACACAGTAACCTGCTGCTCCTGTGTGTAACCAACCTAATACCCATTACACAATTAGCTGCTGCTCCTCTGTGTAACCCACCTAATACCCATCACACATTTACCTGCTGCTCCTCTATGTAACACACCTAATACCCATCACCAGTTAGCTGCTGCTCCTCTGTGTAACCCACCTAATACCCATCACACAGTTACCTGCTGCTCCTCTGTGTAACCCACCTAATACCCATCACACAGTTACCTGCTGCTCCTCTGTGTAACACACCTAATACCCATCACCAGTTACCTGCTGCTCCTCTGTGTAACACCTAATACTTATCACCAGTTACCTGCTGCTCCTCTGTGTAACACACCTAATACCAATCACACAGTTATCTGCTGCTCCTCTGTGTAACACACCTAATACCAATCACACAGTTATCTGCTGCTCCTCTGTGTAACACACCTAATACCCATCATACAGTTACCTGCTGCTCCTCTGTGTAACAAACCTAATACCCATCATACAGTTACCTGCTGCTCATCTGTGTAACACACCTAATACCCATCACCAGTTACCTGCTGCTCCTCTGTGTAACACACCTAATACCCATCACACAGTTATCTGCTGCTCCTCTGTTGTAACACACCTAATACCCATCACACAGTAACCTGCTGCTCCTCTGTGTAACACACCAAATACCCATCACACAGTTACCTGCTGCTCCTCTGTGTAATACACCTAATACCCATCAGACAGTTACCTACTGCTGCTCTGTGTAACACACCTAATACCCATCACACAGTTACCTGCTGCTCCTCTGTGTAACACACCTAATACCCATCACACCGTTACCTGCTGCTTCTCAATGTAACACACCTAATACCCATCATACAGTTACCTGCTGCTCCTCTGTGTAATACACCTAATACCCATCACACAGTTACCTGCTGCTTCTCAATGTGACACACCTAATACCGATCATACAGTTACCTGGTACTCCTCCGTGTAATACACCTAATACCCATCACACAGTTACCTGCTGCTCCTCTGTGTAACACACCTAATACCCATCACACAGTTACCTGCTGCTCCTCTGTGTAACACACCTAATACCCATCACACAGTTACCTGCTGCTCATCTATGTAATACACCTAATACCCATCACACAGTTACCTGCTGCTCCTCTGTGTAACACATCTAATACCCATCACACAGTTACCTGCTGCTCCTCTGTGTAACACATCTAACACCCATCACACAGTTACCTGCTGCTCCTCTGTGTAACACACCTAATACCCATCACACAGTTACATGCTGCTCCTCTGTGTAATACACCTACTACCCATCACACAGTTACCTGCTGCTCCTCTGTGTAACACACCTAATACCCATCACACAGTTACCTGCTGCTCCTCTGTGTAACCCACCTAATACCCATTACACAGTTAGCTGCTGCTCCTCTGTGTAACCCACCTAATACCCATCACACAGTTACCTGCTGCTCCTCTGTGTAACACACCTAATACCCATCACCAGTTACCTGCTGCTCCTCTGTGTAACACCTAATACCCATCACCAGTTACCTGTTGCTCCTCTGTGTAACACACCTAATACCCATCACACAGTTATCTGCTGCTCCTCTGTTGTAACACACCTAATACCCATCATACAGTTACCTGCTGCTCATCTGTGTAACACACCTAATACCCATCACCAGTTACCTGCTGCTCCTCTGTGTAACACACCTAATACCCATCACACAGTTACCTGCTGCTCCTCTGTGTAACACAACTAATACCCATCATACAGTTACCTGTTGCTCCTCTGTTTAATACACCTAATACCCATCACACAGTTACCTTCTGCTCCTCTGTGTAACATACCTAATTAGTGATGTCCCGAACTGTTCGCCCGTGAACGGTTCACAGCGAACATAGCTTGTTCGCGTTCGCGTTTGTGGGCGAACACATGGCGATGTTCGATCCGCCCCTATGTGTCATCATTGTGGAAACTTTGACCCTTTATGTCACAGCCGCCTGACACATTAGAGCCAATCAACATCAGACACTCCCTCACAGACCCTCCCAGCTACTCGGAATCCGCCATTTTAGATTCATAACGACCTTGCTTTCTTAATGAGAGGATGTGTTGTGTTTTTGCTCCTGACATTAATAATAAAAACATAGCTAGGCTAGTGTATTTACAGTCCAAAAGGACTCCACTCATCTCTGCTGCAAGCACAGCACCCCAAAAAGCCCTTTTTAGGGCTATATATCGTGCCGGTTTTTTTTTCCGTTTTTTTTTTATTAGCATTTGCCTGGCTTTCAGCTGTGTGTTTAAGGCTCACAGCATATGCTGTGACTACTGCCACCACTGATATATCCCTAACAACATTAGTTTAAATTTAACTAACCAAAAAATTTAAATATTTTTGTAGTGTAATTTTTTTTCATTTTCTATCAGGCCAGTGTCACACAGCATATACTCTGGTTCATTGCTCTGTGCCAGCCAGCAGCCACCAGTGTTAATATCCGTTTATAACATTATTTTAAATTTTAAAAAAATAAATAAAAATATTTTGCTAGTGTAATCTAATTACATTTACTATCATGCCTGTGTCTGTCAGGCTCACTCAGCATTAATATACCTCATTTTTTTTCAGTCTTTTGGTTAATTGGTCTGTGCCAGGCAGCCACCCAGCACTCATATCTTCTTCACCTTAATTTTAATATAAAAAAAAAAAAAATTGTTTGCTAGTGTAATCTAATATAATTTTATATCCGGCCTGTGTGTTTTGCTGACATACAGAGCCTACTGTGTTTACTTGCTGCCCTCCCTAGTCTATGAGCCACGACTCATATGTGTTTAACCTTTTTTTAATTCCCCCCCAAAAAAAATAATTTCAATCATTTTTCTAGTGTAATCTAATAGTATTTTCTATCAGGCGTCTGTGTATCCGACTTACAGAGCCTACTGTTTTTAATAGCTGCCCTTCCAAGGCTATCAGCCACGACTCATATGTATGTGCTTAACCTTTTTCTTAAAATTTCCAAAAAAAAGTCTTTAAATCATTATGCTAGTGTAATCTAATTGTATTTTCTATCAGGCCTGTGTCTAACTGTCTATCTGACTTACACAGCATAGTGTTGTTATAATTGCTGCCCTAAGTAGCAGCCAGCCAGTGCGACCACTCATAGAGTCATATGTGCATTGCACTTCTTAACATAATTTTAATATTAAAATCTAAAATTTTAAAATATTTTGCTAGTGTAATCTAACTTAATTTTCTATCAGGCCTGTGTTTTTGTCACTTACACAGCATACTGTGTTAAATTGCTGCCCTACCTACCATCAACGACTCATATCTGCCAGCCTGTGTGCCAGGCCCAACTAGCCAATTAGTGGCACCAATCACAATTCTTGTAACAGTAATTAAAAAAAAAAAATCATAATTTTTTGGACTGCAAATATTCAGTCTCCTAGTGCCATTGAATTGCATTTACCTCCTGCCTGCCACTGCCAGCCTTTTTTGCCAGGCCGTCTAGCCAACTATTTACACCAATCATAATTGTTGTCACAGACAGTATAGTTACTAATTTAAATTAAAAAAATGTTTATTGTTGATCTTAATCCTCAGTTTGCTCGTGCCCTAGAATTGCACTTTTCTACTGCCTTCCAAGCCTGTGTGCCAGGCCTACTTGAAAAATATTTACACCAATCATATTTGTTGTGACAGTATTCTTAGTAATTAAAAATTAAAATTTTTGTTAATAGTTGTTGTGAATCCTCAGTTTGCTGGTGCCATTGAATAGCACTTTCCTCCTGCCTTGCAGCCTGCTGTGAGCCAGGCCCACCTAGCCATTTGTTGCCAGCAATCATATCTCTTTTAACAGTATTGCAAAAATTGTCAATCATCACTGTTTTGACTGTCAGTAATCAGTCTCCTAGTGTCCTTGAATTGCATTTACCTCCTGCCTGCCAGCCTTTTGTGCCAGGCCGTCTTGCCAACTATTTACACCAATCATAATTGTTGTCACAGTATAGTTACTAATTAAAATTAAAAAATTCTTGATTGTTGATGATCTTAATCCTCAGTTTGCTCGTGCCCTAGAATTGCACTTTTTTACTTCCTTGCAAGACTGTGTGCCAGGCCTACTTGAAAAATATTTACACCAATCATATTTGTTGTGACAGTATTCTTAATAATTAAAAATTAAAATTTTTGTTAATAGTTGTTGTGAATCCTCAGTTTGCTGGTGCCATTGAATAGCACTTTCCTCCTGCCTTGCAGCCTGCTGTGAGCCAGGCCCACCTAGCCATTTGTTGCCACCAATCATATTTCTTTTAACAGTATTGCAAAAATTGTCAATCATCACTGTTTTGACTGTCAGTAATCAGTCTCCTAGTGTCCTTGAATTGCATCTACCTCCTACCTGCCAGCCTTTTGTGCCAGGCCGTCTTGCCAACTATTTACACCAATCATAATTGTTGTCACAGTATAGTTACTAATTAAAATTAAAAAATTCTTGATTGTTGATGATCTTAATCCTCAGTTTGCTCGTGCCCTAGAATTGCACTTTTCTACTGCCTTCCAAGCCTGTGTGCCAGGCCTACTTGAAAAATATTTACACCAATAATAGTTGTTGTGACAGTATTCTTAATAATTAAAAATTTTAATTGTTGGTAATAGTTGTTGAGAATCCTCAGTTTGCTGGTGCCATTGAATAGCACTTTCCTGCTGCCTTGCAGCCTGCTGTGAGCCAGGCCCACCTAGCCAATTGTTGGCAGCAATCATATTTCTTTTAACAGTATTGCAAAAATTGTCAATCATCACTGTTTTGACTGTCAGTAATCAGTCTCCTAGTGTCCTTGAATTGCATCTACCTCCTGCCTGCCAGCCTTTTGTGCCAGGCCGTCTTGCCAACTATTTACACCAATCATAATTTTTGGTCACAGTATAGTTACTAATTAAAATTAAAAAATTCTTGATTGTTGATGATCTTAATCCTCAGTTTGCTCGTGCCCTAGAATTGCACTTTTCTACTGCCTTCCAAGCCTGTGTGCCAGGCCTACTTGAAAAATATTTACACCAATCATAGTTGTTGTGACAGTATTCTTAATAATTAAAAATTTAAATTGTTGGTAATAGTTGTTGAGAATCCTCAGTTTGCTGGTGCCATTGAATAGCACTTTCCTGCTGCCTTGCAGCCTGCTGTGAGCCAGGCCCACCTAGCCAATTGTTGCCAGCAATCATATTTCTTTTAACAGTATTGCAAAAATTGTCAATCATCACTGTTTTGACTGTCAGTAATCAGTCTCCTAGTGTCCTTGAATTGCATCTACCTCCTGCCTGCCAGCCTTTTGTGCCCGTCCGTCTTGTCAACTATTTACACCAATCCTAATTTTTTTGTCACAGTATAGTTACTAATTAAAATTAAAAAATTCTTGATTGTTGATGATCTTAATCCTCAGTTTGCTCGTGCCCTAGAATTGCACTTTTCTACTGCCTTCCAAGCCTGTGTGCCAGGCCTACTTGAAAAATATTTACACCAATCATATTTGTTGTGACACTATTCTTAGTAATTAAAAATTAAAATTTTTGTTAATAGTTGTTGTGAATCCTCAGTTTTCTGGTGCCAGTGATTAGCACTTTCCTCCTGCCTTGCAGCCTGCTGTGTGCCCGGCCCACCTAGCCAATTATTGCCAGCAATCATATTTCTTTTAACAGTATTGCAAAAATTGTCAATCATCACTGTTTTGACTGTCAGTAATCAGTCTCCTAGTGTCCTTGAATTGCATTTACCTCCTGCCTGCCATCCTTTTGTGCCAGGCCATCTTGCCAACTATTTACACCAATCATAATTGTTGTCTACAGTATAGTTACTAATTAAAAATAAAAAAAATTTGATTGTTGATCTTAATCCTCAGTTTGCTCATGCCATTGAATTGCACTTTTCTACTGCCTGCCAGCCTGTGTGCCAGGCCCAACTATCCAATTAGTGCCAGCAATCATATTTCTTTTCAAAGTATTGCAAAATTTGTCAATCATCACTGTTTTGACTGTCAATCTGCAGTCTACTAGTGCCCTTGAATTGCATTTTCCTCCTGCCTGTGTGTCAGTCCCAACTAGCCAATTAGTGCCACCAATCATATTTATTGTAACAGGATTGGAATTTTTGTTAATCATAACTGTTTTGACTGTGATTCTTTAGTCTCCTAGTGCCATTGAATTGCAGTTTCCTTTCTCCCAGCGTGTGTCCCAGACAGGCCCATTTGCCAACTAGTGCTAAACAATCATATTTGTTGTCACAGTACTTGTAATATTTTAAAAAATTAACAATTTGTGATTTTTAAAACATCTGTCTTTTTTGTTGTTGTCAGTCTCACAGCGTATACTGTGCCCACTTTCACAGTGCCACCACTCAATTGGTGTAATAGTATTGTTAGTGCCAATTTTAAAAAAAATGACAGGCAGAGGCAGGCCACCCCGCAGGTTCTGTGGTTGTGGTCGTGGTGCTGTGATTCCTTTAGACCCTACAAATATGCACATTGTTCAGACGCCGGGTGCCAGGGGGGACGCAAAAACTTCTGAGGAGGACCAAGTTGAATGGCTAACACAGGACACCCAATCTTCTTCAGCTTCCGCTGCTAGTCCTCCTAACCTTGACGCACCATCTAAGTCCAGCTGTGCTTTGGGAAGGTCTCAAGTGACCAGTGCCACTCCCCCGCCTGTCGCCACCACCAACACTAGCACCACAGCCACTTCACTTGATCTGTCACAGGAGTTATTGACACATCATTTGGAAGAAATGAGTGATGCGCAACCATCATTGACAGAGGATGTAGATAATAGTGATCAATCTCAGTCAGGCAGCATTACCGACATGGAGGTACGGTGTGATGATGATGATGATGTTGTACCCGCTGCTGCTTCCTTTCTTGATGTTTCAGATACAAGTGAAGCGGTTGATGATGATGTGTCGGTGGATGTCACGTGGGTGCCTGCTAGAAGAGAAGAAGAAGAGGGGGAAAGTTCAGATGGGGAGACAGAGAGGAGGAGGAGACGATTTGGAAGCACGGGGAGGTCGTCTCAAGGAGCTAGTGGCACAGTCAGACAGCATGCATCGTCACCAGGGATCAGCCAGACAGCACCCCGACGCCCATCAACGCATGCTGTTGCCACCACCAGAATGCCGTCATCGCAGAGCTCAGCAGTGTGGCATTTTTTTTGTGTGTCTGCCTCTGACAACAGCGACGCCATTTGCAACCTGTGCCAAAAGAAACTGAGTCGTGGGAAGTCCAACAGCCACCTAGGTACAACTGCTTTGCGAAGGCACATGGTCTCCCATCACAAAGGCCGATGGGAAGAACACATGAGTAGAAGCAGCACACAAAGTGAAAGCCGCCCTCCTCCTCCTGCTCCAGCATCTTCAGCCACGTCAACCAGTGCTGTCCTCCTTGCCCCCTCTCAACCATCCTCCACTCAGTCTCTCTTACGTAGCAGTTCCTGGTCATCTGCCCACAGTCAGGTGTCTGTCAAGGACATGTTTGAGCGTAAGAAGCCAATTTCTCAAAGTCACCCCCTTGCCCAGCGTCTGACAGCTGGCTTGTCTGAACTCTTAGCCCGCCAGCTTTTACCATACAAGCTGGTGGAGTCTGATGCTTTCAAAAAATTTGTATCTATTGGGACACCGCAGTGGAAGGTACCTGGCAGAAATTTCTTTTCACAAAAGGCAATCCCAAACCTGTACTCTGTTGTGAGAAAGGAAGTTATGGCATGTCTGGCACACAGCGTTGGGGCAAGGGTCCATATGACCACGGATAGCTGGTCTGCAAAGCATGGTCAGGGCAGGTATATCACCTACACTGCGCATTGGGTAAACCTGCTGAATTCTGACAAGCATGGAATGCGTGGCTCTGCAGAAGAGTTGGTGACACCGCCACAACTTGCAGTCAGGCCTGCTGCTACCTCCTCTACTCCTCCTACTCCATCCTCTTCCATAACCTCTTCCTCGGCTGAGTCCTCTTCAACTTCTGCATCTTGCTCCACATCTATGGCACCCCCCCAGCTCCCCAGGTACTATGCTACATCCCGGGTATGGCAGTGTCACGCCGTCTTGGGGTTGACTTGCCTGAAAGTGGAGAGTCACACCGCATCAGCACTCCTGACCGCCCTGAACGCACAGGTGGATCAGTGGCTGACTCCGCACCAACTGGAGATTGGCAAGGTTGTTTCTACAATGGAAGTAATTTGGTGGCGGCATTGAAATTGGGCAAGTTGACACATGTGCCGTGCATGGCACATGTGTGTAATCTAATTGTACAACGATTTGTCCATAAGTACCCAGGCTTACAGGACGTCCTGAAGCAGGCCAGGAAGGTGTGTGGCCATTTCAGACGTTCCTACAAGGCCATGGCACACTTGTCCGATATACAGCGTCAAAACAACCTGCCAGTGAGGCGCTTGATTTGCGACAGCCCGACACGGTGGAATTCAACACTCCTAATGTTTGACTGCCTGCTCCAACAAGAAAAAGCTGTTAATGAGTATTTGTATGACCGGGGTGCTAGGCCAACCTCTGGGGAGCTGGGGATATTTTTTCCAAATTACTGGACGCTCATGCGCAATGCCTGTAGGCTCATGCGTCCTTTTGAGGAGGTGACAAACCTTGTCAGTCGCACCGAAGGCACCATCAGCGACATCATACCATTTGTTTTCTTCCTGGAGCGTGCCCTGCGAAGAGTGCTGGATCAGGCAGTAGATGAGCATGAAGAGGAAGCGGGAGAGTTGTGGTGTCCATCACCCCCGCAAACAGCTGAATCAGCATCGCTTGCTGGACCTGCGGCAACGCAGGAAGAGGATTGTGAGGAAGAGGAGTCAGAGGAGGAATGTGGCTTTGAGGAGGAGGAGGAGGAGGAAGACCGAGCACAACAGTCATCCCAGGGTGCTCATTGTTGTCACCTCTCTGGTACCCGTGGTGTTGTACGTGGCTGGGGGGAAGAAGATACCATCAGTGAGATCAGTGAGGAGGAAGAACGCAACATGATTAGCTCAGCATCCAACCTTGTTCAAATGGGTTCTTTCATGCTGTCATGCCTGTTGAGGGACCCTCGTATAAAAAAGCTGAAGGAGAACGACCTGTACTGGGTGTCCATGCTCCTCGACCCCCGGTATAAGCATAAAGTGCCTGAAATGTTACCAAATTCCCGCAAGTCAGAAAGGATGGAGCATTTTCATAATAAATTAAAAACAATGCTTTACACAGCGTATAAGGGTGATATCACAGCACCACGGGAATGTAACAGGGGAAGAGATGAAATTAATCCTCCTCCCACGACCATGGCGGCAAGGGCCGGATGCTTTCCTGACATCTTGTTGATGGAGGACATGCGTACCTTTTTAACTCCCATGCACCATCAGAGCCTTTCGGGATCCAGCCTTAGAGAAAGACTCAACCGACAGGTAGCAGACTACCTAGCTTTAACTGTGGATCTCGACACTCTTAGGAGCGATGGACCCCTTGACTACTGGGTGTGCAGGCTGGACTTGTGGCCTGAGCTATCCCAATTTGCAATGGAACTTCTGGCCTGCCCTGCTTCAAGTGTCCTGTCCGAAAGGACTTTTAGTGCAGAAGGAGGTTTTGTCACTGAGAAGAGAAGTCGCCTAGGTCAAAAAAGCCTTGACTATCTCACTTTTATAAAAATGAATGAGGGCTGGATCCTGAAGGGATGGACATTGGGCGATACATTTTAGGGCACTTTATAAATGTTTTACAAACATCGATTTTTCTGGCCGCTGCTACAGCAGTTGATACAACAATACCCCAATTTTCCAGTCATTTGTACATTCCGAATTTTTCTGGCCTCTGCTGCAGCTCTGTGGGTACAAAACTCAAATAAAAAAAATAAGGCACATAACACTAGTGATTAAACTGTTACGAATTGTACAACTTAGCACACCACTCATATCTGGTGGACCATTAAATTGAACGCAAAATGCCACAAATTTGAAAGAGTAGGACCGACCAAGCATCTTTATCCGTCTCTTGGTTGCTCTAATTTATCTCCGTGTTCCATCTATGCCATACCTGTACTCTATTGTGCAAAAGGGTGGCATATGTGGTGTTTCATGCTGTTGTGCCTGTTGCGGGTCGTGGCCCACGGTATAAAAAGGCTGAAGGAGAATGACCTGTAATGGGTGCCCCATCAATTTTTTAGAAAAATGTTCCTGGTTCCTCTCAATTATCTCTGGGTTTCTAAAATGGATGCCATACCTGTACTCGCTTGTGCAAAAGGATGGCATATGTGGTGGTGTTTCCTGCAGTTGTTTCTGTTGAGGGTGCTGGACCCTCTTATAAAAAAGCTGAAGGAGAACGACCTGGAGTGGGAGTCCAAGCATGGTTTTTGGGGCTATTTCACTTTTCCAAATAATTATCTGTGGGTTTCTAAAATCAATGCCATACCAGTACTCTATTGTTCAAAAGTATGCCATATGTTCTCTTTCCTGCTGGTATTTTGTTTGAGGGTCCTGGACCCTCTTATAAAAAGGCCTAAGGAGAAAGAGGTTACTGGGTGTCCACTCATTTTTTTTTTCTATTTCACATTTGACCAAAATTATCTCTGGGTTTGTAAAATTAATGCTGTACCTGTACTCTATTGTTCAAAAGGATGCCATATGTCCTCTTTCCTGCTGGTGTTTTTTTTGAGGGTCCAGGACCCTCTTATAAAAAGGCCTAAGGAGAAAGAGGTGTACTGGGTGTCCACTCATTTTTTTTTCTATTTAACAATTGACCAAAATGATCTCTGGGTTTGTAAAATCAATGCTATACCTGTACTCTATTGTTCAAAAGGATGCCATACATCCTCTTTCCTGCTGGTGTTTTTTTTGAGGGTCCAGGACCCTCTTATAAAAAGGCCTAAGGAGAAAAAAGTGCACTGGGTGTCCATCGAATCATTTTTTTTATTCAAATTTCCATTTGCAAAAAATTATCTCTGGGTTTCTAAAATCAATGCCTTTCCTGTACTCTATTGTTCAAAAGGATACAATATGTCCTCTTTCCTGCTGGTGTTTTGTTTGAGGGTAGTGGACCCTCTTATAAAAAGGCCTAAGGAGAAAGAGGTGTACTGGGTGTCCACTCATTTTTTTTTCTATTTAACAATTGACCAAAATGATCTCTGGGTTTGTAAAATCAATGCTGTACCTCTTATAAAAAGGCCTAAGGAGAAAGAATTGTACTGGGTGTCCATCGAATCATTTTTTTTATTCAAATTCCCTGTTGCAACAAATTATCCCCGGGTTTCTAAAATCAATGCCTTTCCTATAATCTTTTTTTCAAAAGGATGCCATATGTCCTCTTTCCTTCTGCTGGTTTTGTTGAGTGTCCTGGAGCCTCTGCTAAAAAGGCCTAAGGATAAATAAGTGTACTGGGTGTCTATTCAATGTTTTTTTAGATTTCCCGGTTGTAACAAATTTTCTCTGTGTTTCTAAAATCAATGCCTTTCCTGTAATCTATTTTTCAAAAGGATGCCATATGTCCTCTTTCATGCTGTTGTTTCTGTTGAGGCTCCGGGACCCTCTTATAAAAAGGCCTAAGGATAAAGAAGTGTACTGGGTGTCCAATCAATGTTTTTTTCTATTTCCCGGGTCATATAAATGATCTCTGTGTTTCTAAAATCAATGCCTTTCCTGTAATCTAATTTACAAAAGTATGCCATCTTTCCTGCTGCTGGTTTTGTTGAGGGTCCTGGAGCCTCTGCTAAAAAGGCCTAAGGATAAATAAGTGTACTGGGTGTCTAATCTATGTTTTTTTAGATTTCACGGTTGGAACAAATTATCCCCGGGTTTCTAAAATCAATGCTTTTCCTGTAATCTATTATTCACAAGGATGCCATATGTACTCTTTCATGCTGTTGTTTCTGTTGAGGCTCTGGGAGCCTCTTATTAAAAAGGCCTAAGGATAAATAAGTGTACTGGGTGTCTAATCAATGTTTTTTTCTATTTCCCGGGTCATATAAATGATCTCTGTGTTTCTAAAATCAATGCCTTTCCTATAATCTAATTTACAAAAGTATGCCATATGTCCTCTTTCCTGCTGCTGGTTTTGTTGAGGGTCCTGGAGCCTCTGCTAAAAAAGCCTAAGGATAAAGAAGTGAACTGGGTGTCTAATCTATGTTTTTTTAGATTTCACGGTTGCAAAAAATTATCCACGGGTTTCTAAAATCAATGCCTTTCCTGTAATCTTTTATTCACAAGGATGCCATATGTACTCTTTCATGCTGTTGTTTCTGTTGAGGCTCTGGGAGCCTCTTATTAAAAAGGCCTAAGGATAAATAAGTGTACTGGGTGTCTAATCAATGTTTTTTTCTATTTCTCGGTTGCAACTAATGATCTCTGTGTTTCTGAAATCAATGCCTTTCCTATAATCTTTTTTTTTCAAAAGGATGCCATATGTCCTCTTTCCTGCTGCTGTTTTTGTTGAGGGTCCTGGAGCCTCTGCTGAGCATAATAAAAAAAATAAAAAATTAATTTAACTTGACTTAATAGCTGAAGCATGACTTCAGGAGTCAGGTGTGGTCATAGGTAGTGGTTGTTAGCCGATTCTTTTTAATGCAAATTGCAATTGCCACAGTGTGCATAAAATGTGCATCACTAGTCACTCTCCCAAATCTTACCTTTTTTTTTCATTCTGGATTATTTTGGTGACTAACGCCATATTGGAAAGGCAAAATACAGGTCTCCGTACCCGTTGATATAAGGGGTGACTAGTGCTTTTCCTTCTCTTTGTCAATAGTTGTGATTAACGAGTTGTCCAGTTACTATAGAACTGGTTTGATAACCCAGGGTCCTGGGGGGGTATATTGGCGTCAGCTTTGACAATGACAGCACTATCAGGCTAGAGAGGCCTCTCAGTGTCGCGGCTAGCTGTAACGCAGTCAGCTGAGGAACATAGGTAAGCCGATATGAGTAAGGTATCTCCAGGCTCCTCTTGGATAGCCCCAGAAAGTGTGACTATGAATCCCAAAAAGAAAATTAAATTAAGGTCGAAAACTAACTCCAAAGTAACTTGTAAGACCTGGAGCTCCTCAAACACACGTCCTACCGCAACAGCTGTAGGCTCCGCCACCCACAAATCTTAAATTTTTAATGCCAATTAATATTGCCACAGCTGGAACAACAGTAAATAACATGTGCGTCACCACAGTCTCCGAAGCTGTTGTCAGATGTATACAAAAACACTGATAAAGTATTCCTTTCGGGGCGCAAAGAGATGGCTACCGGAACACTCCAGGAACTTCACAAGAGTCGCTGTCTTGTGTTTCTGGTGATGTTTGAGACATCTGGGTAGTGTACAGGGAGGCATCTCTGTGCACCACAGGACAGGACGTCCTTGTCATCCATAAGCACATGAAATTGCTGGCATTTTCGTTGCTTCAAGAAGTTCAGCTTTTGTGGTGATAGTACAGAATTAAATAAACTTTGGTTTCCTACCATACTCAAGACAATCTTGTAGTTCAAGCTTCGGACTTGCTGTGGGAAACAGTGGCCTGTCCATACCAGGAAGATGATTTAGACAGAAGTAACGAGCTCTGCTTGCAGGTGACACATGTTTATCGTCAATCATCAAAGGGGTTGCATGCAGAATATGGCTGATGGCCCCTTATTCACATGTTTGTCCAGAGCCACAACATTTGCAAACAGCCAGAAGAAAGGTCGGTTCTCACCAGCCTTAAGTTGAGCTTCATTTACCAAATGCTGATATTCAAAAAATAGACAAACAGTGCCTTAAATAACACATTTGCGATATGGATTTACCAGAGCAAGGTCATTGCAAGTACTAAGTTCCAACGATAACAAAATTAAAATGCCACAACTACGCAATCTTCACATTCACATTATTATTGTCACACTCCATTGTACTCCTATGCCCAGCTCCCTGCTCTTGTTTTTGTTGAGGGTCCTGGAGCCTCTGCTAAAAAGGCCTATGGATAAAGAAGTATACTGGGTGTCTGTTCAATGTTTTTTTAGATTTCCCGGTTGCAACTAATTATCTCTGTGTTTCTAAAATCAATGCCTTTCCTGTAATCTATTATTCCAAAGGATGACATATGTCCTCTTTCATGCTGTTGTTTCGGTTGAGGCTCCGGGACCCTCTTATTAAAAAGGCCTGAGGATAAATAAGTGTACTGGGTGTCTAATCAATGTTTTTTTCTATTTCCCGGGTCATATAAATGATCTTTGGGATTCTAAAATCAATGCCTTTTTCAAAAGGATGACATATCTCCTCTTTCATGCTGTTGTTTCCGTTGAGGCTCCGGGACCCTCTTATTAAAAAGGCCTGAGAATAAATAAGTGTACTGGGTGTCTAATCAATCTTTTTTTCTATTTCCCGGTTGCAAATAATGATCTGTGGGTTTCTAAAATAAATGCCTTTCTTCTAATCTATTATTCTAAAGGATGACATATGTCCTCTTTCATGATGCTGTTTCGGTTGAGGCTCCGGGACCCTCTTATTAAAAAGGCCTGAGGAAAAATAAGTGTACTGGGTGTCTAATCAATATTTTTTTCTATTTCCCGGTTGCAAATAATGATCTGTGGGTTTCTAAAATCAATGCCTTTCTTCTAATCTATTATTCTAAAGGATGACATATGTCCTCTTTCATGCTGTTGTTTCGGTTGAGGCTCCGGGACCCTCTTATTAAAAAGGCCTGAGGAAAAATAAGTGTACTGGGTGTCTAATCAATGTTTTTTTCTATTTCCCAGTTGCAAATAATGATCTGTGGGTTTCTAAAATCAATGCCATTCTTCTAATCTATTATTCAAAAGGATGACATATGTCCTCTTTCATGCTGTTGTTTCGGTTGAGGCTCCGGGACCCTCTTATTAAAAAGGCCTGAGGAAAAATAAGTGTACTGGGTGTCTAATCAATGTTTTTTTCTATTTCCCGGTTGAAAATAAAGATCTGTGGGTTTCTAAAATCAATGCCTATCTTGTAATCTATTATTCAAAAGGATGACATATGTTCTCTTTCATGCTGTTGTTTCGGTTGAGGCTCCGGGACCCTCTTATTAAAAAGGCCTGAGGAAAAATAAGTGTACTGGGTGTCTAATCAATGTTTTTTTCTATATCCCAGTTGCAAATAATGATCTGTGGGTTTCTAAAATCAATGCCTTTCTTGTAATCTATTATTCAAAAGGATGACATATGTCCTCTTTCAGGCTGTTGTTTCGGTTGAGGCTCCGGGACCCTCTTATTAAAAAGGCCTGAGGAAAAATAAGTGTACTGGGTGTCTAATCAATGTTTTTTTCTATTTCCCAGTTGCAAATAATGATCTGTGGGTTTCTAAAATCAATGCCTTTCTTGTAATCTATTATTCAAAAGGATGACATATGTCCTCTTTTAGGCTGTTGTTTCGGTTGAGGCTCCGGGACCCTCTTATTAAAAAGGCCTGAGGAAAAATAAGTGTACTGGGTGTCTAATCAATGTTTTTTTCTATTTCCCAGTTGCAAATAATGATCTGTGGGTTTCTAAAACCAATGCCTTTCTTGTAATCTATTATTCAAAAGGATGACATATGTCCTCTTTCATGCTGTTGTTTCGGTTGAGGCTCCGGGACCCTCTTATTAAAAAGGCATGAGGAAAAATAAGTGTACTGGGTGTCTAATCAATGTTTTTTTCTATTTCCCAGTTGCAAATAATGATCTGTGGGTTTCTAAAATCAATGCCTTTCTTGTAATCTATTATTCAAAAGGATGACATATGTCCTCTTTCATGCTGTTGTTTCGGTTGAGGCTCCGGGACCCTCTTATTTAAAAGGCCTGAGGAAAAATAAGTGTACTGGGTGTCTAATCAATGTTTTTTTCTATTTCCCAGTTGCAAATAATGATCTGTGGGTTTCTAAAATCAATGCCTTTCTTGTAATCTATTATTCAAATGGATGACATATGTCCTCTTTCATGCTGTTGTTTCGGTTGAGGCTCCGGGACCCTCTTATTAAAAAGGTTGTTTTTTTTTTTCTATTTCCCGGTTGCAAATAATGATCTGTGGGTTTCTAAAATCAATGCCTTTCTTCTAATCTATTATTCTAAAGGATGACATATGTCCTCTTTCATGCTGTTGTTTCGGTTGAGGCTCCGGGACCCTCTTATTAAAAAGGCCTGAGGAAAAATAAGTGTACTGGGTGTCTAATCAATGTTTTTTTCTATTTCCCGGTTGAAAATAAAGATCTGTGGGTTTCTAAAATCAATGCCTTTCTTGTAATCTATTATTCAAAAGGATGACATATGTTCTCTTTCATGCTGTTGTTTCGGTTGAGGCTCCGGGACCCTCTTATTAAAAAGGCCTGAGGAAAAATAAGTGTACTGGGTGTCTAATCAATGTTTTTTTCTATTTCCCAGTTGCAAATAATGATCTGTGGCTTTCTAAAATTAATGCCTTTCTTGTAATCTATTATTCAAAAGGATGACATATGTCCTCTTTCATGCTGTTGTTTCGGTTGAGGCTCTGGGACCCTCTTATTAAAAACGCCTGAGGAAAAATAAGTGTACTGGGTGTCTAATCAATGTTTTTTTCTATATCCCAGTTGCAAATAATGATCTGTGGGTTTCTAAAATCAATGCCTTTCTTGTAATCTATTATTCAAAAGGATGACATATGTCCTCTTTTAGGCTGTTGTTTCGGTTGAGGCTCCGGGACCCTCTTATTAAAAAGGCCTGAGGAAAAATAAGTGTACTGGGTGTCTAATCAATGTTTTTTTCTATTTCCCAGTTGCAAATAATGATCTGTGGGTTTCTAAAACCAATGCCTTTCTTGTAATCTATTATTCAAAAGGATGACATATGTCCTCTTTCATGCTGTTGTTTCGGTTGAGGCTCCGGGACCCTCTTATTAAAAAGGCATGAGGAAAAATAAGTGTACTGGGTGTCTAATCAATGTTTTTTTCTATTTCCCAGTTGCAAATAATGATCTGTGGGTTTCTAAAATCAATGCCTTTCTTGTAATCTATTATTCAAAAGGATGACATATGTCCTCTTTCATGCTGTTGTTTCGGTTGAAGCTCCGGGACCCTCTTATTTAAAAGGCCTGAGGAAAAATAAGTGTACTGGATGTCTAATCAATGTTTTTTTCTGTTTTCCAGTTGCAAATAATGATCTGTGGGTTTCTAAAATCAATGCCTTTCTTGTAATCTATTATTCAAAAGGATGACATATGTCCTCTTTCATGCTGTTGTTTCGGTTGAGGCTCCGGGACCCTCTTATTAAAAAGGTTGTTTTTTTTTTCTATTTCCCGGTTGCAAATAATGATCTGTGGGTTTCTAAAATAAATGCCTTTCTTCTAATCTATTATTCTAAAGGATGACATATGTCCTCTTTCATGATGTTGTTTCGGTTGAGGCTCCGGGACCCTCTTATTAAAAAGGCCTGAGGAAAAATAAGTGTACTGGGTGTCTAATCAATATTTTTTTCTATTTCCCGGTTGCAAATAATGATCTGTGGGTTTCTAAAATCAATGCCTTTCTTCTAATCTATTATTCTAAAGGATGACATATGTCCTCTTTCATGCTGTTGTTTCGGTTGAGGCTCCGGGACCCTCTTATTAAAAAGGCCTGAGGAAAAATAAGTGTACTGGGTGTCTAATCAATGTTTTTTTTATTTCCCAGTTGCAAATAATGATCTGTGGGTTTCTAAAATCAATGCCTTTCTTCTAATCTATTATTCAAAAGGATGACATATGTCCTCTTTCATGCTGTTGTTTCGGTTGAGGCTCCGGGACCCTCTTATTAAAAAGGCCTGAGGAAAAATAAGTGTACTGGGTGTCTAATCAATGTTTTTTTCTATTTCCCGGTTGAAAATAAAGATCTGTGGGTTTCTAAAATCAATGCCTTTCTTGTAATCTATTATTCAAAAGGATGACATATGTTCTCTTTCATGCTGTTGTTTCGGTTGAGGCTCCGGGACCCTCTTATTAAAAAGGCCTGAGGAAAAATAAGTGTACTGGGTGTCTAATCAATGTTTTTTTCTATTTCCCAGTTGCAAATAATGATCTGTGGCTTTCTAAAATCAATGCCTTTCTTGTAATCTATTATTCAAAAGGATGACATATGTCCTCTTTCATGCTGTTGTTTCGGTTGAGGCTCCGGGACCCTCTTATTAAAAAGGCCTGAGGAAAAATAAGTGTACTGGGTGTCTAATCAATGTTTTTTTCTATATCCCAGTTGCAAATAATGATCTGTGGATTTCTAAAATCAATGCCTTTCTTGTAATCTATTATTCAAAAGGATGACATATGTCCTCTTTTAGGCTGTTGTTTCGGTTGAGGCTCCGGGACCCTCTTATTAAAAAGGCCTGAGGAAAAATAAGTGTACTGGGTGTCTAATCAATGTTTTTTTCTATTTCCCAGTTGCAAATAATGATCTGTGGGTTTCTAAAACCAATGCCTTTCTTGTAATCTATTATTCAAAAGGATGACATATGTCCTCTTTCATGCTGTTGATTCGGTTGAGGCTCCGGGACCCTCTTATTAAAAAGGCATGAGGAAAAATAAGTGTACTGGGTGTCTAATCAATGTTTTTTTCTATTTCCCAGTTGCAAATAATGATCTGTGGGTTTCTAAAATCAATGCCTTTCTTGTAATCTATTATTCAAAAGGATGACATATGTCCTCTTTCATGCTGTTGTTTCGGTTGAGGCTCCGGGACCCTCTTTTTTAAAAGGCCTGAGGAAAAATAAGTGTACTGGGTGTCTAATCAATGTTTTTTTCTATTTCCCAGTTGCAAATAATGATCTGTGGGTTTCTAAAATCAATGCCTTTCTTGTAATCTATTATTCAAAAGGATGACATATGTCCTCTTTCATGCTGTTGTTTCGGTTGAGGCTCCGGGACCCTCTTATTAAAAAGGCCTGAGGAAAAATAAGTGTACTGGGTGTCTAATCAATGTTTTTTTCTATTTCCCAGTTGCAAATAATGATCTGTGGGTTTCTAAAATCAATGCCTTTCTTGTAATCTATTATTCAAAAGGATGACATATGTCCTCTTTCATGCTGTTGTTTCGGTTGAGGCTCCGGGACCCTCTTATTAAAAAGGCCTGAGGAAAAATAAGTGTACTGGGTGTCTAATCAATGTTTTTTTTCTATTTCCCAGTTGCAAATAATGATCTGTGGGTTTCTAAAATCGATGCCTTTCTTGTAATCTATTATTCAAAAGGATGACATATGTCCTCTTTCATGCTGTTGTTTCGGTTGAGGCTCCGGGACCCTCTTATTAAATAGGCCTGAGGAAAAATAAGTGTACTGGGTGTCTAATCAATGTTTTTTTCTATTTCCCAGTTGCAAATAATGATCTGTGGGTTTCTAAAATCAATGCCTTTCTTCTAATCTATTATTCAATAGGATGACATATGTCCTCTTTCATGCTGTTGTTTCGGTTGAGGCTCCGGGACCCTCTTATTAAAAAGGCCTGAGGAAAAATAAGTGTACTGGGTGTCTAATCAATGTTTTTTTCTATTTCCCGGGTCATATAAATGATCTTTGGGATTCTAAAATCAATGCCTTTTTCAAAAGGATGACATATCTCCTCTTTCATGCTGTTGTTTCCGTTGAGGCTCCGGGACCCTCTTATTAAAAAGGCCTGAGAATAAATAAGTGTACTGGGTGTCTAATCAATCTTTTTTTCTATTTCCCGGTTGCAAATAATGATCTGTGGGTTTCTAAAATCAATGCCTTTCTTCTAATCTATTATTCTAAAGGATGACATATGTCCTCTTTCATGATGTTGTTTCGGTTGAGGCTCCGGGACCCTCTTATTAAAAAGGCCTGAGGAAAAATAAGTGTAGTGGGTGTCTAATAAATATTTTTTTCTATTTCCCGGTTGCAAATAATGATCTGTGGGTTTCTAAAATCAATGCCTTTCTTCTAATCTATTATTCTAAAGGATGACATATGTCCTCTTTCATGCTGTTGTTTCGGTTGAGGCTCCGGGACCCTCTTATTAAAAAGGCCTGAGGAAAAATAAGTGTACTGGGTGTCTAATCAATGTTTTTTTCTATTAACCAGTTGCAAATAATGATCTGTGGGTTTCTAAAATCAATGCCTTTCTTCTAATCTATTATTCAAAAGGATGACATATGTCCTCTTTCATGCTGTTGTTTCGGTTGAGGCTCCGGGACCCTCTTATTAAAAAGGCCTGAGGAAAAATAAGTGTACTGGGTGTCTAATCAATGTTTTTTTCTATTTCCCGGTTGAAAATAAAGATCTGTGGGTTTCTAAAATCAATGCCTTTCTTGTAATCTATTATTCAAAAGGATGACATATGTTCTCTTTCATGCTGTTGTTTCGGTTGAGGCTCCGGGACCCTCTTATTAAAAAGGCCTGAGGAAAAATAAGTGTACTGGGTGTCTAATCAATGTTTTTTTATATTTCCCAGTTGCAAATAATGATCTGTGGGTTTCTAAAATCAATGCCTTTCTTGTAATCTATTATTTAAAAGGATGACATATGTCCTCTTTTAGGCTGTTGTTTCGGTTGAGGCTCCGGGACCCTCTTATTAAAAAGGCCTGAGGAAAAATAAGTGTACTGGGTGTCTAATCAATGTTTTTTTCTATTTCCCAGTTGCAAATAATGATCTGTGGGTTTCTAAGACCAATGCCTTTCTTGTAATCTATTATTCAAAAGGATGACATATGTCCTCTTTCATGCTGTTGTTTCGGTTGAGGCTCCGGGACCCTCTTATTAAAAAGGCATGAGGAAAAATAAGTGTACTGGTTGTCTAATCAATGTTTTTTTCTATTTCCCAGTTGCAAATAATGATCTGTGGGTTTCTAAAATCAATGCCTTTCTTGTAATCTATTATTCAAAAGGATGACATATGTCCTCTTTCATGCTGTTGTTTCGGTTGAGGCTCCGGGACCCTCTTATTAAAAAGGCCTGAGGAAAAATAAGTGTACTGGGTGTCTAATCAATGTTTTTTTTCTATTTCCCAGTTGCAAATAATGATCTGTGGGTTTCTAAAATCAATGCCTTTCTTGTAATCTATAATTCAAAAGGATGACATATGTCCTCTTTGATGCTGTTGTTTCGGTTGAGGCTCCGGGACCCTCTTATTAAAAAGACCTGAGGAAAAATAAGTGTACTGGGTGTCTAATCAATGTTTTTTTCTATTTCCCAGTTGCAAATAATGATCTGTGGGTTTCTAAAATCAATGCCTTTCTTGTAATCTATTATTCAAAAGGATGACATATGTCCTCTTTCATGATGTTGTTTCGGTTGAGGCTCCGGGACCCTCTTATTAAAAAGGCCTGAGGAAAAATAAGTGTACTGGGTGTCTAATCAATGTTTTTTTCTATTTCCCAGTTGCAAATAATGATCTGTGGGTTTCTAAAATCGATGCCTTTCTTCTAATCTATTATTCAAAAGGATGACATATGTCCTCTTTCATGATGTTGTTTCGGTTGAGGCTCCGGGACCCTCTTATTAAATAGGCCTGAGGAAAAATAAGTGTACTGGGTGTCTAATCAATGTTTTTTTCTATTTCCCAGTTGCAAATAATGATCTGTGGGTTTCTAAAATCAATGCCTTTCTTCTAATCTATTATTCAATAGGATGACATATGTCCTCTTTCATGCTGTTGTTTCGGTTGAGGCTCCGGGACCCTCTTATTAAAAAGGCCTGAGGAAAAATATG
Source organism: Bombina bombina (assembly GCF_027579735.1). Classification (NCBI taxonomy): domain Eukaryota; kingdom Metazoa; phylum Chordata; class Amphibia; order Anura; family Bombinatoridae; genus Bombina; species Bombina bombina. The sequence goes on from NC_069500.1 coordinate 10,008,672, forward strand.
TGTACTGGGTGTCTAATCAATGTTTTTTTCTATTTCCCGTTGCAAATAATGATCTGTGGGTTTCTAAAATCAATGCCTTTCTTGTAATCTATTATTCAAAAGGATGACATATGTCCTCTTTCATGCTGTTGTTTCGGTTGAAGCTCCGGGACCCTCTTATTAAAAAGGCCTGAGGAAAAATAAGTGTACTGGGTGTCTAATCAATGTTTTTTTCTATTTCCCAGTTGCAAATAATGATCTGTGGGTTTCTAAAATCAATGCCTTTCTTCTAATCTATTATTCAAAAGGATGACATATGTCCTCTTTCATGCTGTTGTTTCGGTTGAGGCTCCGAGACCCTCTTATTAAAAAGGCCTGAGGAAAAATAAGTGTACTGGGTGTCTAATCTAAATGAAAAAAGTTCAAGCAGCACCTCCAATTGTACAAATTATTCCAATTTTATTGTACCAAGGCACACAAAATCATGACGTTTCGGGCTCAAATACCCTTAATCATATAACTTAAACATACTAAACACCTCTCTTAAATACCCTCTACCACAGGTGTTACTAATTATAACATTCAATGTCAGAGAATTTTAACTCTTAAGTGTAAATGCCACCTAGTGGTCAGTATAAAGAATAACATACAATATACTTTAAAAAAAAGTCTAACCATGCTACATACATGTATTGAAGCATACAAGAATACTTTTTACAAAAAAAATTTCAGAAAAACAATTTCTTTCAAAATAACAATTGTTTTACAGAAAAACCTCTTATGGAGTAGTTACATATCCGGAAAAAAGGGTTTCTTTTTTCTAATAATCACATTTGGAAAAGTAGAATCTAAGCAAATCAACAGAAAAATCTAGAGAAAAATATTTAGATCCATTTCACGGTTCATACCCTTTGGGAACATACAATCTAACCTATAGATCCACATAGATTCTCTTTTCTTTAAAATTAATTCTCTATTTCCACCTCTACGAGGGATGGGAACATGATCAATTATTTGGAACTTTAATTGAGCAATTGAGTGACCTTTTGATAGAAAATGGCTAGAGACTGGGGCATTTAGATCTTTACATCTTATATTTGATTTATGTTGGATAATCCTATCCCTTACTCTCTGGGTGGTCTCGCCAATGTAAATCCACCCACACGGGCATTTGATAAGATAAATCACATAACAGGAGTTGCATGTAAGAAAAGCATTAATTTTATATACTTTGCCTGTGTGTGGATGTACAAAGGTAGAACCTTTTACCATGTTGTTACAATTTGCACAGCCTAAACAAGGGTAACAACCCAATTTGTTTTCGGTAATATAACTCTGCTTCAATTTTTTACTACCTATATCAGCCCTCACCAACTTATCCTTAATGCTGGAGCTTTTCCTGTAAGCAGACATTGGACTATTAGAAAATGATTGCACACCTGGATGGCATTCTCTCAACATAAACCAATACTTATTAATAATCCTTTTTATCTTTGAGCTTTGTTTACTATATTCTGATACAAAAATAATTCTAACCTTCTTATCCTGTTCCTTAATGGTATTGGTGCATGTGTCTTCACTAGCCCTTTTCACTTCCTCATTTAATAGGTCCGTTGGATAACCCCTATTACTGAATTTCTGACCCATTTCTTTAAGCCTTTTAGTAGCAAGTTCTTTGTCAGACACTATCCTCTTGACTCTTGTCATTTGGCTTCTAGGTAGAGATCTAATCAAAGCCGGTGGATGAGCACTTGTAAAGTGCAACAAACTATTCTTGTCTGTACTTTTCTTATATATATATGATTTTAACATTCCACCTTCTTTATAAACCAAAGTGTCAAGAAAATGTAAGGATTGTTCATCCCAGGTGAGGGTAAACTTAATATGTCTAGTGGCACTATTGAGATCATCCACAAATTTAAGAAGGGATCCAATGTCGCCCCACCAGACACCAAAGATGTCATCTATATAGCGCCACCAGGTGGCGCCATACAGATGGAACATCTCATTTTGATAAACAAATTTTTCTTCAAATGCAGACATAAACAAGTTTGCATAGGTAGGGGCGACATTGGATCCCATCGCTGTACCCTTCACCTGCATATAGTAGTTGTCCTCAAACAACATTCTACTTTTCCAAATGTGATTATTAGAAAAAAGAAACCCTTTTTTCCGGATCTGTAACTACTCCATAAGAGGTTTTTCTGTAAAACAATTGTTATTTTGAAAGAAATTGTTTTTCTGAAAAAAATTTTGTAAAAAGTATTCTTGTATGCTTCAATACATGTATGTAGCATGGTTAGACTTTTTTAAAAGTATATTGTATGTTATTCTTTATACTGACCACTAGGTGGCATTTACACTTAAGAGTTAAAATTCTCTGACACTGAATGTTATAATTAGCAACACCTGTGGTAGAGGGTATTTAAGAGAGGTGTTTAGTATGTTTAAGTTATATGATTAAGGGTATTTGAGCCCGAAACGTCATGATTTTGTGTGCCTTGGTACAATAAAATTGGAATAATTTGTACAATTGGAGGTGCTGCTTGAACTTTTTTCATTTGAATTACATATCTGGAGCTTTGGCAGGAGCTCTTCAAGCTGGCACTCCTATCACCAGTGCTGGAGGATAACATTTTGCTTTATATCTGGGTGTCTAATCTGTCATGATTTCCTCCGTTCATCGCCGTCTCGCCACGGCTCCCGGATCTCTTCTGTGTTCTTACGTCATGTTGCCTAGCAACGTGACGCATTCTCAGACACTCCCTCTGACGTACGGCCCTCTCTCCACCTTTAAATCTCGGCGGCAGATTTACTCGGGGCCCGTTTGTTCTCTTTCCGGACCTTGTCAAAGTGAGTACTTTATTCTGGATCCTGACCCTATCCTTCCTGCCTTAGCTTTGTCTGTACCTCAAATGCCGTTTTGGATATACTTGTCCCTTGCCTGTCTGAAGTCCTGCACTATCTGTTACTTAAAGTTTAACCTCTTGCCTACCAGACTTTGTTTGCTTTAATCCTGCTAAAAAGGACATTATCATTTGTTTGCTGACAACCTGCTTAAAGGGACATTATCTTCGTTTGCTTTAATCCTGCTAAAAAGGACATTATCATTTGTTTGCTGACAATCTGCTTAAAGGGACATTATCTTTGTTTGCTTTAATCCTGCTAAAAAGGACATTATTATTTGTTTGCTGACAACCTGCTTAAAGGGACATTATCTTTGTTTGCTTTAATCCTGCTAAAAAGGACATTATTATTTGTTTGCTGACAACCTGCTTAAAGGGACATTATCTTTGTTTGCTTTAATCCTGCTAAAAAGGACATTATCATTTGTTTGCTGACAAACTGCTTAAAGGGACATTATCTTTGTTTATTGCAAACTTGCAAAAAAGGAACATTATCATTTGTTTGCTAAACCTGCTTAAAGGGACATTATCTTTGTTTGTTACTATTCCCCTAAAAAGGAACGTTATCTCCTGTAAATCAATTCAGTCCTCAAGAAGATATACTGAGTTACTATTTCTTTTTGGAAAGTCTTATATCCTGCTTATTTTGTTTCCTGAGTGGGTCACGTCCTGGATATTTCTCAGTGTGCCAGCGTGTGTTTTAATTTTCACGCTAGCAGTTGGGTTAAATCCTGGACTGACTAAATACGGCTGACATAATCAATGTTTTTTTCTATTTCCCAGTTGCAAATAATGATCTGTGGGTTTCTAAAATCAATGCCTTTCCTGTAATCTATTATTCAAAAGGATGACATATCTCCTCTTTCATGCTGTTGTTTCGGTTGAGGCTCCGGGACCCTCTTATTAAAAAGGCCTGAGGAAAAATAAGTGTACTGAGTGTCTAATCAATGTTTTTTTCTATTTCCCGGGTCATATAAATGATCATTGGGATTCTAAAATCAATGCCTTTCCTGTAATCTATTATTCAAAAGGATGACATATGTCCTCTTTCATGCTGTTGTTTCGGTTGAGGCTCCGGGACCCTCTTATTAAAATGGCCTGAGGAAAAATAAGTGTACTGAGTGTCTAATCAATGTTTTTTTCTATTTCCCGGGTCATATAAATGATCATTGGGATTCTAAAATCAATGCCTTTCCTGTAATCTATTATTCAAAAGGATGACATATGTCCTCTTTCATGCTGTTGTTTCGGTTGAGGCTCCGGGACCCTCTTATTAAAAAGGCCTGAGGATAAATAAGTGTACTGGGTGTCTAATCAATGTTTTTTTCTATTTCCCAGTTGCAAATAATGATCTGTGGGTTTCTAAAATCAATGCCTTTCTTGTAATCTATTATTCAAAAGGATGACATATGTCCTCTTTCATGCTGTTGTTTCGGTTGAGGCTCCGGGACCCTCTTATTAAAAAGGCCTGAGGAAAAATAAGTGTACTGAGTGTCTAATCAATGTTTTTTTCTATTTCCCGGGTCATATAAATGATCATTGGGATTCTAAAATCAATGCCTTTCCTGTAATCTATTATTCAAAAGGATGACATATGTCCTCTTTTATGCTGTTGTTTCGGTTGAGGCTCCGGGACCCTCTTATTAAAAAGGCCTGAGGATAAATAAGTGTACTGGGTGTCTAATCAATGTTTTTTTCTATTTCCCGGGTCATATAAATGATCTCTGGGATTATAAAATAAATGCCTTAACTGTAATCAATTGTTCACAAGGATGCCATATGTCCTCTTTCATGCTGTTGTTTCAGTTGAGGCTCCGGGAGCCTCTTATAAAAAGGCTGAAGGATAAAGAAGTGTTCTGGGTGTCCAATCAATGTTTTTTTTTATTTCACAGTTGCAAAAAATTATCTATGGCTTTGTAAAATCTATGCCTTACCTTTCATCTATTGTTCAAAAGGATGCCATATGTCCTCTTTCCTGCTGTTGTTTTTGTTGGGGGTCCTGAACACTATTCTAAAAAGGCCGAAGGAGAACGACCTTTACTGTACTTGGTGTCCAATCATGTTTTTGTTTTCAATTTCACGGTTCATAATAAATATTGCCGTGTAACTAAAATCAATGCCATACCTGTACTCTGTTGTTCAAAAGGATGGCATATGTGGTGCTTCATTCTGTTGTGGTTGTTGAGGGTCGTGGCCGTGGGACAGCGTATAAAACGGCTGAAGGAGAACAACCTGTACAGCCTTGCTCCTCTTTTTAGGCAGGCCAGCTCTTTGCATACATGCCCACAGACTCTGTAACGCATGCCTCTTTTAGGGAGAGGTGCAGCCATAATGCAGGGTCAGAACCTCTGCCTGCAACTGTTATACTCAATTTTGCGAAAGGAAGTAACCTTACCATGGTTCCCTGCATGCACGTATTGTTGTTATATTTTTGGTAAAGGTTATCATGATGGCCATGTAGACCACCACCACTGAGAGTCCTGAAAGTAACAGGGATGAGATGAAAGAGCTAAGAATAGTAGAACTTGAAACAACAGAGTTAGCCATGGGTGTTAGTGCAAAACCGCTTGACTTTTTTTTGGCTTTGGGTGCGGCTATTCATGCAGGCCATATAGAGCTGCCACCATTCGGTGTCGTATCAGCTATTAAACTAATAAGAACAGTACTACCAAAATACAGCCAATGAAGGGCCTTAGGAAGACTGAGCCAAGGTTGGATTGTAGCATTTGGTTAGGCTAATCATGATGGCCATGTAGACTACCACCGAGAGTCCTGGAAGTAACAGGGATGATGAGAGGAAAGTGCTAAGAATAGTACTACTTGAAACAACAGAGTTAGCCATGGGTGTTAATCCAAGACCGCTTGGATTTATTTTTGTATTGAGTGCGGCTAATCTTGCAGGCCATATAGAGCTGCCACCATTCGGTGTTGTATCAGCTATAAAAATAATAAGAACTGTACTATCAAAATACAGCCAATGAAGGGCCTATGAAGACTGAGCAAAGGTTGGATTGTAGTATTTTGTTCGGCTAATCATGATAGCCATGTAGACCACCCGTAACAGGGATGAAAGTGCTAAGAATAGTACAAATTGAAACAACCGAGTTAGCCATGGGTGTTAGTCTAAGACCACTCGGCTTTTTTTGGGTTTGGGTGCAGCTAATCATGAAGGCCAGATAGACCTGCCACCATTTGGTGTTGTAACAGGTATTAAACTGCAAAGAACAGTACTACTTAACACAACCTACTTACCATGGGTCACAGAGCATATGTTTGGTTATTATATTTTGTAAGGGTAATCATGCAGGCCATATAGATCTCCACCGTTGGGGTGAGTATGAGTAACAGCTATTAAAATGCAAAGGACATTACTAATTAACACAACTTAGTTACCATGGGTCGCAGACCAAGAGCAGATGTCTTATTATTATATTTTGTATGGGTAATCCTCCAGGCCGTATAGACCTCACCAAGTAGGGGGAGTTACAGAGATTAAAGTGTTAAGAATGGTAGTACTTAAAACACAACCTAGTTAAAATAGGTACCAGACCGCATGTCTTATTATTATATTTTTTCAGGGTAATCAGGCAGGCCATATAGAACACCCCCGATAGGGGGGGGAACAGGGATTAAAGTGCTAAGAAAAGTACTAATTAACACAAGCTAGTTGGGTCCAAGAACGCATGTTTAATTATTAGACTTTATTAGGGTAATTATATATCTAACAAATCTATCTATTTCTCTTCTATCGATTCTATCTAACTATCAATCTATGTATATCTATCTATCCTATCTATCAATCTATCTTCTGTCCGGGATGTTTTGAGACAGCCACTTTGGGAATGTTAGTTGATTTAGGCCCATTATGGCTTAAAAGCAGACTCTGCATAAACTATGTAATTTTTCATGGGAGTTTTGCCAGGGATCCCCCTCCAGCATGCGACAGTCCAGGTGTTAGTCCCCTTGAAACAACTTTTCCATCACTATTGTGGCCAGAAAGAGTCCTTGTAGGTTTTAAAGTTCGCCTGCCTATTGAATTCAATGGCGGTTTGGTTCGCGACATCACTACACCTAATACCCATCACCAGTTACCTGCTGCTCCTCTGTGTAACACCTAATACTTATCACCAGTTACCTGCTGCTCCTCTGTGTAACACACCTAATACCAATCACAGTTATCTGCTGCTCCTCTGTGTAACACACCTAATACCCATCATGCAGTTACCTGCTGCTCCTCTGTGTAACACACCTAATACCCATCATACAGTTACCTGCTGCTCCTCTGTGTAACACACCTAATACCCATCACACAGTTATCTGCTGCTCCTCTGTTGTAACACACCTAATACTCATCACACAGTTACCTGCTACTCCTCTGTGTAACACACCTAATACCCATTACACAGTTACCTACTGCTCCTTTGTGTAACACACCTAATACCCATCATACAGTTACCTGCTGCTCCTCTGTGTAACACACCTAATACCCATCATACAGTTACCTGCTGCTCCTCTGTGTAACACACCTAATACCCATCACACAGTTATCTGCTGCTCCTCTGTTGTAACACACCTAATACTCATCACACAGTTACCTGCTGCTCCTCTGTGTAACACACCTAATACCCATCACACAGTTACCTACTGCTCCTCTGTGTAACACACCTAATACCCATCACACAGTTACCTGCTGCTCCTCTGTGTAACACACCTAATACCCATCACACAGTTACCTGCTGCTCCTCTGTGTCACATACCTAATGCCCATCACACAGTTATCTGCTGCTCCTCTGTGTAACACACCTAATACCCATCACACAGTTACCTGCTGCTCCACTGCTATAACACACCTAATACCCATCACACAGTTACCTGCTGCTCCTCTGTGTAACACACCTAATACCCATCACACAGTAACCTGCTGCTCCTCTGTGTAACACACCTAATACCCATCACACAGTAACCTGCTGCTCCTCTGTGTAACACACCAAATACCCATCACACAGTTACCTGCTGCTCCTCTGTGTAATACACCTAATACCCATCACACAGTTACCTGCTGCTCCTCTGTGTAACACACCTAATACCCATCACACCGTTACCTGCTGCTTCTCAATGTAACACACCTAATACCCATCATACAGTTACCTGCTGCTCCTCTGTGTAATACACCTAATACCCATCACACAGTTACCTGCTGCTTCTCAATGTGACACACCTAATACCCATCATACAGTTACCTGGTACTCCTCCGTGTAATACACCTAATACCCATCACACAGTTACCTGCTGCTCCTCTGTGTAACACACCTAATACCCATCACACAGTTACCTGCTGCTCCTCTGTGTAAAACACCTAATACCCATCATACAGTTACCTGTTGCTCCTCTGTTTAATACACCTAATACCCATCACACAGTTACATGCTGCTCATCTGTGTAACACACCTAATACCCATCACATAGTTACCTACTGCTCCTCTGTGTAACACATCTAATACCCATAACACAGTTACATGCTGCTCCTCTGCGTAACACACCTAATACCAATCACACAGTTACATGCTGCTCCTCTGTGTAAAACACCTAATACCCATCACACAGTTACCTGCTGCTACTCTGTGTAACAAACCTAATACCCATCACACAGTTACCTGCTGCTCATCTATGTAATACACCTAATACCCATCACACAGTTACCTGTTGTTCCTCTGTGTAACACATCTAATACCCATCACACAGTTACCTGCTTCTCCCCTTTGTAACACACCTAATACCCATCACACAGTTACCTTCTGCTCCTCTGTGTAATACACCTAATACCCATCACACAGTTACCTGCTTCTCCCCTTTGTAACACACCTAATACCCATCACACAGTTACCTGCTGCTCCTCTGTGTAACACAACTAATACCCATCACACAGTTACCTGCTGCTCCTCTGTGTAACACACCTAATACCCATCACACAGTTACATGCTGCTCCTCTGTGTAATACACCTACTACCCATCACACAGTTACCTGCTGCTCCTCTGTGTAACACACCTAATACCCATCACACAGTTACCTGCTGCTCCTCTGTGTAACACACCTAATACCCATCACATAGTTACCTACTGCTCCTCTGTGTAACACATCTAATACCCATAACACAGTTACATGCTGCTCCTCTGCGTAACACACCTAATACCAATCACAAAGTTACATGCTGCTCCTCTGTGTAAAACACCTAATACCCATCACACAGTTACCTGCTGCTACTCTGTGTAACAAACCTAATACCCATCACACAGTTACCTGCTGCTCATCTATGTAATACACCTAATACCCATCACACAGTTACCTGTTGTTCCTCTGTGTAACACATCTAATACCCATCACACAGTTACCTGCTTCTCCCCTTTGTAACACACCTAATACCCATCACACAGTTACCTTCTGCTCCTCTGTGTAATACACCTAATACCCATCACACAGTTACCTGCTTCTCCCCTTTGTAACACACCTAATACCCATCACACAGTTACCTGCTGCTCCTCTGTGTAACACAACTAATACCCATCACACAGTTACCTGCTGCTCCTCTGTGTAACACACCTAATACCCATCACACAGTTACATGCTGCTCCTCTGTGTAATACACCTACTACCCATCACACAGTTACCTGCTGCTCCTCTGTGTAACACACCTAATACCCATCACACAGTTACCTGCTGCTCCTCTGTGTAACACACCTAATGCCCATCACACAGTTACCTGCTGCTCCTCTGTGTAACACACCTAATACCCATCACACAGTTACCTGCTGCTCCTCTGTGTAACATACCTAATACCCATCACAGTTACCTGCTGCTCCTCTGTGTAACACACCTAATACCCATCACACAGTTACCTGCTGCTCCTCTGTGTAACACATCTAATACCCATCACAAAGTTACCTGCTTCTCCCCTTTGTAACACACCTAATACCCATCACACAGTTACCTTCTGCTCCTCTGTGTAATACACCTAATACCCATCACACAGTTACCTGCTTCTCCCCTTTGTAACACACCTAATACCCATCACACAGTTATCTGCTGCTCCTCTGTGTAACACATCTAATACCCATCACACAGTTACCTGCTGCTCCTCTGTGTAATACACCTAATACCCATCACACAGTTACATGCTGCTCTTCTGTGTAATACACCTACTACCCATCACACAGTTACCTGCTGCTCCTCTGTGTAACACACCTAATACCCATCACACAGTTACCTTCTGCTCCTCTGTGTAACCCACCTAATACCCATTACACATTTAGCTGCTGCTCCTCTGTGTAACCCACCTAATACCCATCACACAGTTACCTGCTGCTCCTCTGTGTAACACACCTAATACCCATCACCAGTTACCTGCTGCTCCTCTGTGTAACACCTAATACCCATCACCAGTTTCCTGCTGCTCCTATGTGTAACACACCTAATACCATCACACAGTTATCTGCTGCTCCTCTGTTGTAACACACCTAATACCCATCATACAGTTACCTGCTGCTCATCTGTGTAACACACCTAATACCCATCACACAGTTATCTGCTGCTCCTCTGTTGTAACACACCTAATACCCATCACACAGTTATCTGCTGCTCCTCTGTTGTAACACACATAATACCCATCACACAGTTACCTGCTGCTCCTCTGTGTAACACACCTAATACCAATCACACAGTTACCTGCTGATCCTCTGTGTAACACACCTAATGCCCATCACACAGTTACCTGCTGCTCCTCTGTGTAACATACCTAATACCCATCACAGTTACCTGCTGCTCCTCTGTGTAACACACCTAATACCCATCACACAGTTACCTGCTGCTCCTCTGTGTAACACACCTAATACCCAACAGTTACCTGCTGCTCCTCTGTGTAACACACCTAATACCCATCACCAGTTTCCTGCTGATCCTCTGTGTAACACACCTAATACCCATCACCAGTTTCCTGCTGCTTCTCTGTGTAACACACCTAATACCCGCCATCACCAGTTACCTGCTGCTTCTCTGTGTAACACATCTAATACCCATCACACAGTTACCTGCTTGCTGCTCCTCTGCTGTAATACAGATCTTCTTGATGTCTTCCAGTTCTAGTATCTGTGTGATGTTTATATCAGTCAGGTCCTCTGTGCACTTCTCCATGCTCTGAGGATCCTGTAAAACTGAACATATGATAAATTGTAACCTTTTCTTATATTTTTATATACACAGTATTCATCAGTATATAATTATGTATCTATATATGTATTTAACTGTGTATAATTATATCCCAGAACTACATTTGATAAACTGTAACCTATCCTCATGTTTATACAGTATATACAAAGTATTTATCAGCATATAATTTTGTATCTATATATGTATATAACTGTGTATAATTATATCCCAGCACTATATATGATAAAATGTAACCTATTCTCGTGTTTTTATAATTTTGTATCTATATATGTATATAACTGTGTATAATTATATCCCAGCACTATATATGATAAAATGTAACCTATTCTCATGTTTTTATATATACTGTATTTAACAGTATATAAATATGTATCTTTATATTGTAGGTATATACCAGGTTATAAATATAATTTATTATTATTATTATTATTTAAAATAACCTCCAATTAAAATGTATATACAAAACAATTGAAATTAATATTTATTCCTAAATTCTTTATATTAGTTAAAGGGCCATAATACCCAAATGTTTAAACACTTGAAAGTGATGCAGCATAGCTGTAAAAAACTGACTAGAAAATATCATCTGAACATCTCTATGTAAAAAAGAAAGATTTTAGCCACATCCCTTTGTAAAGGACTTCTAACCAGCAAATCAGTATGTCTGTCCCGGACAGCCGAAGTATTGAGCTTATGTGCACTCTCATGTTATTTCCCTATTCAGTGTAAAGAAGTTTACAATGAAATCTCATGAGAGTTAAGTAAAATCTCATAAGATCACAGTAAAAGAGTTCATGACCTCAGCATTGCTGATGCTGATTGGCTGCTGTTCATTTCTTCATTTTTTTTTTACACAAGTTCAGGAGTTCCAACCCCCTAGTGAGGTGCGCTCAGGAAGGAAAGTAAAATTCAAAAGTGTCCAAAATCGTGGCAGCTCTTCCGATAAAGACAGGAACAATTGAGCGATCTACAACAGCGCCTTCTTGTCTCCCGTTGTAGATCGCTCAATCATTTTTTTTTACCGGCAGCTGAGTATAACTGATTACACAGAACATACACTGCTGAGCTGAGGAGATTGTTAGGTAAAATATCTTCCATTTTTACATAGAGATGCTCAGGTGATATTTTGCTGTCAGCTTTTTACAGTTATGCTGCATCAGTTTCAAGTGATTCAGCATATGAGTATTATGTCCCTTTAAATTTATATACACATTGAATTATATTTAAATAGAGACTAGCTTATGAATCAATTATGCACGCTTATTTCATTACAGTACTCTATACAACAGATCATAAAATATGTACCTTTAAAATTAACTTTACGCACAATGAATCACATTAAAATACCGCAATAAAATACCAGAATATGGAAAGCTACTTGACACAAATCTTACTGGATCTCAGTAGATTTAAGATAACTTTCAGACAAGTATAATTAAGCTACTTAGCCCACAAATGGTTCTATATAGCTTCAATTAAAAACACCAGAAATTGTATATATTATTAATTCAAACAGCCAATTTATATGCCAATATGTCTGACCTGAAATAACCTCTTATTTAGCCACCATAAAACAAGATTTAAATATATCACAATAGCTACAAATAACTTAATACACCAGAGGCATTTAGCTACAATAACCCATTTATATGAAATTTCACAATAATAAGTCTGACTTAGAGATATGAAATACCAAGACCTTTATCTAGCAAATAAATGTATTTAGCATTAATGTGACTAACTTTAAACTATAGTTATAGAATGCCTTTGATTTAAATATTCAATATACAATTGCTTATAATTTACCAGATCACCAGTTTGAGAATTCAGTTAATATCCAAATATGTCTATCGTCATATGTTTTAGGAAAATTATGTACATTTGGAAGAGAATTAATCTTGATAATCTCTTATCTCAAAGAGTGTCCCAACAAATTTGTCTTACAGAAAACTGTTTTCGCACACCCTTGTCTCCCTGTAAGCAAAAATGGCAGCAAGCAGCATTGCAGCAGTTACCAAGATTTTTTTTTTCAGCCAAGATCCTTTTCTCTGTGTGCCAGGTGTTTTTGTCTGAGACCAAACTCCTCCCCATTTCTTAATCATTCGATAGATTTGGATACAAACTTTTCTCTGATTGTCTACTGGGAATGCAATTTCCTTGTAATACTGGATTTAGGCCATTGGGGGCAGCATACAAAGACAAATAGTTCAATTTTTAACACTGTATATTCACTATTCACTATTGATATTGATAAACTTATCTGGTCTATATATATGTCCCATCTAATATAATTTAGCATGTATTTATAGAGACTAAACATGAGTATACTTCTAGTATCATATTAGTAAGCAATTATACATAATCATAGCATTCAGCATCCTGGCATTGTATTGTATCTTAATATGAATACAGTATATTTCTTGTTTCTAATAATTTTTGAGTGCATGGGCTTATGTTTATGACCAATATTCATAGGACATCTTGTTGGTTTATTACATGTCTGAAAAATAAATAAACAGATGTTGCTATTTTGAAATAAATCCAACATTTATAAATATCAATGAAGTTATTTATTTTTGATTCATTATATCCTAACACAGTATGTAACATGCGATGTATCTCTTAGATCATTATATACAGTATATTATTCAGGCAGTCTGTGGTACACATTAATTTATCTAAGAATTATATAGATAATTCATTATCAAAAAAGTAAATAGGTTAAGATATTTTAAAATCTTAATTCTTAGGCTTTCAACGTCCCATATTATCCTTCTTAGGCTAGGACAATCTCCCAGATTCATATGTTCATATAATATATGTCTGACTATATATTCACTTGAGTATCTTAAACTACATGAAGATGAGAATGTGTATTAGATCTTCAAAGAAGGTCTAGTGAATAGCATGGTGAGTTTCACAAGTGTCTGTTAACTTACAACATCCTAGGATTCTGAGCATATCTTCCACCAAAACACAGAATATTGTCTCCATCACCCCAGGGGTCTGTGCTGAGCTAATGAGAGAAATGTTCTCTTTTGAACCCTTAAGCGTATAAGGTAGAGAGGGGGGTGGGCTGCTATAGTTACAGCCAAATCAATTTATATCAGGTAGATATTAGATCAATGGAATTATTAAATTATGTTATACTTGCACAGTTTATCCAATGACACTCAGCAATACCTTGACAATTTATATATAACTGTGTATAATTATATCCCAGCACTATATATGATAAACTGTAACCTATTCTCATGTTTATATATATACACAGTATTTATCAGTATTTAATTATGTATCTATATATGTATATAATTGTGTATAATTATCTCCCAGCATTGCATATGATAAACTCTAACCTATTCTCATGTTTATATATACACAGTATTTATCAGTACAGTATATAATTATGTATCTATATGTGTATATTATGTGTATAATTATCTTCCAGCACTGTATATGATAAACTGTATTCTATTCTCATATTAGTATATAGACAGTATTTATCAGCATATAATTATGTATCTATATATGTATATAACAGTGTATAATTATCTCCCAGCATTGCCTATGATAAACTGCAACCTAATCCCATGTTTATATATACACAGTATTTATCAGCATATAATTATGCATCTATATATGTATATAACTGTATATAATTATCTCCCAGTTCTGTATACAGGGAGTGCAGAATTATTAGGCAAGTTGTATTTTTGAGGATTCATTTTATTATTGAACAACAACCATGTTCTCAATGAACCCAAAAAACTCATTAATATCAAAGCTGAATAGTTTTGGAAGTAGTTTTTAGTTTGTTTTTAGTTATAGCTATTTTAGGGGGATATCTGTGTGTGCAGGTGACTATTACTGTGCATAATTATTAGGCAACTTAACAAAAAACAAATATATACCCATTTCAATTATTTATTTTTACCAGTGAAACCAATATAACATCTCAACATTCACAAATATACATTTCTGACATTCAAAAACAAAACAAAAACAAATCAGTGACCAATATAGCCACCTTTCTTTGCAAGGACACTCAAAAGCCTGCCATCCATGGATTCTGTCAGTGTTTTTCTGTTCACCATCAACATTGCGTGCAGCAGCAACCACAGCCTCCCAGACACTGTTCAGAGAGGTGTACTATTTTCCCTCCTTGTAAATCTCACATTTGATGATGGACCACAGGTTCTCAATGGGGTTCAGATCAGGTGAACAAGGAGGCCATGTCATTAGATTTTCTTCTTTTATACCCTTTCTTGCCAGCCACGCTGTGGAGTACTTGGACGCGTGTGATGGAGCATTGTCCTGCATGAAAATCATGTTTTTCTTGAAGGATGCAGACTTCTTCCTGTACCACTGCTTGAAGAAGGTGTCTTCCAGAAACTGGCAGTAGGACTGGGAGTTGAGCTTGACTCCATCCTCAACCCGAAAAGGCCCCACAAGCTCATCTTTGATGATACCAGCCCAAACCAGTACTCCACCTCCACCTTGCTGGCGTCTGAGTCGGACTGGAGCTCTCTGCCCTTTACCAATCCAGCCACGGGCCCATCCATCTGGCCCATCAAGACTCACTCTCATTTCATCAGTCCATAAAACCTTAGAAAAATCAGTCTTGAGATATTTCTTGGCCCAGTCTTGACGTTTCAGCTTGTGTGTCTTGTTCAGTGGTAGTCGTCTTTCAGCCTTTCTTACCTTGGCCATGTCTCTGAGTATTGCACACCTTGTGCTTTTGGGCACTCCAGTGATGTTGCAGCTCTGAAATATGGCCAAACTGGTGGCAAGTGGCATCTTGGCAGCTACACGCTTGACTTTTCTCAGTTCATGGGCAGTTATTTTGCGCCTTGGTTTTTCCACATGCTTCTTGCGACCCTGTTGACTATTTTGAATGAAACGCTTGATTGTTCGATGATCACGCTTCAGAAGCTTTGCAATTTTAAGAGTGCTGCATCCCTCTGCAAGATATCTCACTATTTTTGACTTTTCTGAGCCTGTCAAGTCCTTCTTTTGACCCATTTTGCCAAAGGAAAGGAAGTTGCCTAATAATTATGCACACCTGATATAGGGTGTTGATGTCATTAGACCACACCCCTTCTCATTACAGAGATGCACATCACCTAATATGCTTAATTGGTAGTAGGCTTTCGAGCCTATACAGCTTGGAGTAAGACAACATGCATAAAGAGGATGATGTGGTCAAAATACTCATTTGCCTAATAATTCTGCACTCCCTGTATGATAAACTGTAACCTAATCTCATGTTTATATATACACAGTATTTATCAGCATATGATTGTGTATCTATATATGTACAGTATATAATTGTGTATATTTATCTTTCATCACTGCATATGATAAACTGTAACCTAATATAACACCTGAAGTGCAGAATAAAAATCTCTGTAACACAACCCCATTGATTTATTTATGCAACCCCATTGATGTCTATGGGGAAAAAAAAGTTACATTTAAACCTAACACCCTAACATAAACCCCAAGTCTAAACACCCCTAATCTGCTGCCCCCGACATAGGCAACACCTAAATAAAGTTATTAACCCCTAATCTGCCGCTATCAACATTGCCGGCCCTAATAAAAGTTAATAACCCCTATTCCGCCACTCCCCGACTTCGCCGCCACTATAAGAAAGCTATTAACTCCTAATCCGCCACTTCCCAACATCGGCAACACTATAATAAAGCTATTAACCCCTAAACCACTCCTCCCCATCATCGCCGACACTATAATAAAACCATTAACCCATAATCAGCCACTCCCTAAAGGGGCATTTGTATGGGCATTGCCCTTAAAAGGGCATTTATCTCTTTTTCATTGTCCTTAAATGGGCATTTATCTCTTTTTCAAAAGCCCAAGCCCTAATCTAAAAAAATAAACCCACACAAAAAAATAAAAAAAAAAAACCTTACACTAACCCCAGAATATCTACTCAAGGTTGCTGAAGTCCGGACAACCAGGCGGCAAGAAGTCCTCATCCAGTTGGCGGGAAGTCTTCATCCAAGAGGGGAGAAGTCTCCATCCAGGTGGCAAGAAGTCTTCATCCAGGCGGGGAGAAGTCTCCATCCAAGTGGCGAGAAGTCTCCATCCAGGCGGCGAGAAGTCTTCATCCAGGCAACGAGAAGTCTTCATCTAGGTGGCGACACCTTCATCCATCTCGGGGACGTCTTCTATCTTCATCCCAGCAGTGCGGAGCCATCCTGAAATCCATCCTGAACAGCCTATAGGATTTCAGTAGCTCTCATCCTATTGGCTGTTTTGAATTTAAAGAATCAAATCAGCCAATAGGAATGCAAGGTATGCCATTTTGAAATGGCTTCCTTGCATTGAAGCTTCAGTGTATGGAGGAGGACCGTATGAAGAGGTTGCTCCACGCTGATGAAGATGATGCCCCCACGATGGATGAAAATGTCACCACCTGGATGGAGATTTCTCCCTGCCTGGATGAAGACTTCTCGCTCCCTAGGTGCCCAGACTTCAGCAACCGTGAGTAGATATTATGGGGTTAGTGTTAGTTATTTTTGTGTTTTTTGGGGGTAGGTTTATTTTTTAGATTAGGGTTTGGGCTTTTGAAAAAGAGCAAAATGCCCTTTTAAGGGGAATGAAAATGGGCTGAATGCCATTTTAAGGACAATGCCCATACAAATGTGTAGCTTAGGTTTTGTTTAGAGTTAGTTTTTTTATTTTGGGGGTTGGTTGGGTGGTAGGTTTTACTGTTGGGTGGACTTTGTATATTTTTACAGGCAAAAGAGCTTTTCAACTTCGGACAATGCCCTACAAAAGGCCCTTTTAAGGGCTATTGGCAGTTTATTGTAGTCTAGGGGGTGTTTTTATTTTGGGGGGCTTTTTATTTTCATAGGGCTATTAGATTAGGTGTAATTGTTTTTATTTTTGATAGTTTAGTTTATTATTTTTTGTAAGCTTAGTGCTTTTTATTTTTTGTAATTTAGTGTTTATTATTTTTTGTAATTTTAATTTTTTTAATTTTTTTTCGTAATGTTAGGTTTTTTTAAATGTTTAAATTTGTTGTTCTTTTTTTTTTTTTAAGAATTTTTATTTTGCAAACACTCTAAGCATTACAATACACAGTGCCAGTCCCGACCTGGGGGTTACAGAGTTCGGTCGGGAATGGATGCAAACATAACATCAATTCAACATTCTGCATAGATATGATAGCAATCATAATTCCTAAAAGGAAGAGGAAGTAGAATAAAAGAGGAGTAATGAAGAGAAACACACTAGTTATTGAGTTCCCTTTAAAAGGGGCAAGTATGTTGTACAACATACTAACTGCAAAGTTTTTCCATAAGTCTCAATACTGATATGGATGTAATTATAGGTGAAACGGGGAGTCAGTTGCATACTTTCACTAACCGGTGAAACAGTGTTCTCCCAAGCAGGGGAGGGTGGGAAGTCAAGTCAGGGTCCCATCTAGGAAGGGGTCCGCCCTCGAGAACCTTCGTCGGCCGTCTACAGGAGGGGTACTGCAGTAGGTCAGGCAGGGGAAAGTCATCGATCACATCAGTAAGGGTGGTCAGAGAAACTCTAATCAAGGGGGACACACTGAGAACAGATAGAGGAAAGGGCTGCTTATTACCACCTCCCCAGGTCTTAGAGACGGAACAGTAGGAGGGAAAGGGGAGCAGCCGACCCCTATGTATAGGGATCAGGGAGGAAGAACAGAAGGACTGGGAGAATCCGAAGAGGACTCAGACCTCCCAGCCTCTCAGACAACAAATGATAAGTTATTCATCTTGTTGGCAGTATGTTTTGGTTTCCATGAGAGTTTCCCAGGGTACCCAAATCTGGGAGTAGATCCCCATCTGTTTCTTTGCCAGATACACCCCCCCCCCCTCCATATACCTAAGATATTCAACCACATCCAACACACCTCTCCTCCTCGTGGGCTGAGGCTTTTTCCAGTTTCTGGCTATCAGAAGTTTGGTAGAGAGAAGGATGCAGATCAATAGAGACTGACTTGGGAGGGGAATTGGTGGAATGTCGATGTGGAGTAGACCCGTAGAGGGAGGGGTGAAATCCGGGAGGCCCAGGCTAGTGCAGAGATGTCTCGTCCTGGACCAATAGCCCCGAAGTTGAGGGAAATCCCACCAAATGTGTAAAGGGGTGCCCCTCTCACCGCATCCTCTCCAACACAGTCCAGAGCATGTGGGGTAAAACTTTTGCAATTTGGTGGGCACTAAGTGCCATCTTGTCAGTAGTTTATAGAAGAGTTCATACATAGTCACGCAGTGTATGGTGGTCCTGGTAAGAGATATGGCTTGCATCCATTGTTGTGGTAGGCACTCCTTTCCCCATTCTCTTTCCCATGCCAGACTATGGGCGGTCTGTAAAGACGAATCTTCTCCAAGTCTCAACATAAAAATTGGGGAGGGATAAAAGAAGGCTCACAACCGGATGAATTGGTGATGGGTGGGGGACAATACTATTGCAATTAAGCAGATGCATCCATGCTCTCTCTGCAGTCCCCGACGATTAGATTAGAAATGGTAAGGTGCTGGAGTCCATGATATGGATGTAATTATAGGTGAAACGGGGAGTCTGTTGCATACTTTCACTAACCAGTGAAACAGTGTTCTCCCAAGCAGGGGAGGGTGGGAAGTCAAGTCAGGGTCCCATCTAGGAAGGGGTCAGCCCTCTAGAACCTTCGTCGGCCGTCTACAGGAGGGGTACTGCAGTAGGTCAGGCAGGGGAAAGTCATTGATCACATCAGTAAGGGTGGTCAGAGAAACTCTAATCAAGGGGGACACACTGAGAACAGATAGAGGAAAGGGCTGCTTATTACCACCTCCCCAGGTCTTAGAGACGGAACAGTAGGAGGGAAAGGGGAGCAGCCGACCCCTATGTATAGGGATCATGGAGGAAGAACAGAAGGACTGGGAGAATCCGAAGAGGACTCAGACCTCCCAGCCTCTCAGACAACAGATGATAAGTTATTCATCTTGTTGGCAGTATGTTTTGGTTTCCATGAGAGTTTCCCAGGGTTCCCAAATCGGGGAGTAGATCCCCATCTGTTTCTTTGCCAGATACACACCCCCCTCCATAGACCTAAGATATTCAACCACATCCAACACACCTCTCCTCCTCGTGGGCTGAGGCTTTTTCCAGTTTCTGGCTATCAGAAGTTTGTTAGAGAGAAGGATGCAGATCAATAGAGACTGACTTGGGAGGGGAATTGGCGGAATGTCGATGTGGAGTAGACCCGTAGAGGGAAGGGTGAAATCCGGGAGGCCCAGGCTAGTGCATAGATGTCTCGTCCTGGACCAATAGCCCTGAAGTTGAGGGCAAACCCACCAAATGTGTAAAGGGGTGCCCCTCTCACCGCATCCTCTCCAACACAGTCCAGAGCATGTGGGGTAAAACTTTTGCAATTTGGTGGGCACTAAGTGCCATATTGTCAGCAGTTTATAGAAGAGTTCATACATAGTCACGCAGTGTATGGTTGTCCTGGTAACAGATATGGCTTGCATCCATTGTTGTGGTAGGCACTCCTTTCCCCATTCTCTTTCCCATGCCAGACTATGGGCGGTCTGTAAAGACGAATCTTCTCCAAGTCTCAACATAAAAATTGGGGAAGGATAAAAGAAGGCTCACAACCGGATGACTTGGTGATGGGTGGGGGGCAATACTATTGCAATTAAGCAGATGCATCCATGCTCTCTCTGCAGTCCCCGACGATTAGATTAGAAATGGTAAGGTGCTGGAGTCTATGGGGCGGGATCCAAAGGAGATCTTCCCGGTTAATATGGGCCAGGAGGGAGGCCTGCTTCAGGTCTCTCCATCTTGTCTGCGGGAGATTGACGTCCCACGCAGATGCATGGGTGATCATCGCCGCCTCATGATTGAGCCTGATATTTGGGAGGCCAATTCCTCCTCTCTCTGCCGATTTGTGCAGGACATGGGTGGCCACTCTTGGCCTCTTACCTCTCCACACACAGTTGGAAATAAGTTGTTGGAAGCAAAGAAGGAAGGTACGGGGGACCAGGAGAGGCAGGCAGCGGAAAAGATAGGTGATTTTTGGGAGTTTCATCATCTTGCCAGCCAAGAGACCTCCTCATATCTCTTTGACTTGAGAAGGGATTCTGTCTCTTTCAACAATGGGGAGTAGTTATCCATCATTATTATATTATTGTCATGAGAGAGATAAACTCTGAGGTGTTTGATCCCCCTGGTTGACCACCTGAAGGGGTAATTGCTCTGGAGTCTTTGAATGTCCCCAGATGGAAGTCCTATAGAATATGCTTCTGTTTTTGAAACATTAATTTTATAGTAGGACAGAGTACTGAAGTGACCCAGTAGGGCAAAGAGGGGGGGAAAGAGGCCAGTGGGTCTGACAAAAAGATTGTGAGATCATCGGCAAAGAGGGCTAGTTTCTGCTCCAAATCATGGATTATGAAGCCCTGGATCTCTCTTCGTTGCCTGATAGCAGCCGCCAAAGGCTCTATAGACAAGGCATAAAGGATGGGGGAGAGCGTTCAGCCCTGCCTTGTTACGTTTGTAATCAAAATGGATGGGGAAGTGAAAGCCACACCTCGCACCCTTGCTGAGGGGCTGGAGTAAAGCGCGCCTATGGCCCTACAAAAACGACACCGGCAAACCAAAAGCTTTAAAGGTCAAAAACATGTAGTCCCATTTTCTTTTCTGCGTCGACCAACAGGGTGAGAAGTGGGAGGCCCATGTCCGCCGATTCAAGTTTTAGGAGCCTGCGGGTATTATCGGAGCCTTGTCGACCCAGGACAAATTCCACTTGATCTAGATGAACGAGTGATAGAATATAAGCTTCAAGTCTATTGCCCAGGATCTTCGTGTAGACCTTAACATCAACATTAATGAGCGATATAGGTCTATAGCGTTCACATCGGGACAGGTCCTTGCCCTCCTTCGGAATAGCGAGGATACTGGCTTCCAGGAACTCCCCAGCCAGCGAGCCCAGATTCTCTACCTCACTATAGAATCTTGTGAGGATTGGGGCTAGTTCAGGGGCATAGATCTTATAGAATGATGCAGTGAAGCCGTCAGGCCCTGGGGCTTTACCTGACTTAAGGGATCATATTACTGAAAGGACCTCCTCACAGGATAGAGGGAGTGCAAGGTCAGCCTCCGCCTCCTGGGAGAGACACAGTAAATTATGTGAGTCCAGGAAGTTCTGGATTTGTACCGTGTTCGCTTTGGGGGTATCGGGACTGTCACTTAAGTTGTATATGGACCGATAATAGTTTACGAAGGCTATACCTATGTTACCCCCTGCCTTAATGGCCGGGATACGTCTCTGCTGAGTTTTGTACCGGAGTTTGCTTGCAAGTAGCCTATCGGCTTTGTTGCCTTTATAATAATAGAGCTGCTTTAGACGAAGCAGGTTACTTTGAACTTTCTTGGTTTCCCTCCTATTAATTTACTTGTGTATTTATCCTACCTTCTGCGAGAGTAGGAGGGAAGGATGCGATTTGTTATTTTTTTCAGTTTCCCTAAGTTCCGTGTAAAGTTTGGCCAACGGGGCTTTATTTTTGTCTATAGTCTGGGCTGTTCTAGATAAGCAGTAGCCCCTCATATAGGATTTGAAGGAGGCCCATAGAGTCTACATGGACGTATTACCCATATCATTGAGGGAGAAGAAGTCTACAATGATGCACAATACCTCCGGGAATACAGTATCCGACATAACGCATTCCGGGAGTTACCAAAACGGTCGGCTTTCCGGGGAAAAAGAAAGAGCATTTTGCCACCACTAGGTCGTGATCAGACCAGGGACAGAGTTTGATATTCGAGGAGAGAAAAGTATCGAAGGTCCAATTATCACAAAAAATAGAGTAAATTCAAGAATAGGAGTTGTGTGGGCTTGATTAATGAGTGAAGTCTCTTTCGGTCGGAGACAAACATCTCCATGCATCATAGAGGCTATACTGGAAGTACAGTTTCCAAAAAGCTGCTGACAAAGATGTAACACTTCTATTGTGGGGGCAGTTGTCAGGTGATCTCTTATCAAGGGAGGGGTCCCAGACTAAATTGAAATCCCCTTCAATAATAAAATGTCCCCTCTTCACTTTCTCAACATCGTCCAATGTGGCATGGAGGAAAGGGATCTGTTTAGTGTTGGGAGCATTGATAGAAACTAGGGTGCACAAAACCCCATTTAGATTGCATACTGTGATTAGGAACCGCCCCTCAGAGTCACATTCCCTATATTCTATGTCACACTTAACATATCTATGTACCAGGACCGCCAAACCCTGCTTTTTTTCAGTGAACTTAGCGGTTTCGCATACTGGGAAATAAGATTATTTGCTGAAGAAGCTAGTGCCCTCCTGCCAGTGGGTTTCTTGCAAAAAGGCAATGTGAACTTTGTGTTGGAGGAGAGAACGGGTCAAAAGACTCCTTTTTGTGGGAGAGCTGAGGCCCTGAGTGTTGAGCGTCACAAATTTTAGGGGAAGCATCCTATGTGGTTGCATGCTTGCTGTCTATCCAGAGCCAATAGGAGGGGGAGGTAAAGTTATGGGATAATAACAGTAGGTCTGAGAGGCCAGGAGGGCAAACTCAGTTCACACCTGAGAGGGTTAGTCTGAGGCTATAAAAAATATGTCACTAGCGTCAGTAGGTATAGGATAGTTAAGGGGTTAAGGGAGAAATATTTTGATGTTTTTGCTATTGTAGTTTCCAATCTTAATACTCTTAAGTGGAGGGGTTAGAGGGAACTGGGATATGTTAGGAAAGGGGGGAAAGTGCTATTGCGTCACTTTCACTGTGAGTGGCCTTGAGGTCGCTAACAAGAGGTCACAGCTCAAAATGAGTGGGGGGGAGCTAACATAAAAGGCCGAAGCCCCACTAGAACCCGGAGTCTAGGTAAGAGGAGGCAACCTAGGTTGCCCCTATCTCTAATATGGTATAATCTGGTATCTCACCAGGGGGGAGCAATGTCAGGAAATGTGTCAAGTTAGGAGGTGTAGGATTCAGAGGCTATAAGAAGGTGTGGTCAGGTTGGAGCCCTACTTAAGTGGGCATCTTGTGATGTTTAGCTAAGGGGGGGGGGGGGGTCTGAGCCTCTGTATCGGAGGAAGGAAAAGGAGTGATACAAAATTATAAACGTAACACTTTAAAACAGTGCAACACAGTCACATAACATATTAATATTTCAGGTAGTCCATGAAATCAGACTAAACTCTCATCTCTCAAAACAGGAATCTAAGTACTCTCCCCATCCACTCCCCCTGACATAGGCAACAGTACTCCCTACTGGTATTCTTGTAAATGTAACTCCATATCACCTATGAAGGTGGAAGGGAGGGAGGGAGGGAGGGGGAGGGGAGGAGGGGGGAAAAGGGAAGAAAGGGGAGGGGAGGAAGGGGGAAAGGGAAAACAGGGGAGGGGAGGGAGGGGGAAGGGTATGGCTAGTGAAGGGTTAAGGAAGGGTTAAGGATAAGTGGAGAAGGAGATGAGGAAGAGGGGGGTGGGCTGAAAGTCGACTAACCTCAGGAGATGCTGCCCAGGGTTCCCTGGAGGGTAAGACCTAAGAAGAGGAGCAAGCAATTTAGGGGGTCACCTACAGTTACATCACAAACATCTATCCCCTCTGTTTACTCCAGGGAACATCTAGGCATACTGAATACAATTAAGAAAGAAACGGCTAGATTACGAGTTTTACGGTAAGAGCTGCTCGGTAATAACTTGCACGTTAATGTCACCGCTCACTTCCCTACAGAGCTGGTATTACAGGTTTACAGGCAAAAAGTGAGCGTAAAGCAAAATTGAGCTCCATACTGCACTCCAATACCATTGCTGCTGAAAGCTGCGGTTAGCTGGTTTTACGTGCTCGTGCATGATTTCCCCATAGACATCAATAGGGAGAGCCGGCTGAGAAAAAGTCTAACACCTGCAAAAAAGGAGCGTAAAGCTCCGTAACGCAGCCCCATTGATTCATATGGGGAAACTAAATTTATGTTTACACCTAACACCCTAACCTAAACCTGAGTCTAAACACCCTAATCTGCTGCCCCCGACATCGCCAACACCTACAATATAATTATTAACCCCTAATCTGCCGCCCCTGACATCACCGACACCTACATTATACTTATTAACCCCTAATCTGCTGCCCCAACATCACCGACACCTGCATAATTTTATTAACCCCTAATCTCTCGCCCCCAATGTCGCCGCCACCTACCTACACTTATTAACCCCTAATCTGCCGCCCCCAACATCGCCGCCACTATACTAAATTTATTAACCCCTAAACCTAACCCTAAGTCTAACCCTAACCCTAACACCCACTAACTTTAATGTAATTAAAATAAATCTAAATAAAACTTATTAATTAAATAATTCCTATTTAAAACTAAATACTTACCTATAAAATAAACCCTAAGCTAGCTACAATATAACTAATAGTTACATTGTAGCTAGCTTAGGTTTTATTTTTTTTCACAGGCAAGTTTGTACTTATTTTAACTAGGTAGAATAGTTACTAAATAGTTATTAACTATTTACTAACTACCTAGCTAAAATAAATACAAATTTACCTGTAAAATAAAACCTAACCTGTTTTACACTAACACCTAACCTTACACTACAATTAAATAAATTACATAAATTAAATACAATTAAATAAATTACAAAAAAAAATCACTAAATTACACAAAATAAAAAAAGAAATTATCAGATATTTAAACTAATTGTACCTAATCTAATAGCCCTATAAAAATAAAAAAGATCCCCCCAAAATAACCCCCCGTAGCCTCAACTAAACTACTAGTGATGTTGTGAATAGTTCGCCGGTGAATAGTTCCCGGCGAAAATAGCATGTTCGCGTTCGCAGCGGCCGGCGAACATATGCGATGTTCGAGTCACCCCCTATTCGTCATCATTGAGTAAACTTTGACCCTGTACCTCACAGTCAGCAGGCACATTCCAGCCAATCAGCAGCAGACCCTCCCTCCCAGACCCTCCCACCTCCTGGACAGCATCCATTTTAGATTCATTTGGAAGCTGCATTCTTAGTGAGAGGAGGGACAGTGTAGCTGCTGCTGATTTAATAGGGAAATAGATAGCTAGGCTAGTGTATTCAGTGTCCACTACAGTCCTGAAGGATTCATCTGATCTCTGCTGTAAGGACAGCACCCCAAAAAGCCCTTTTTAGGGCTAGAACATCAGTCTGCTTTTTTTTTTTTTCCCATTGTAATCTAATTGCAGTTGCCTGCCTGCCAGCGTGTGTGTCAGGCTCACAGCGTATACTGTGCCCACTTGCCCAGTGCCACCACTCATATCTGGTGTAACAGTAGTGTACATTTAAAAAAAAAAAAAACTTTTTTGACTGTGAAATAATAGCAGACAGCTGCCAGTACCCAAGATGGCTGCCAATAAGGCAGGTGGGGAGGGTTAGAGAGCTGTTTTGGGGGGGGGATCAGGGAGGTTGGGGGCTAAGGGGGGATGCTACACCACAGCATATGTAAATATGCTATTAAAAATTAAAAAAAAATTAAAAACCTTTTATTTTAGTACTGGCAGACTTTCTGCCAGTACTTAAGATGGCGGGGACAATTGTGGGGTGGGAGAGGGAAGGGAGCTGTTTGGGAGGGATCAGGGGTTCTGATGTGTCAGGTGGGAGGCTGATCTCTACACTAAAGCTAAAAGTAACCCTGCAAGCTCCCTATAAACTACCTAATTAACCCTTTCACTGCTAGCCATAATACACGTGTGATGCGCAGCAGCATTTAGCGGCCTTCTAATTAACAGAAAGCAATGCCAAAGTCATATATGTCTGCTATTTCTGAAGAAAGGGGATCCCAGAGAAGCATTTACAACCATTTGTGCCATAATTGCACAAGCTGTTTGTAAATAATTTCAGTGAGAAACCTAAAATTGCGAAAAAATTTAAGTTTTTTTTTAAATTTGATCGCATTTGGCGGTGAAATGGTGGCATTAAATATACCAAAATGGGCCTAGATCAATACTTTGGGTTGTCTACTACACTACACTTAAGCTAAAATTAACTCTACAAGCTCCCTACATGCTCCCTAATTAACCCCTTCACTGCTGGGCATAAAACACATGTGGTGTGCAGTGGCATTTAACATCCTTCTAATTACCAAAAAGCAACGCCAAAGCCATATAAGTCTGCTATTTCTGAACAAAGGGGATCCCAGAGAAGCATTTACAACCATTTATGCCATAATTGCATAAGTTGTTTGTAAATAATTTCTGTGAGAAACCTAAAGTTTGTGAAAAAGTGAACAATTATTTTTTATTTGATCGCATTTGGTGGTAAAATGGTGGCATGAAATATACCAAAATGGGCCTAGATCAATACTTTGGGATGTCTTCTAAAAGAAAATATATACATGTCAAGGGATATTCAGGTATTCCTGACAGATATCAGGGTTCCAATGTAACTAGCGCTCATTTTGAAAAAAAGTGGTTTTGAAATAGCAAAGTGCTTCTTGGGCGCGATCCGATATACGGCGTAGTTTGCGGCGCAAGCGAGGGAACCCGCGTCGCCCGCAGTTTCAGCTCGCATCTCGAGCTATCCAATATACGGCGCCGTCAGATACTAACGTGCCGTAAGTCGGATAAACCAGCGATGTCCAGAAATCTGCGCAAGTACAAATTTCTGGCGTCGCCAGTGACTTGCGCCACGTTAGAAACTGCCGGCGCCTACAAAACCTGACTAAAGTATGAAATCACCAGCACTGTCTAACACGCCCCCCTAACATAGCCCGACAAGTCTAACACGCCTCCCTAACATAGCCCGACACGTCTAACCCTCTATCCGCTATCCCCCCTCACTAGCCTAACAATAAAAAATGTATTAACCCCTAAACCGCCGCTCCCAAACCCCGCCGCAACATAATAAAGTTATTAACCCCTAAACCGCCGCCAGCTATATTAAATCTATAACCCCCTAAAGTGAGCCCCTAACACCGCCGCCATCTACCTTACCTACCCCCTAAAGTGAGCCCCTACCCCGCCGCTATCTATTTTAAAATTATTAACCCCTAATCTAATCCCCCTACCCCGCCGCCATCTATATTAAATTATTTAACCCCTAAAATACTAAACTATCCCTTCCACTAAACCTAAGTCTAACCCTACAAATAGCCCTGAAAAGGGCTTTTTGCGTGGCATTGCCCCAAAGTAACAGCTCTTTTGCCAGCCCTTAAAAGGGCTTTTTGCGGGGCATGCCCCAAAGAATTCAGCTCTTTTGCCAGCCCTTAAAAGGGCTTTTGGCGGGGCTTTGTCACAAAGTAAACTGCTCTTTTGCCTACAATCTACATCCCCCTACACCGCGGCCACCTATAATAAATGTATTAACCCCTAATCTAATCCCCCTACACCGCCGCCAGCTATATTAACTATATTAACCCTAATTATATTAGGGTTAAAATAGTTAATATCGTTATTATATTATATATATATATATATATATATATATATATATATATATATATATATATATATATATATATATTAAATTAAGTATAATAACCCTATCTAACTCTAACATCCTAACTAAACTCTTATTAAAATAATTCTAATATTAATATTATTAATTAAAATATTCCTATTTAAATCTAAATACTTACCTATAAAATAAACCCTAAGATAGCTACAATATAATTAATAATTACATTGTAGCTATGTTAGGGTTTATATTTATTTTACAGGTAAATTGTTAATTATTTTAACTAGGTATAATAGCTATTAAATAGTTATTAACTATTTAATAGCTACCTAGTTAAAATAATTACCCTATTACCTGTAAAATAAATCCTAACCTAAGTTACAAATACACCTACACTATCAATAAATTAAATAAACTACAAATATCTATCTAAAAATACAATTAAATAAACTAAACTAAATTACAAAAAAAAAAAACACTAAATTACAAAAAATAAAAAAAAGATTACAAGATTTTTAAGCTAATTACACCTATTCTAAGCCCCCTAATAAAATAATAAAGCCCCCCAAAATAAAAAAAATTCCCTACCCTATTCTAAATTAAAAAAAGTTCAAAGCTCTTTTACCTTACCAGCCCTTAAAAGGGCCTTTTGTGGGGGCATGCCCCAAAGAAAACTGCTCTTTTGCCTGAAAAAAAACCACAATACCACCCCCCAACATTACAACCCACCACCCACATACCCCTAATCTAACCCAAACCCCCCTTAAATAAACCTAACACTACCCCCCTGAAGATCTCCCTACCTTATCTTCACTACGCCGGGCCGAACTCCTCATCCGATCCGGGTGATGTCTATCCAAGCGGTAAAGAAGAAATCTTCATCCCGGCGATGTTTTTATCCAAGCGGCAGCAAAGTCTTCTTCCATCCGCCAGCATCTTCCATCAAGCGGCATCTTCAATCTTCTCTCCACCGACGCGGAGCATCCATCCCGGCCGACGACTGAACGACGAATGAGGTACCTTTAAATGACGTCATCCAAGATGGAGTCCGTCGAATTCCGATTGGCTGATAGGATTCTATCAGCCAATCGGAATTAAGGTAGAAAAATCTGATTGGCTGATTGAATCAGCCAATCAAATTTAAGTTCAATCCGATTGGCTGAACCAATCAGCCAATCAGATTGAGCTCGCATTCTATTGGCTGTTCCGATTGTTTACCTGTACAATAAATATAATATGAATTAGATTTATTTAATAAGAATTTAGTTAGGGGTGTTAGGTTTAGATAGAGTTAATATAGTTAATATAAATACTATAGTAACTATATTAACTATATTAACCCTAATATAATTAGGGTTAATATAGTTAATATATATAATGTAATAACTATATTAACTATAATATACTTAGGGTTAATATAGATAATATAGCTGGCGGCAGGGTAGGTAGATTAAATTAGGGGTTAATAATTTTAATATAGATGGCGGCGGTGTAAGGGGCTTACATTAAGGGTTAATACCATTAATATAGGTGGCGGCGGTGTAGGGAGGGCAGGTTATAGGGCAAAAGAGCTGTTTACTTTGGGGCTGGTAATAGAGATAATTATTTTAGGGGGATTAGATTAGGGGTTAATAATATTAATATAGCTGGCGGCGGTATAGGGGGATTAGATTATGGGGTTAATAATTGTTATATAGGTGGCGGCGGTGTAAGGTGTCAGATTAGGGGATAGATAAGGTAGATGGCGGCGGTGTAAGGGGTTCACATTAGGGGATAGATCAGTTAGATGGTGGCGGTTTTAGGGGTTCACATTAGGGGATAGATCAGTTAGATGGTGGCGGTTTTAGGGGCTCACAGTAGGGGGTTAGTTTATGTAGATGGCGGCGGTTTAGGGGTTAAATACTTTATTAGGGATTGCGGCGGGGGATCGCGGTTGACAGGTAGATAGACATTGCGCATGCGTTAGGTGTTAGGTTTATTTAGCAGCCAGTTTAGGGAGTTACGGGGCTCCAATAGTCAGCGTAAGGCTTCTTACGGATGCTTTTTGTGGCGAGGTGAAAATGGAGTAAGATTTCTCCATTTTCGCCACGTAAGTCCTTACGCTGTATATTGGATACCAAACTGCGCTGGTTTGGTATACCTGCCTATGGCCCAAAAAACTATGGGCGACGGCAGAAATATACGCACGTAACTTCTAGATTACGCCGTATATAGGATACCAAACCAGCTTTTGCGGGCGACGATTTTTATCAGATCGACCCCCTGGTATTTATTTCCCTATAACTTGCAAAAAAAGCAAAGAACATGTTAACATTGGGTATTTCTAAACTCAGGACAAAATTTAGAAACTATTTAGCATGGTTGTTTTTTGGTGGTTGTAGATGTGTAACAGATTTTGGGAGTCAAAGTTAGAAAAAGTGTGTTTTTTTCCATTTTTTCCTCATATTTTATAATGTTAGGTGATTTTTGCCCTTTATGTATTAAAACCAGACTCTGCATCAACTATGTAATTTTCCGTGGGAGTTTTGCCATGGATCCCCCTCCGGCATGCCACAGTCCAGGTGTTAGTCCCCTTGAAACAACTTTTCCATCACTATTGTAGCCAGAAAGAGTCCCTGTGGGTTTTAAAATTCGCCTGCCTATTGAAGTCTATGGCGGTTCGCTCGGTTCGCCCGTTCGCGAACATTTGCGGAAGTTCTCGTTCGCCGTTTGCGAACCCAAATTTTTATGTTCGCGACATTACTATAAACTACCAATATCCCTTAAAAGGGCCTTTTGTGGGGCATTGCCCCAAAGAAATCAGCACTTTTACCTGTAAAAAAAAAATCCAATCAGCCAATCATATTGGCTAATTGCAACAGCCAATAGGATTTTTTCAACCTTAATTCGGATTAGCTGATAGAAATCTATCAGCCAATTGGAATCTAAGGGACGCAATCTTGGATGACGCCATTTAAAGGGAAACCTCATTATGAAGAAGACGTGCCGAATGTCTTGAAGATGGACCCGCTCCGCGCCGGATGGATGAAGATAGAAGATGCGTCTGGGTGAAGACTTCTGCCCGGTTGGATGAAGACTTCTGCCCGGTTGGATGAAGACTTCTGCTGCTTAGTTCAGGGCCTTTGCCGGCTTCGTTGAGGATGGATGTCGGGTCTTCAAAAACTGTAAGTGGATCTTCGGGGGTTAGTGTTTTTTTAAGGGTTTATTGGGTTGGTTTTATTTATAGGTTAGGATTTGGGCTAAATTCCCTTTTAAGGGCAATGCCCATCCAAATGTCATTTTCAGGGCAATGGGAAGCTTAGGTTTTATTAGTTAGGATTTTATTTGGGGGGTTGGTTGTGTGGGTAGTGGGTTTTACTGTTGGGGGGTTGGTTGTATTTTTTTTTACAGGTAAAAGAGCTAATTTCTTTGGGGCAATGCCCCGCGAAAGGCCCTTTTAAGGGCTATTTGCAGTTTAGTTTAGGCTAGGGTTTTTTTTATTTTTTTGGGGGGGGGGCTTTTTTATTTTGATATGGCTATTAGATTAGGTGTAGTTAGTTTAAATATCTGGTAATTTATTTTTTTTATTTTGTGTAATTTAGTGTGTTTTTTTTGTAATTTAGTTAATTGTATTTAATTTATGTAATTGATTTAATTGTAGTGTAAGGTTAGGTGTTAGTGTAACTCAGGTTAGGTTTTATTTTACAGGTAAATTTGTATTTATTTTAGCTAGGTAGTTAGTAAATAGTTAATAACTATTTAGTAACTATTCTACCTAGTTAAAATAAATACAAACTTTCCTGTGAAATAAAAATAAAACCTAAGCTAGATACAATGTAACTATTAGTTATATTGTAGCTAGCTTAGGGTTTATTTTACAGGTAAGTATTTAGTTTTAAATAGGAATTATTTAGTTATTAATAGTAGGTTTTATTTAGATTTATTTTAATTACATTAAAGTTAGTGGGTGTTAGGGTCAGGGTTAGACTTAGGGTTAGGTTTAGGGGTTAATAATTTAATATAGTGGCGGTGACGTTGGGGCGGAAGGTTAGGGGCTAATAAATGTAGGTAGGTGGCGGCAATGTTAGGGACACCAGATTAGGGGTTAATAATATTTAACTAGTGTTTGGGATGCAGGAGTACGGCGGTTTAGGAGTGAATATGTTTATTATAGTGGCGGCGATATCGGGAGCGGCAGATTAGGGGTTAATAATTTTAATTTATTGTTTGCGATGTTGAAGGGCCTCGGTTTAGGGGTTAATAGGTAGTTTATGGGTGTTAGTGTACTTTTTAGCACTTTAGTTATGATTTTTATGCTACAGCTTTGTAGTGTAAAACTCATAACTACTGACTTTCAGTTTACGGTATTGATCTTGGCGGTATAGGGAGTACCGCTCACTTTTTGGCCTCCCAGGCAGACTCATTATACCGGTGCAAAGGAGGTCCCATTGAAAAAGGACTTTTTGAATGCTGCGGTATTTACAGTGGGGCAAAAAAGTATTTAGTCAGCCACCAATTGTGCAATTTCTCCCACTCAAGAAGATGAGAGAGGCCTGTAATTTTCATCATAGGTATACCTCAACTATGAGAAACAACATGTGGAAACAAATCCAGACAATCACATTATTTGATTTGGAAATAATTTATTTGCATATTATGGCTCTCACAGACCTGTATCTTCTTCTTTAAGAGGCTCCTCTGTCCTCCACTCATTACCTGTATTAATGGCACCTGTTTGAACTTGTTATCAGTATAAAAGACACCTATCCACAACCTCAAACAGTCACACTCCAAACTCCACTATGGTGAAGACCAAAGAGCTGTCGAAGGACACCAGAAACAAAATTGTAGACCTGCACCAGGCTGGGAAGACTGAATCTGCAATAGGCAAGCAACTTGGTTTGAAGAAATCAACTGTGGGAGCAATAATTAGAAAATGGAAGACATACAAGACCACTGATAATCTCCCTCGATCCGGGGCTCCACGCAAGATCTCACCCCTGAATGACCTGCAGAGAGCTGGGACCAACATAACAAAGGCTACCATCAGTAACACACTACGCCGCCAGGGACTCAGATCCTGCAATGTCAGACGTGTCCCCCTGCTTAAGCCAGTACATGTCCGGGCCCTTCTGAAGTATACTAGAGAGCATTTGGATATCCAGAAGTGGATTGGGAGAATGCCATATGGTCAGATGAAACTAAAGTAGAACTGTTTGGTAGAAACACAACTCGTCGTGTTTGGAGGAGAGAGAATGCTGAGTTGCAACCAAAGAACACTATACCTACTGTGAAGAATGGGGGTGGCAACATCATGCTTTGGGGCTGTTTCTCTGCAAAGGGAACAGTACGACTGATCCGTGTTCATGAAAGAATGAATGGGGCCATGTATCGTGAGATTTTGAATGCAAACCTCCTTCCATCAGCATTGAAGATGAAACGTGGCTGGGTCTTTCAGCATGACAATGATCCCAAACACACCACCCAGGCAACGTGGCTTCGTAAGAAGCATTTCAAGGTCCTGGAGTGGCCTAGCCAGTCTCCAGATCTCAACCCCATAGAAAACCTTTGGAGGGAGTTGAAAGTCCGTGCTGCCCAGCGACAGCCCCAAAACATCACTGCTCTAGAGGAGATCTGCATGCAGGAATGGGCCAACAGTGTATGACAACCTTGTAAAGTCTTACAGAAAATGTTTGACCTCTGTCATTGCCAACAAAGGATATATAACAAAGTATTGAGATGAACTTTTGATATTGACCAAATACTTATTTTCCACCATAATTTGCAAATAAATTTGTTCGAAATCAGACAATGTGATTGTCTGGATTTGTTTCCACATTTTGTCTCTCATAGTTGAGGTATACCTATGATGAAAATTACAGGCCTCTCTCATCTTCTTAAGTGGGAGAACTTGCACAATTGGTGGCTGACTAAATACTTTTTTGCCCCACTGTATGTTGCGTTAAGGCCAAAAAAGTGTGCGGCGCAGCTAAACCTGCAAGACTCGTAATACCAGCAGTAGTGAAAAAGAGCCTTAACACTGCTTTTTCCCTCATACCGCAAAACTCGTAATCTAGCCGTAAAAATTATGGCGGAATCTCAGTGACAAATTAGGCAGAGAAATAAGTCTCTTTAAATATAATTAATACTCAGAAAATGTATATAATTTAGTAAAAACATATTGTTTCAAATCTAAAGGAGGGGCTAAACCAGACACTCTATACAGTTCATAGAAAAGTTCTAAGGTTTGTTTGCTCACTCCTCAATATGATTATGTTTATGTAGCAGGTGCAGCCTAGAAATAATTAGTTACAAAAAAGGAACAAAGAAAATTAGCTAATAAAGTCTAGGATATAGCACTCATTCAAAATAACAATATAGAGACTACATTCTGCCAATAAATAAACACACTTTAATATCTAACAGTTAAAAATAATAATATACATATACTTGGGATCCCATTGTGAAAAGTATCAACCATATATGCCGGCTAAATGTATAGCGATGCACTACAGAGCAAAGTCACTGTGAATCACATCCAAGATGAAATGTTGTAGCTATATAGCATAATCATTGATCAGTTTCTAATGGTTTGAAACATTGTAGCTATAAAGCATTCTCATGGGTCAGTTCAGAACGATTTGTGCACAAAATAGCCAGAAGCAGCAGGCATCAACCCCAATTTCCTGCACGTATATACACAATAGCAGAATAGAGAGGCGCCCATACACAAGGTATCAACAGGTTTGACCGCCACTGAAGCTTCCTCCAACACCACCTGTCAATTACTGTGTACCTGTGTCCCTTATGTGAAGGCTCCTCCCAGCGTTGAAACCGGCTAGGTGTGGTGCCTCAGGGGGGGATCCTGTTTAGTAAAGCTGCAAAGCACCGACGAGTCCTTTCTCTCCGTCTTTCACGGCAGCTTTGGGCTTCTTCCGGATTCTGTCATCATCATGGTTTCAGACCTTCTTATTGGTCTCTCCCGTCAAATGATTTAGTCCCCATTGGTCCATTGATGTTTACCTATATGCAATGTTCTTAGCATGTGTTACGCTTGCCTGATAAGGAAGTTGTTAGATAGTAACAATATTTGGGAGACATTTAAACAGTAACAGCAATATATGGTCTTAGAACAAAGATGTCAACATACAGTACATTTAAAACACCTAAAAAAAATTGTGTCCCAATATTTTTGCGTATACTATGTTTATGAATAAATTTGCAATCTACAAACAACTTATTTATTAATCTGCTATAAAAGCTTTTATTTGTATTCAAGCTAAAGAAATGGCAAAAAAGATTTCATGAGCGAGGCTATTTAAAGAGATGGATCAAGAGAGTAATGTTTAGAGCTGGGCAACAAGAAAGAAAATATCTTTTATACAAAGCAAAAACATAAGAAACTAATGAAAAAGATCAGATTCATTAATAAGTACAATTCCCACTGGAACACAACTAAAAGCATTCTAAACAACAATTGGCATCTAATATCTAATGATCACAATCTCCATGAACATGTAGGAGACTACCCCCTAATGACAGCAATTTAAAAGATCTTCTAGTGAAAACAAATTTGTACGGCCCCTACATGTAACTGGTTAGAACAACATGCACAGAAAATAACTGTCTGCTTCCCGTGTAATCATTGTGCCTGTTGCCAATTTGTGCAGAGAACTAAAAACTTCTGTACAAACACTGGAGTAGAATACAAGATCAAAACTTTCATTAACTGTTCAACTAAAGGGGTTATTTATCTACTATAGTGCTTCTGTAAATATTTCTATATAGGAAAGGCCTATAGGGAATTCCGATCACAGATTACAGAGCATAGGGATGATATTAAAGAATTTAATATGGATTGCACCGTGGCAAGACATTTTGCACAATGCCATGGATCAAAGATTAAGGATTTGCACTTTATTAGTATAGAGTCAGTAAAACTAGGTAGGCGAGGAGGAGACATCAATAAGATTTTATTGCAGAAGGAAACAAGATGGATGTAACACTGCAGTTAGAAACACTCTCACCAAGAGGTTTGAATGAAAAGTTTATCTTGGCTAAACCTTCTGCAATAACATATACCTCTTTCCCTGTCTTATTTTGCCCTCTTTTTGGAATCTCAGTGTCAATGCACACTATATATAATTTGTAAATATAAAATAAGAGCTAATAAGCATTAAATGAAGACAAATAAAAGCTTTTATAGCAGATTAATAAATAACATTCGTTTGCCCTGAGGAAACCCCATGACGCTGTGGTCACGTGGGGGGTGAAACGCACGTCGGCAAGTGACGTAATTGGAGCGGATGGCTCGGCCTTGAGACAAACAAGTTTGATACTTTGTTGCACCTGAATGAAACAAAAGTTGGCAGTTTCAATTAAGATACACAAGTTCTACCTCTCGGAAGCCTGGAGCTTTGTGCTAACTCATGCCGTGTGCTATTGGAACGGAGGGATGGAATACCTTTACCCCTCTGCACACGTAACTATATGGCTCATTTGTTAGAAGCATTTCATTCTGTCTCATATGGACGGTATCAATGAAAGGTATTTTGGCAAATTGGAAAAGCCTAGGAACTGTTATTTCATCTGTTCTGTGTTCCTGGAAATAAGATACGACTCACAGTAGCTCCCAAGACAGGAGAACTTTAATATACTGTGCAACTGCTAACATATAACAATTTTTGTATCCTCTTTATTTATTTACACTTTGGACCTTGGAGTGGGGGACCTAACATAGATCCTAATTATTATTTTTCATGACACTAGATACTATGATAAATAGTGGTGCCCTCTGAAATGGTGTTGTTAGGTACCTTCCGGTCCAAACCTACCTCTTAGAGCATGCTCTATTTATGTATTTATTTCGTTATGACCTAATGCATTTTTTGGTTGAATTATCTGAAATTGCAAACTCTATGACATTTACTGTGCTCTATTCACTATATATAGAGGTGTGTCACACAAACATAGATCCTCATGGTATACTAAGTTGGCTGATTTGTGCAATTTATTGCATGCCAACCTCTGGTGGAGGTGTTGTTTGCGGTATAGGTTATTCTGTACCATAATAGGCAAATGTCTTAGTACATAAATAGGCTTAGGTCTCAGACTTCAGTTTCAAGATCCCAAGCATACGCATCCAATGTACTATTTTGAAACAGCTCCTGTGCATAGTTATAAGCTATTCATTTATTTATTTGGTTGCTAACCTGTCACATGTTTGTAGGAACAATACTGCACTGTTGAAATTCTAGACATTTATGTTCAGTTGGGCATTATGACCCAAAAATAAAAATTGAATGCTGAAATCCCTGTCTTTCGTGTAGTTATTTATTTTTGACACTGCACATTCTCTCTTTAATTAATAGTGTTAATAAATAAGTTGTTTGTAGACTGTTTATAAATAAATGAATGTTTATGAATACATTTTAGGTGTTTTAAATGTATGTCGACATCTTTGTTGCCATGGAGCCGAATGTCCCCTGATGCCTCTGTTTCTGCATGAGCCTTCAGGCTTGTGTCACATATTTTACTCACCTGGCTCATCTCTACCTCAAATGTACTGTTCCTTTAAATGAATGAGCTCTTTTTTTCTCACAGGTATATAAGGCTCCACCTCTCATTACCATATTGCTTGGTCATGTTTACTAGATAGTGTTGTAATCCGGCTCTATCTGAGTTTCCAGGTCCAAGAGTTTAATCTCTTATTATTGGATATTTTCTAATATTGCTTTGTGGGGTTTTCAAACCTTTAACCAGTGACTTAGTATTTTCTCTTTTGGATTTTTCTCCTTTGGTTTTTGCCATTATTTCCCTACAGCTGCTCCTGCAACAGAAGTCTAATTCCTCCCAGCTGCACAGCTGACCTGGCTTGCAATCCTCCTGCTGTTACCCACGCCTGCTCAGTGTATCACTCGCTCTCTGCACTGACAGTGTTCCAGCTTTACAGGCTCACAGCCTCACAGAAGATCAGGCTGTCAGAGTAAATATGCACTGCGGGTACACAGAAGCGCCCCCTAACAATGGGTGCAGAGCAGAGCTGGGAAGATTCCCATTTTTGCTACCAATGCAAAAACGGGTGTACAAATTCTGGTGTCACCTCACAAATAGTGACACAAGCACACTTTACCACCAAGCACTCTGTGACCCAGCATCAAAAGCATTTAGAGAATATAAATCAGACCTGCAAAACCACATCAGCAAAAGCACAGCCCATGAGAGAGTCAACAAACACCTTACACACAGCTCTGAAGGAGAGGTACACTGGGCACTGGGGGGTACAGACTGGGTAACAGAACAAGAGGGAGTGTTACAGGTCACTACAGAGAGAGTATAGACTAGCTGAGTATCTCACATGTGTCACTAAACACCTTACACACAGCTCTGAAGGAGAGGTACACTGGGCACTGGGAGATACAGACTGGGTAACAGAACAAGAGGGAGTGTTACAGGTCACTACAGAGAGAGTACAGACTAGCTGAGTATCTCACATGTGTCACTAAACACCTTACACACAGCTCTGAAGGAGAGGTACACTGGGCACTGGGAGATACAGACTGGGTAACAGAACAAGAGGGAGTGTTACAGGTCACTACAGAGAGATTACAGACTAGCTGAGTATCTCACATGTGTCACTAAACACCTTACACACAGCTCTGAAGGAGAGGTACACTGGGCACTGGGAGGTACAGACCAGGTAACAGAACAAGAGGGAGTGTTACAGGTCACTACAGAGAGAGTACAGACTAGCTGAGTATCTCACATGTGTCACTAAACACCTTACACACAGCTCTGAAGGAGAGGTACACTGGGCACTGGGGGGTACAGACTGGGTAACAGAACAAGAGGGAGTGTTACAGGTCACTACAGAGAGAGTACAGACTAGCTGAGTATCTCACATGTGTCACTAAACACCTTACACACAGCTCTGAAGGAGAGGTACACTGGGCACTGGGAGGAACAGACTGGGTAACAGAACAAGAGGGAGTGTTACAGGTCACTACAGAGAGAGTACAGACTAGCTGAGTATCTCATATGTGTCACTAAACACCTTACACACAGCTCTGAAGGAGAGGTACACTGGGCACTGGGAGGTACAGACTGGGTAACAGAACAAGAGGGAGTGTTACAGGTCACTACAGAGAGAGTACAGACTAGCTGAGTATCTCACATGTGTCACTAAACACCTTACACACAGCTCTGAAGGAGAGGTACACTGGGCACTGGGAGGTACAGACTGGGTAACAGAACAAGAGGGAGTGTTACAGGTCACTACAGAGAGAGTACAGACTAGCTGAGTATCTCACATGTGTCACTAAACACCTTACACACAGCTCTGAAGGAGAGGTACACTGGGCACTGGGAGGTACAGACTGGGTAACAGAACAAGAGGGAGTGTTACAGGTCACTACAGAGAGAGTACAGACTAGCTGAGTATCTCACATGTGTCACTAAACACCTTACACACAGCTCTGAAGGAGAGGTACACTGGGCACTGGGAGGTACAGACTGGGTAACAGAACAAGAGGGAGTGTTACAGGTGACTACAGAGAGAGTACAGACTAGCTGAGTATCTCACATGTGTCACTAAACACCTTACACACAGCTCTGAAGGAGAGGTACACTGGGCACTGGGAGGTACAGACTGGGTAACAGAACAAGAGGGAGTGTTACAGGTCACTACAGAGAGAGTACAGACTAGCTGAGTATCTCACATGTGTCACCAAACACCTTACACACAGCTCTGAAGGAGAGTTACACTGGGCACTGGGGGGGTACAGACTGGGTAACAGAACAAGAGGGAGTGTTACAGGTCACTACAGAGAGTACAGACTAGCTGAGTATCTCACATGTGTCACTAAACACCTTACACACAGCTCTGAAGGAGAGGTACACTGGGCACTGGGAGGTACAGACTGGGTAACAGAACAAGAGGGAGTGTTACAGGTCACTACAGAGAGTACAGACTAGCTGAGTATCTCACATGTGTCACTAAACACCTTACACACAGCTCTGAAGGAGAGGTACACTGGGCACTGGGAGGTACAGACTGGGTAACAGAACAAGAGGGAGTGTTACAGGTCACTACAGAGAGAGTACAGACTAGCTGAGTATTTCACATGTGTCACTAAACATCTTACACACAGCTCTGAAGGAGAGGTACACTGGGCACTGGGAGGTACAGACTGGGTAACAGAACAAGAGGGAGAGTTACAGGTCACTACAGAGAGAGTACATACTAGCTGAGTATCTCACATGTGTCACTAAACACCTTACACACAGCTCTGAAGGAGAGGTACACTGGGCACTGGGAGGTACAGACTGGGTAACAGAACAAGAGGGAGTGTTACAGGTCACTACAGAGAGAGTACAGACTAGCTGAGTATCTCACATGTGTCACTAAACACCTTACACACAGCTCTGAAGGAGAGGTACACTGGGCACTGGGAGGTACAGACTGGGTAACAGAACAAGAGGGAGTGTTACAGGTCACTACAGAGAGAGTACAGACTAGCTGAGTATCTCACATGTGTCACTAAACACCTTACACACAGCTCTGAAGGAGAGGTACACTGGGAGGTATAGACTGGGTAACAGAACAAGAGGGAGTGTTACAGGTCACTACAGAGAGAGTACAGACTAGCTGAGTATCTCACATGTGTCACTAAACACCTTACACACAGCTCTGAAGGAGAGGTACACTGGGCACTGGGAGGTACAGACTGGGTAACAGAACAAGAGGGAGTGTTACAGGTCACTACAGAGAGAGTACAGACTAGCTGAGTATCTCACATGTGTCACTAAACACCTTACACACAGCTCTGAAGGAGATGTACACTGGGCACTGGGAGGTACAGACTGGGTAACAGAACAAGAGGGAGTGTTACAGGTCACTACAGAGAGTACAGACTAGCTGAGTATCTCACATGTGTCACTAAACACCTTACACACAGCTCTGAAGGAGAGGTACACTGGGCACTGGGAGGTACAGACTAGCTGAGTATCTCACATGTGTCACTAAACACCTTACACACAGCTCTGAGGAGAGGTACACTGGGCACTGGAGGTACAGGACTGGGTAACAGACAAGAAGGGAGTGTTACAGGTCCCCTACAGAGAGAGTACAGACTAGCTGAGTATCTTCACTTGTGTCACTAAACACCTTACACACAGCTCTGAAGGAGGAGGTACACTGGTCACTGGGAGGTTACATACTGGGTAACAGAACAAGAGGGAGTGTTACAGGTGGTCACTACAGAGAGAGTAAGGGACTATTGATCTGGAGTATCTCACACTGTGTCCACTAAACACCTTACACACAGCTCTGAAGGAGAGGTACACTGGGGCACTGGGAGGTACAGACGGGTAACAGAACAAGAGGGGAGTGATACAGGGTCACTACAGAGAGAGTACCTGACTAGCTTGATGTATCTCACATGTGTCACTAACCACCTTACACACAGGCTCTGAAGGAAGAGGTACACTGGGCA
Source organism: Bombina bombina (assembly GCF_027579735.1). Taxonomy (NCBI): domain Eukaryota; kingdom Metazoa; phylum Chordata; class Amphibia; order Anura; family Bombinatoridae; genus Bombina; species Bombina bombina. The sequence continues at coordinate 10,050,684 of NC_069500.1, forward strand.
CTGGGGAGGTACAGACTGGGTAACAGAACAAGTAGGGAGGTTCCAGGTCACTACATGGAGAGGAGTACAGACTAGCTGAGTATCTCACATTTGTCACTAAACACCTTACAACACAGCTCTGAAGGAGAGGTACACTGGGCACTGGGAGGTACAGACTGGGTAACAGAACAAGAGGGAGTGTTACAGGTCACTACAGAGAGAGTACAGACTAGCTGAGTATCTCACATGTGTCACTAAACACCTTACACACAGCTCTGAAGGAGAGGTACACTGGGCACTGGGAGGTACAGACTGGGTAACAGAACAAGAGGGAGTGTTACAGGTCACTACAGAGAGAGTACAGACTAGCTGAGTATCTCACATGTGTCACTAAACACCTTACACACAGCTCTGAAGGAGAGGTACACTGGGCACTGGGAGGTACAGACTGGGTAACAGAACAAGAGGGAGTGTTACAGGTCACTACAGAGAGAGTACAGACTAGCTGAGTATCTCACATGTGTCACTAAACACCTTACACACAGCTCTGAAGGAGAGGTACACTGGGCACTGGGAGGTACAGACTGGGTAACAGAACAAGAGGGAGTGTTACAGGTCACTACAGAGAGAGTACAGACTAGCTGAGTATCTCACATGTGTCACTAAACACCTTACACACAGCTCTGAAGGAGAGGTACACTGGGCACTGGGAGGTACAGACTGGGTAACAGAACAAGAGGGAGTGTTACAGGTCACTACAGAGAGAGTACAGACTAGCTGAGTATCTCACATGTGTCACTAAACACCTTACACACAGCTCTGAAGGAGAGGTACACTGGGCACTGGGAGGTACAGACTGGGTAACAGAACAAGAGGGAGTGTTACAGGTCACTACAGAGAGAGTACAGACTAGCTGAGTATCTCACATGTGTCACTAAACACCTTACACACAGCTCTGAAGGAGAGGTACACTGGGCACTGGGGGGGTACAGACTGGGTAACAGAACAAGAGGGAGTGTTACAGGTCACTACAGAGAGAGTACAGACTAGCTGAGTATCTCACATGTGTCACTAAACACCTTACACACAGCTCTGAAGGAGAGGTACACTGGGCACTGGGAGGTACAGACTGGGTAACAGAACAAGAGGGAGTGTTACAGGTCACTACAGAGAGAGTACAGACTAGCTGAGTATCTCACATGTGTCACTAAACACCTTACACACAGCTCTGAAGGAGAGGTACACTGGGCACTGGGAGGTACAGACTGGGTAACAGAACAAGAGGGAGTGTTACAGGTCACTACAGAGAGAGTACAGACTAGCTGAGTATCTCACATGTGTCACTAAACACCTTACACACAGCTCTGAAGGAGAGGTACACTGGGCACTGGGAGGTACAGACTGGGTAACAGAACAAGAGGGAGTGTTACAGGTCACTACAGAGAGAGTACAGACTAGCTGAGTATCTCACATGTGTCACTAAACACCTTACACACAGCTCTGAAGGAGAGGTACACTGGGCACTGGGAGGTACAGACTGGGTAACAGAACAAGAGGGAGTGTTACAGGTCACTACAGAGAGAGTACAGACTAGCTGAGTATCTCACATGTGTCACTAAACACCTTACACACAGCTCTGAAGGAGAGGTACACTGGGCACTGGGAGGTACAGACTGGGTAACAGAACAAGAGGGAGTGTTACAGGTCACTACAGAGAGAGTACAGACTAGCTGAGTATCTCACATGTGTCACTAAACACCTTACACACAGCTCTGAAGGAGAGGTACACTGGGCACTGGGTGGTACAGACTGGGTAACAGAACAAGAGGGAGTGTTACAGGTCACTACAGAGAGAGTACAGACTAGCTGAGTATCTCACATGTGTCACTAAACACCTTACACACAGCTCTGAAGGAGAGGTACACTGGGCACTGGGAGGTACAGACTGGGTAACAGAACAAGAGGGAGTGTTACAGGTCACTACAGAGAGAGTACAGACTAGCTGAGTATCTCACATGTGTCACTAAACACCTTACACACAGCTCTGAAGGAGAGGTACACTGGGCACTGGGAGGTACAGACTGGGTAACAGAACAAGAGGGAGTGTTACAGGTCACTACAGAGAGAGTACAGACTAGCTGAGTATCTCACATGTGTCACTAAACACCTTACACACAGCTCTGAAGGAGAGGTACACTGGGCACTGGGAGGTACAGACTGGGTAACAGAACAAGAGGGAGTGTTACAGGTCACTACAGAGAGAGTACAGACTAGCTGAGTATCTCACATGTGTCACTAAACACCTTACACACAGCTCTGAAGGAGAGGTACACTGGGCACTGGGAGGTACAGACTGGGTAACAGAACAAGAGGGAGTGTTACAGGTCACTACAGAGAGAGTACAGACTAGCTGAGTATCTCACATGTGTCACTAAACACCTTACACACAGCTCTGAAGGAGAGGTACACTGGGCACTGGGAGGTACAGACTGGGTAACAGAACAAGAGGGAGTGTTACAGGTCACTACAGAGAGAGTACAGACTAGCTGAGTATCTCACATGTGTCACTAAACACCTTACACACAGCTCTGAAGGAGAGGTACACTGGGCACTGGGAGGTACAGACTGGGTAACAGAACAAGAGGGAGTGTTACAGGTCACTACAGAGAGAGTACAGACTAGCTGAGTATCTCACATGTGTCACTAAACACCTTACACACAGCTCTGAAGGAGAGGTACACTGGGCACTGGGAGGTACAGACTGGGTAACAGAACAAGAGGGAGTGTTACAGGTCACTACAGAGAGAGTACAGACTAGCTGAGTATCTCACATGTGTCACTAAAACACCTTACACACAGCTCTGAAGGAGAGGTACACTGGGCACTGGGAGGTACAGACTGGGTAACAGAACAAGAGGGAGTGTTACAGGTCACTACAGAGAGAGTACAGACTAGCTGAGTATCTCACATGTGTCACTAAACACCTTACACACAGCTCTGAAGGAGAGGTACACTGGGCACTGGGTGGGTACAGACTGGGTAACAGAACAAGAGGGAGTGTTACAGGTCACTACAGAGAGAGTACAGACTAGCTGAGTATCTCACATGTGTCACTAAACACCTTACACACAGCTCTGAAGGAGAGGTACACTGGGCACTGGGGAGGTACAGACTGGGTAACAGAACAAGAGGGAGTGTTACAGGTCACTACAGAGAGAGTACAGACTAGCTGAGTATCTCACATGTGTCACTAAACACCTTACACACAGCTCTGAGGAGAGGTACACTGGGCACTGGGAGGTACAGACTGGGTAACAGAACAAGAGGGAGTGTTACAGGTCACTACAGAGAGAGTACAGACTAGCTGAGTATCTCACATGTGTCACTAAACACCTTACACACAGCTCTGAAGGAGAGGTACACTGAGGCAGAGGGAGGTACAGACTGGGTAACAGAACAAGAGGGAGTGTTACAGGTCACTACAGAGAGAGTACAGACTAGCTGAGTATCTCACATGTGTCACTAAACACCTTACACACAGCTCTGAAGGAGAGGTACACTGGGCACTGTGGTACAGACTGGGTAACAGAACAAGAGGGAGTTGTTACAGGTCACTACAAGAGAGTACAGACTAGCTGAGTATCTCACATGTGTCACTAAACACCTTACACACAGCTCTGAAGGAGAGGTACACTGGGCACTGGGAGGTACAGACTGGGTAACAGAACAAGGGGGAGTGTTACAGGTCACTACAGAGAGAGTACAGACTAGCTGAGTATCTCACATGTGTCACTAAACACCTTACACACAGCTCTGAAGGAGAGGTACACTGGGCACTGGGAGGTACAGACTGGGTAACAGAACAAGAGGGAGTGTTACAGGTCACTACAGAGAGAGTACAGACTAGCTGAGTATCTCACATGTGTCACTAAACACCTTACACACAGCTCTGAAGGAGAGGTACACTGGGCACTGGGAGGTACAGACTGGGTAACAGAACAAGAGGGAGTGTTACAGGTCACTACAGAGAGAGTACAGACTAGCTGAGTATCTCACATGTGTCACTAAACACCTTACACACAGCTCTGAAGGAGAGGTACACTGGGCACTGGGTGGTACAGACTGGGTAACAGAACAAGAGGGAGTGTTACAGGTCACTACAGAGAGAGTACAGACTAGCTGAGTATCTCACATGTGTCACTAAACACCTTACACACAGCTCTGAAGGAGAGGTACACTGGGCACTGGGAGGTACAGACTGGGTAACAGAACAAGAGGGAGTGTTACAGGTCACTACAGAGAGAGTACAGACTAGCTGAGTATCTCACATGTGTCACTAAACACCTTACACACAGCTCTGAAGGAGAGGTACACTGGGCACTGGGAGGTACAGACTGGGTAACAGAACAAGAGGGAGTGTTACAGGTCACTACAGAGAGAGTACAGACTAGCTGAGTATCTCACATGTGTCACTAAACACCTTACACACAGCTCTGAAGGAGAGGTACACTGGGCACTGGGAGGTACAGACTGGGTAACAGAACAAGAGGGAGTGTTACAGGTCACTACAGAGAGAGTACAGACTAGCTGAGTATCTCACATGTGTCACTAAACACCTTACACACAGCTCTGAAGGAGAGGTACACTGGGCACTGGGAGGTACAGACTGGGTAACAGAACAAGAGGGAGTGTTACAGGTCACTACAGAGAGAGTACAGACTAGCTGAGTATCTCACATGTGTCACTAAACACCTTACACACAGCTCTGAAGGAGAGGTACACTGGGCACTGGGAGGTACAGACTGGGTAACAGAACAAGAGGGAGTGTTACAGGTCACTACAGAGAGAGTACAGACTAGCTGAGTATCTCACATGTGTCACTAAACACCTTACACACAGCTCTGAAGGAGAGGTACACTGGGCACTGGGAGGTACAGACTGGGTAACAGAACAAGAGGGAGTGTTACAGGTCACTACAGAGAGAGTACAGACTAGCTGAGTATCTCACATGTGTCACTAAACACCTTACACACAGCTCTGAAGGAGAGGTACACTGGGCACTGGGAGGTACAGACTGGGTAACAGAACAAGAGGGAGTGTTACAGGTCACTACAGAGAGAGTACAGACTAGCTGAGTATCTCACATGTGTCACTAAACACCTTACACACAGCTCTGAAGGAGAGGTACACTGGGCACTGGGAGGTACAGACTGGGTAACAGAACAAGAGGGAGTGTTACAGGTCACTACAGAGAGAGTACAGACTAGCTGAGTATCTCACATGTGTCACTAAACACCTTACACACAGCTCTGAAGGAGAGGTACACTGGGCACTGGGAGGTACAGACTGGGTAACAGAACAAGAGGGAGTGTTACAGGTCACTACAGAGAGAGTACAGACTAGCTGAGTATCTCACATGTGTCACTAAACACCTTACACACAGCTCTGAAGGAGAGGTACACTGGGCACTGGGAGGTACAGACTGGGTAACAGAACAAGAGGGAGTGTTACAGGTCACTACAGAGAGAGTACAGACTAGCTGAGTATCTCACATGTGTCACTAAACACCTTACACACAGCTCTGAAGGAGAGGTACACTGGGCACTGGGAGGTACAGACTGGGTAACAGAACAAGAGGGAGTGTTACAGGTCACTACAGAGAGAGTACAGACTAGCTGAGTATCTCACATGTGTCACTAAACACCTTACACACAGCTCTGAAGGAGAGGTACACTGTGCACTGGGAGGTACAGACTGGGTAACAGAACAAGAGGGAGTGTTACAGGTCACTACAGAGAGAGTACAGACTAGCTGAGTATCTCACATGTGTCACTAAACACCTTACACACAGCTCTGAAGGAGAGGTACACTGGGCACTGGGAGGTACAGACTGGGTAACAGAACAAGAGGGAGTGTTACAGGTCACTACAGAGAGAGTACAGACTAGCTGAGTATCTCACATGTGTCACTAAACACCTTACACACAGCTCTGAAGGAGAGGTACACTGGGCACTGGGAGGTACAGACCTGGGTAACAGAACAAGAGGGAGTGTTACAGGTCACTACAGAGAGAGTACAGACTAGCTGAGTATCTCACATGTGTCACTAAACACCTTACACACAGCTCTGAAGGCGAGGTACACTGGGCACTGGGAGGTACAGACTGGGTAACAGAACAAGAGGGAGTGTTACAGGTCACTACAGAGAGAGTACAGACTAGCTGAGTATCTCACATGTGTCACTAAACACCTTACACACAGCTCTGAAGGAGAGGTACACTGGGCACTGGGGAGTAACAGACTGGGTAAACAGAACAAGAGGGAGTGTTACAGGTCACTACAGAGAGAGTACAGACTAGCTGAGTATCTCACATGTGGTCACTAAACACACTTACACACAGCTCTGAAGGAGAGGTTACACTGGGCACTGGGAGGTACAGACTGGGTAACAGAACAAGAGGGAGTGTTACAGGTCACCTACAGAGAGAAGTACAGACTAGCTGAGTAATCATGTGTCACTAAACACTCCTTACACACAGCTCTGAAGGAGAGGACACACTGAGCACTGGAGGTACAGGGACTGGGTAACAGAACAAGAGGGAGTGGTTACTGGTCACTACTGAGAAGAGTACAGGACTAGCTGAGTATCCTCACATGTGTCACTAAACACCTTACACACAGCTCTGACGGAGAGGTACACTGGGCACTGGGGGTACAAGACTGGGGTATACAGAACAAGAGGGGAGTGTTACAGGTCACTACAGAGAGAGTACAGACTAGCTGAGTATCTCACATGTGTCACTAAACACCTTACACACAGCTCTGAAGGAGAGGTACACTGGGCACTGGGAGGTACAGACTGGGTAACAGAACAAGAGGGAGTGTTACAGGTCACTACAGAGAGAGTACAGACTAGCTGAGTATCTCACATGTGTCACTAAACACCTTACACACAGCTCTGAAGGAGAGGTACACTGGGCACTGGGAGGTACAGACTGGGTAACAGAACAAGAGGGAGTGTTACAGGTCACTACAGAGAGAGTACAGACTAGCTGAGTATCTCACATGTGTCACTAAACACCTTACACACAGCTCTGAAGGAGAGGTACACTGGGCACTGGGAGGTACAGACTGGGTAACAGAACAAGAGGGAGTGTTACAGGTCACTACAGAGAGAGTACAGACTAGCTGAGTATCTCACATGTGTCACTAAACACCTTACACACAGCTCTGAAGGAGAGGTACACTGTGCACTGGGAGGTACAGACTGGGTAACAGAACAAGAGGGAGTGTTACAGGTCACTACAGAGAGAGTACAGACTAGCTGAGTATCTCACATGTGTCACTAAACACCTTACACACAGCTCTGAAGGAGAGGTACACTGGGCACTGGGAGGTACAGACTGGGTAACAGAACAAGAGGGAGTGTTACAGGTCACTACAGAGAGAGTACAGACTAGCTGAGTATCTCACATGTGTCACTAAACACCTTACACACAGCTCTGAAGGAGAGGTACACTGGGCACTGGGAGGTACAGACTGGGTAACAGAACAAGAGGGAGTGTTACAGGTCACTACAGAGAGAGTACAGACTAGCTGAGTATCTCACATGTGTCACTAAACACCTTACACACAGCTCTGAAGGAGAGGTACACTGGGCACTGGGAGGTACAGACTGGGTAACAGAACAAGAGGGAGTGTTACAGGTCACTACAGAGAGAGTACAGACTAGCTGAGTATCTCACATGTGTCACTAAACACCTTACACACAGCTCTGAAGGAGAGGTACACTGGGCACTGGGAGGTACAGACTGGGTAACAGAACAAGAGGGAGTGTTACAGGTCACTACAGAGAGAGTACAGACTAGCTGAGTATCTCACATGTGTCACTAAACACCTTACACACAGCTCTGAATGAGAGGTACACTGGGCACTGGGAGGTACAGACTGGGTAACAGAACAAGAGGGAGTGTTACAGGTCACTACAGAGAGAGTACAGACTAGCTGAGTATCTCACATGTGTCACTAAACACCTTACACACAGCTCTGAAGGAGAGGTACACTGGGCACTGGGAGGTACAGACTGGGTAACAGAACAAGAGGGAGTGTTACAGGTCACTACAGAGAGAGTACAGACTAGCTGAGTATCTCACATGTGTCACTAAACACCTTACACACAGCTCTGAAGGAGAGGTACACTGGGCACTGGGAGGTACAGACTGGGTAACAGAACAAGAGGGAGTGTTACAGGTCACTACAGAGAGAGTACAGACTAGCTGAGTATCTCACATGTGTCACTAAACACCTTACACACAGCTCTGAAGGAGAGGTACACTGGGCACTGGGAGGTACAGACTGGGTAACAGAACAAGAGGGAGTGTTACAGGTCACTACAGAGAGAGTACAGACTAGCTGAGTATCTCACATGTGTCACTAAACACCTTACACACAGCTCTGAAGGAGAGGTACACTGGGCACTGGGAGGTACAGACTGGGTAACAGAACAAGAGGGAGTGTTACAGGTCACTACAGAGAGAGTACAGACCTAGCTGAGTATCCTCACATGTGTCACTAAACACCTTACACACAGCTCTGAAGGAGAGGTACACTGGGCACTGGGAGGTACAGACTGGGTAACAGAACAAGAGGGAGTGTTACAGGTCACTACAGAGAGAGTACAGGCTAGCTGAGTATCTCACATGTGTCACTAAACACCTTACACACAGCTCTGAAGGAGAGGTACACTGGGCACAGGGAGGTACAGACTGGGTAACAGAACAAGAGGGAGTGTTACAGGTCACTACAGAGAGAGTACAGACTAGCTGAGTATCTCACATGTGTCACTAAACACCTTACACACAGCTCTGAAGGAGAGGTACACTGGGCACTGGGAGGTACAGACTGGGTAACAGAACAAGAGGGAGTGTTACAGGTCACTACAGAGAGAGTACAGACTAGCTGAGTATCTCACATGTGTCACTAAACACCTTACACACAGCTCTGAAGGAGAGGTACACTGGGCACTGGGAGGTACAGACTGGGTAACAGAACAAGAGGGAGTGTTACAGGTCACTACAGAGAGAGTACAGACTAGCTGAGTATCTCACATGTGTCACTAAACACCTTACACACAGCTCTGAAGGAGAGGTACACTGGGCACTGGGAGGTACAGACTGGGTAACAGAACAAGAGGGAGTGTTACAGGTCACTACAGAGAGAGTACAGACTAGCTGAGTATCTCACATGTGTCACTAAACACCTTACACACAGCTCTGAAGGAGAGGTACACTGGGCACTGGGAGGTACAGACTGGGTAACAGAACAAGAGGGAGTGTTACAGGTCACTACAGAGAGTACAGACTAGCTGAGTATCTCACATGTGTCACTAAACACCTTACACACAGCTCTGAAGGAGAGGTACACTGGGCACTGGGAGGTACAGACTGGGTAACAGAACAAGAGGGAGTGTTACAGGTCACTACAGAGAGAGTACCAGACTAGCTGAGTATCTCACATGTGTCACTAAACACCTTACACACAGCTCTGAAGGAGAGGTACACTGGGCACTGGAGGTACAGACTGGGTAACAGAACAAGAGGGAGTGTTACAGGTCACTACAGAGAGAGTACAGACTAGCTGAGTATCTCACATGTGTCACTACACACCTTACACACAGCTCTGAAGGAGAGGTACACTGGGCACTGGGAGGTACAGACTGGGTAACAGAACAAGAGGGAGTGTTACAGGTCACTACAGAGAGAGTACAGACTAGCTGAGTATCTCACATGTGTCACTAAACACCTTACACACAGCTCTGAAGGAGAGGTACACTGGGCACTGGGAGGTACAGACTGGGTAACAGAACAAGAGGGAGTGTTACAGGTCACTACAGAGAGAGTACAGACTAGCTGAGTATCTCACATGTGTCACTAAACACCTTACACACAGCTCTGAAGGAGAGGTACACTGGGCACTGGGAGGTACAGACTGGGTAACAGAACAAGAGGGAGTGTTACAGGTCACTACAGAGAGAGTACAGACTAGCTGAGTATCTCACATGTGTCACTAAACACCTTACACACAGCTCTGAAGGAGAGGTACACTGGGCACTGGGAGGTACAGACTGGGTAACAGAACAAGAGGGAGTGTTACAGGTCACTACAGAGAGAGTACAGACTAGCTGAGTATCTCACATGTGTCACTAAACACCCTTACACACAGCTCTGAAGGAGAGGTACACTGGGCACTGGGAGGTACAGACTGGGTAACAGAACAAGAGGGAGTGTTACAGGTCACTACAGAGAGAGTACAGACTAGCTGAGTATCTCACATGTGTCACTAAACACCTTACACACAGCTCTGAAGGAGAGGTACACTGGGCACTGGGAGGTACAGACTGGGTAACAGAACAAGAGGGAGTGTTACAGGTCACTACAGAGAGTACAGACTAGCTGAGTATCTCACATGTGTCACTAAACACCTTACACACAGCTCTGAAGGAGAGGTACACTGGGCACTGGGAGGTACAGACTGGGTAACAGAACAAGAGGGAGTGTTACAGGTCACTACAGAGAGAGTACAGACTAGCTGAGTATCTCACATGTGTCACTAAACACCTTACACACAGCTCTGAAGGAGAGGTACACTGAGCACTGGGAGGTACAGACTGGGTAACAGAACAAGAGGGAGTGTTACAGGTCACTACAGAGAGAGTACAGACTAGCTGAGTATCTCACATGTGTCACTAAACACCTTACACACAGCTCTGAAGGAGAGGTACACTGGGCACTGGGAGGTACAGACTGGGTAACAGAACAAGAGGGAGTGTTACAGGTCACTACAGAGAGTACAGACTAGCTGAGTATCTCACATGTGTCACTAAACACCTTACACACAGCTCTGAAGGAGAGGTACACTGGGCACTGGGAGGTACAGACTGGGTAACAGAACAAGAGGGAGTGTTACAGGTCACTACAGAGAGAGTACAGACTAGCTGAGTATCTCACATGTGTCACTAAACACCTTACACACAGCTCTGAAGGAGAGGTACACTGGGCACTGGGAGGTACAGACTGGGTAACAGAACAAGAGGGAGTGTTACAGGTCACTACAGAGAGAGTACAGACTAGCTGAGTATCTCACATGTGTCACTAAACACCTTACACACAGCTCTGAAGGAGAGGTACACTGGGCACTGGGAGGTACAGACTGGGTAACAGAACAAGAGGGAGTGTTACAGGTCACTACAGAGAGTACAGACTAGCTGAGTATCTCACATGTGTCACTAAACACCTTACACACAGCTCTGAAGGAGAGGTACACTGGGCACTGGGAGGTACAGACTGGGTAACAGAACAAGAGGGAGTGTTACAGGTCACTACAGAGAGAGTACAGACTAGCTGAGTATCTCACATGTGTCACTAAACACCTTACACACAGCTCTGAAGGAGAGGTACACTGGGCACTGGGAGGTACAGACTGGGTAACAGAACAAGAGGGAGTGTTACAGGTCACTACAGAGAGTACAGACTAGCTGAGTATCTCACATGTGTCACTAAACACCTTACACACAGCTCTGAAGGAGAGGTACACTGGGCACTGGGAGGTACAGACTGGGTAACAGAACAAGAGGGAGTGTTACAGGTCACTACAGAGAGAGTACAGACTAGCTGAGTATCTCACATGTGTCACTAAACACCTTACACACAGCTCTGAAGGAGAGGTACACTGGGCACTGGGAGGTACAGACTGGGTAACAGAACAAGAGGGAGTGTTACAGGTCACTACAGAGAGAGTACAGACTAGCTGAGTATCTCACATGTGTCACTAAACACCTTACACACAGCTCTGAAGGAGAGGTACACTGGGCACTGGGAGGGTACAGACTGGGTAACAGAACAAGAGGGAGTGTTACAGGTCACTACAGAGAGAGTACAGACTAGCTGAGTATCTCACATGTGTCACTAAACACCTTACACACAGCTCTGAAGGAGAGGTACACTGGGCACTGGGAGGTACAGACTGGGTAACAGAACAAGAGGGTGTGTTACAGGTCACTACAGAGAGAGTACAGACTAGCTGAGTATCTCACATGTGTCACTAAACACCTTACACACAGCTCTGAAGGAGAGGTACACTGGGCACTGGGAGGTACAGACTGGGTAACAGAACAAGAGGGAGTGTTACAGGTCACTACAGAGAGAGTACAGACTAGCTGAGTATCTCACATGTGTCACTAAACACCTTACACACAGCTCTGAAGGAGAGGTACACTGGGCACTGGGAGGTACAGACTGGGTAACAGAACAAGAGGGAGTGTTACAGGTCACTACAGAGAGAGTACAGACTAGCTGAGTATCTCACATGTGTCACTAAACACCTTACACACAGCTCTGAAGGAGAGGTACACCTGGGCACTGGGAGGTACAGACTGGGTAACAGAACAAGAGGGAGTGTTACAGGTCACTACAGAGAGAGTACAGACTAGCTGAGTATCTCACATGTGTCACTAAACACCTTACACACAGCTCTGAAGGAGAGGTACACTGGGCACTGGAGTACAGACTGGGTAACAGAACAAGAGGGAGTGTTACAGGTCACTACAGAGAGAGTACAGACTAGCTGAGTATCTCACATGTGTCACTAAACACCTTACACACAGCTCTGAAGGAGAGGTACACTGGGCACTGGGAGGTACAGACTGGGTAACAGAACAAGAGGGAGTGTTACAGGTCACTACAGAGAGAGTACAGACTAGCTGAGTATCTCACATGTGTCACTAAACACCTTACACACAGCTCTGAAGGAGAGGTACACTGGGCACTGGGAGGTACAGACTGGGTAACAGAACAAGAGGGAGTGTTACAGGTCACTACAGAGAGAGTACAGACTAGCTGAGTATCTCACATGTGTCACTAAACACCTTACACACAGCTCTGAAGGAGAGGTACACTGGGCACTGGGAGGTACAAGACTGGGTAACAGAACAAGAGGGAGTGTTACAGGTCACTACAGAGAGTACAGACTAGCTGAGTATCTCACATGTGTCACTAACACCTTACACACAGCTCTGAAGGAGAGGTATTCTGGGCACTGGGAGGTACAGACTGGGTAACAGAACAAGAGGGAGTGTACAGGTCACTACAGAGAGAGTACAGACTAGCTGAGTATCTCACATGTGTCACTAAACACCTTACACACAGCTCTGAAGGAGAGGTACACTGGGCACTGGGAGGTACAGACTGGGTAACAGAACAAGAGGGAGTGTTACAGGTCACTACAGAGAGAGTACAGACTAGCTGAGTATCTCACATGTGTCACTAAACACCTTACACACAGCTCTGAAGGAGAGGTACACTGGGCACTGGGAGGTACAGACTGGGTAACAGAACAAGAGGGAGTGTTACAGGTCACTACAGAGAGAGTACAGACTAGCTGAGTATCTCACATGTGTCACTAAACACCTTACACACAGCTCTGAAGGAGAGGTACACTGGGCACTGGGAGGAACAGACTGGGTAACAGAACAAGAGGGAGTGTTACAGGTCACTACAGAGAGAGTACAGACTAGCTGAGTATCTCACATGTGTCACTAAACACCTTACACACAGCTCTGCAGAGAGAGGTACACTGGGCACTGGGAGGTACAGACTGGGTAACAGAACAAGAGGGAGTGTTACAGGTCACTACAGAGAGAGTACAGACTAGCTGAGTATCTCACATGTGTCACTAAACACCTTACACACAGCTCTGAAGGAGAGGTACACTGGGCACTGGGAGGTACAGACTGGAGTAACAGAACAAGAGGGAGTGTTACAGGTCACTACAGAGAGAGTACAGACTAGCTGAGTATCTCACATGTGTCACTAAACACCTTACACACAGCTCTGAAGGAGAGGTACACTGGGCACTGGGAGGTACAGACTGGGTACAGAACAAGAGGGAGTGTTACAGGTCACTACAGAGAGAGTACAGACTAGCTGAGTATCTCACATGTGTCACTAAACACCTTACACACAGCTCTGAAGGAGAGGTACACTGCGGCACTGGGAGGTACAGACTGGGTAACAGAACAAGAGGGAGTGTTACAGGTCACTACAGAGAGTACAGACTAGCTGAGTATCTCACATGTGTCACTAACACCTTACACACAGCTCTGAAGGAGAGGTACACAGGGCACTGGGAGGTACAGACTGGGTAACAGAACAAGAGGGAGTGTTACAGGTCACTACAGAGAGAGTACAGACTTAGTGCGTATCTCACATGTGTCACTAAACACCTTACACACAAGCTCTGAAGGAGAGGCTTACACTGGGCACTGGGAGGTACAGACTGAGGTAACAGCAACAAGAGGGAGTGTTACAGGTCACTACAGAGAGAGTACAGACTAGCTGAGTATCTCACATGTGTCATAAACACCTTACACACAGCTCTGAAGGAGAGGTACACTGGGCACTGGGAGGTACAGACTGGGTAACCGAACAAGAGGGAGTGTTACAGGTCACTACAGAGAGAGTACAGACTAGCTGAGGTATCTCACATGTGTCACTAAAACACCTTACACACAGCTCTGAAGGAGAGGTACACTGGGCACTGGGAGGTACAGACTGGGTAACAGAACAAGAGGGGAGTGTTACAGGTCACTACAGAGAGAGTACAGACTAGCTGAGTATCACACATGTGTCATAAACACCCTTACACACAGCTCTGAAGGAGAGGTACATGGGCACTGGGAGGTACAGACTGGGTAACAGAACAAGAGGGAGTGTTACAGGTCACTACAGAGAGAGTACAGACTAGCTGAGTATCTCACATGTGTCACTAAACACCTTACACACAGCTCTGAAGGAGAGGTACACTGGGCACTGGGAGGTACAGACTGGGTAACAGAACAAGAGGGAGTGTTACAGGTCACTACAGAGAGAGTACAGACTAGCTGAGTATCTCACATGTGTCACTAAACACCTTACACACAGCTCTGAAGGAGAGGTACACTGGGCACTGGGAGGTACAGACTGGGTAACAGAACAAGAGAGAGTGTTACAGGTCACTACAGAGAGAGTACAGACTAGCTGAGTATCTCACATGTGTCACTAAACACCTTACACACAGCTCTGAAGGAGAGGTACACTGGGCACTGGGAGGTACAGACTGTGTAACAGAACAAGAGGGAGTGTTACAGGTCACTACAGAGAGAGTACAGACTAGCTGAGTATCTCACATGTGTCACTAAACACCTTACACACAGCTCTGAAGGAGAGGTACACTGGGCACTGGGAGGTACAGACTGGGTAACAGAACAAGAGGGAGTGTTACAGGTCACTACAGAGAGAGTACAGACTAGCTGAGTATCTCACATGTGTCACCTAAACACCATTACACACAGCTCTGAAGGAGAGGTACACTGGGCACTGGGAGGTACAGACTGGGTAACAGAACACGGAGGGAGTGTTACAGGTCCACTACAGAGAGTACAGACTAGCTGAGTATCCTCACATGTGTCACTAAACCCCTTACACACCAGCCTCTGGAAGGAGAGGTACACTGGGCACTGGGAGGTACAGACTGGGTAACAGAACAAGAGGGAGTGTTACAGGTCACTACAGAGAGAGTACAGACTAGCTGAGTATCTCACATGTGTCACTAAACCCCTTACACACAGCTCTGAAGGAGAGGTACACTGGGCACTGGGAGGTACAGACTGGGTAACAGAACAAGAGGGAGTGTTACAGGTCACTACAGAGAGAGTACAGACTAGCTGAGTATCTCACATGTGTCACCTAAACACCTTAACACAGCCTCTGAAGGAGAGGCTACACTGGGCACTAGGGAGGTACAGACTGGGTAACAGACAAGAGGGAGTGTTTAAGGTCACTACAGAGAGTAGTACAGACTAGCTGAGTAATCTCACATGTGTAACAAACACCTTACACACAGCTCTGAAGGAGAGGTTACACTGGGCACTGGGAGGTACCAGACTGGGTAACACGAACAAGAGGGAGTGATTACAGGTCACTACAGAGTAGAGTACAGAATAGCTGAGCTATCTCACATGTGTCACTAAACCACCTTACAACAGCTCTGAAGGAGAGGTACACTGGGCACTGGGAGGTACAGACTGGGTACAGAACAGAGGGAGTGTTACAGGTCCACTACAGAGGTACAGACTAGCTGAGTATCTACATGTGTCACCTAAACACCTTACCCCCACAGCTCTGAAGGAGAGGTACATGGGCACTGGGGTGGTACAGACTGGGTAACAGAACAAGAGGGAGTGTTACAGGTCACTACAGAGAGAGTACAGACTAGCTGAGTATCTCACATGTGTCACTAAACACCTTACACACAGCTCTGAAGGAGAGGTACACAGGGCACTGGGAGGTACAGACTGGGTAACAGAACAAGAGGGAGTGTTACAGGTCACTACAGAGAGAGTACAGACTAGCTGAGTATCTCACATGTGTCACATAAACACCCTTACACACCAGCTCTGAAGGAGAGGTACACTGGGCACTGGGAGGTACAGACTGGGTAACAGAACACGAGGGAGTGTTACAGGTCATACAGAGAGAGTACAGACTAGCTGAGTATCTCACATGTGCTCACTAAACACCTTACCACACAGCTCTGAAGGAGAGGTACACTGGCACTGGGAGGTACAGGACTGGGTAACAGAACAAGAGGGAGTGTTACAGGTCACTACAGAGAGAGTACAGACTAGCTGAGTATCTCACTTGTGTCACTAAACACTTACACACAGCTTCAGAAGGAGAGGTACCCCACTGGCGCCACTCGGGAGGCTACAGACTGGGTAACAGAACAAAGAGGGAGTGTTACAGGTCACTACAGCGAGTACAGACTAGCTGCGTATCTCACACTGTGTCACTCAACACCTTCACCACACATCTCTGAAGGAGAGGTTTACACTGTGGCCACTGGGAGGAACAGATGAGTACACAGAACAAGAGGAGTGTTTACAGGTCACTTCAGAGAGAGTACAGACTAGCTGAGTATCTCACAAGTGTCACTAAACACCTTACACACAGCTCTGAAGGAGAGGTACACTGGGCACTGGGAGGTACAGACTGGGTAACAGAACAAGAGGAGTGTTACAGGTCACTACAGAGAGAGTACAGACTAGCTGAGTATCTCAATGTGTCACTAAACACCTTACACACAGCTCTGAGGAGAGGTACCCACTGGGCACTGGGAGGATACAGACTGAGGTAACAGAACAAGAGGGAGTGTTACAGGTCACTACGAGAGAGTACAGACTAGCTGAGTATCTCACATGTGTCACTAAACACCTTACACACAGCTCTGAAGGAGAGGTACACTGCGGCACTGGGAGGTACAGACTGGGTAACAGAACACAGAGGGAGTGTTACAGGTCACTACAGAGAGAGTACAGACTAGCTGAGTATCTCACATGTGTCACTAAACCCCTTACACAACAGCTCTGAAGGAGAGGTACACTGAGCACTGGGAGGTACAGACTGAGGTAAACAGAACAAGAGGGAGTGTTACAGGTCACTACAGAGAGAGTACAGACTAGCTGAGTATCTCACATGTGTCACTAAACACCCTTACACACAGCTCTGAAGGAGAGGTACACTGGGCACTGGGAGGTACAGACTGGGTAACAGAACAAGAGGGAGTGTTACAGGTCACTACAGAGAGAGTACAGACTAGCTGAGTATCTCACATGTGTCACTAAACACCTTACAACACAGCTCTGAAGGAGAGGTACACTGGGCACTGGGAGGTACAGACTGGGAAACAGAACAAGAGGGAGTGTTACAGGTCACCTACAGAGAGTACAGACTAGCTGAGTATCTCACTGTGTCACTAAACACCTTACCACACAGCTCTGAAGGAGAGGTACACTGGGCACTGGGAGGTACAGACTGGGTAACAGAACAAGAGGGAGTGTTAAGGATCACTACAGAGAGTACAGACTAGCTGAGTATCTCACATGTGTCACTAAACACCCTTACACACAGCTCTGAAGGAGAGGTACACTGGGCACTGGGAGGTACAGATGGGTAACAGAACAAGAGGAGTGTTACAGGTCACTACAGAGAGAGTACAGACTAGCTGAGTATCTCACATGTGTCACTAAACACCTTACACACAGCTCTGAAGGAGAGGTACACTGGCACTGGGAGGTACAGACTGGGTAACAGAACAAGAGGGAGTGTTACAGGTCACTACAGAGAGAGTACAGACTAGCTGAGTATCTCACATGTGTCACTAAACACCTTTACCACAAGCTCTGAAGGAGAGGTACACTGGGCACTGGGAGGTACAGACTGAGGTACAGAACAAGAGGAGTGTTACAGGTCACTACAGAGAGAGTACAGACTAGCTGAGTATCTCACAAGTGTCACTAAACACCCTTACACACAGCTCTGAAAGGAGAGGTACACTGGGCACTGGGAGGGTACAGACTGGGTAACAGAACAAGAGGGAAGTGTTACAGGTCACTACAGAGAGAGTACAGACTAGCTGCGTATCTCACATGTGTCACTAAACACCTTACACACAGCTCTGAAGGAGAGGTACACTGGCACTGGGAGGTTACAGACTGGGTAACAGAACAAGAGGGAGTGTTACAGGTCACCTACAGAGAGAGTACAGACCTAGCTGAGTAATCTCACATGTGTCACTAATCACCTTACACACAGCTCTGAAGGAGAGGTACACTGGGCACTGGGAGGTACCGACTGGGTAACAGAACAAGAGGGAGTGTTAAAAGGTCACTACAGAGAGAGTACAGACTAGCTGAGTATCTCACATGTGTCACTAAACACCTTACACACAGCTCTGAAGGAGAGGTACACTGGGCACTGGAGGTACAGACTGGGTAACAGAACAAGAGGGAGTGTTACAGGTCACTACAGAGAGAGTACAGACTAGCTGAGTATCTCACATGTGTCACTAAACACCTTACACACAGCTCTGAAGGAGAGGTACACTGGGCACTGGGAGGTACAGACTGGGTAACAGAACAAGAGGGAGTGTTACAGGTCACTACAGAGAGAGTACAGACTAGCTGAGTATCTCACATGTGTCACTAAACACCTTACACACAGCTCTGAAGGAGAGGTACACTGGGCACTGGGAGGTACAGACTGGGTAACAGAACAAGAGGGAGTGTTACAGGTCACTACAGAGAGAGTACAGACTAGCTGAGTATCCTCACATGTGTCACTAAACACCTTACACACAGCTCTGAAGGAGAGGTACACTGGGCACTGGGAGGTACAGACTGGGTAACAGAACAAGAGGGAGTGTTACAGGTCACTACAGAGAGAGTACAGACTAGCTGAGTATCTCACATGTGTCACTAAACACCTTACACACAGCTCTGAAGGAGAGGTACACTGGGCACTGGGAGGTACAGACTGGGTAACAGAACAAGAGGGAGTGTTACAGGTCACTACAGAGGAGTACAGACTAGCTGAGTATCTCACATGTGTCACTAAACACCTTACACACAGCTCTGAAGGAGAGGTACACTGGGCACTGGGAGGTACAGACTGGGTAACAGAACAAGAGGGAGTGTTACAGGTCACTACAGAGAGAGTACAGACTAGCTGAGTATCTCACATGTGTCACTAAACACCTTACACACAGCTCTGAAGGAGAGGTACACTGGGCACTGGGAGGTACAGACTGGGTAACAGAACAAGAGGGAGTGTTACAGGTCACTACAGAGAGAGTACAGACTAGCTGAGTATCTCACATGTGTCACTAAACACCTTACACACAGCTCTGAAGGAGAGGTTACACTGGGCACTGGGAGGTTACAGACTGGGGTAACAGAACAAGAGGGAGTGTTACAGGTCACTACAGAGAGAGTACGACTAGCTGAGTATCTCACATGTGTCACTAAACACCTTACACACAGCTCTGAAGGAGAGGTACACTGGGCACTGGGAGGTACAGACTGGGTAACAGAACAAGAGGGAGTGTTACAGGTCACTACAGAGAGAGTACAGACTAGCTGAGTATCTCACATGTGTCACTAAACACCTTACACACAGCTCTGAAGGAGAGGTACACTGGGCACTGGGAGGTACAGACTGGGTAACAGAACAAGAGGGAGTGTTACAGGTCACTACAGAGAGAGTACAGACTAGCTGAGTATCTCACATGTGTCACTAAACACCTTACACACAGCTCTGAAGGAGAGGTACACTGGGCACTGGGAGGTACAGACTGGGTAACAGAACAAGAGGGAGTGTTACAGGTCACTACAGAGAGAGTACAGACTAGCTGAGTATCTCACATGTGTCACTAAACACCTTACACACAGCTCTGAAGGAGAGGTACACATGGGCACTGGGATGGTACAGAATGGGTAACAGAACAAGAGGGAGTGTTACAGGTCACTACCAGAGAGAGTACAGACTAGCTGAGTATCTCACATGTGTCACCTAAACACCTTACACACAGCTCCTGAAGGAGAGGTACACTGGGCACTGGAGGTACAGACTGGGTAACAGAACAAGAGGGAGTGTTACAGGTCACTACAGAGAGAAGTACAGACTAGCTGAGTATCTCACATGTGTCACTAAACACCTTACACACAGCTCTGAAGGAGAGGTACACTCGGCACTGGGAGGTACAGATGGGTAACAGAACAAGAGGGAGTGTTACAGGTCACTCCAGAGAGAGTACAGACTAGCTGAGTATTCACATGTGTCACTAAACACCTTACACACAGATTGAAGGAGAGGTACACTGGGCACTGGGAGGTACAGACTGGGTAACAGAACAAGAGGGAGTGTTACAGGTCACTACAGAGAGAGTACAGACTAGCTGAGTATCTCACACTGTGTCACTAAACACCTTACACACAGCTCTGAAGGAGAGAGTACACTGGCACCTGGGAGAGTACAGACCTGGGTAACAGAACAAGAGGGAGTGTTACAGGTCACTACAGAGAGAGTACAGACTAGCTGAGTATCTCAACTGTGTCACTAAACACCCTTACAACAGCTCTGAAGGAGAGGTACACTGAGCACTGGGAGGTACAGACTGGGTAACAGAACAAGAGGGAGTGTTACAGGTCACTACAGAGAGAGTACAGACTAGCCTGAGTATCTCACATGTGTCACCTAAACACCCTTACACACAGCTCTGAAGGAGAGGTACACTGGGCACTGGGAGGTACAGACTGGGTAACAGAACAAGAGGGAGTGTTACAGGTCACTACAGAGAGAGTACAGACTAGCTGAGTATCTCACATGTGTCATAAACACCTTACACACAGTCTGAAGGAGAGGTACACTGGCCACTGGGAGGTACAGACTGGGTAACAGAACAAGAGGGAGTGTTACAGGTCACTACAAGAGAGTACAGACTAGCTGAGTATCTCACATGTGTTCACTAAACACCTTACACACAGCTCTGAAGGAGAGGTACACTGGGCACTGGAGGTACAGGACTGGGTACAGAACAAGAGGGGAGTGTTACAGGTCACTACAGAGAGAGTACAGACTAGCTGAGTATCTCACATGTGTCACTAAACACCTACACACAGCTCTGAAGGAGAGGTACACTGGGCACTGGGAGGTACAGACTGGGTAACAGAACAAGAGGGAGTGTTACAGGTCACTACAGAGAGAGTACAGACTAGCTGAGTATTCTCACATGTGTCACTAAACACCTTACACACAGCTCTGAAGTGAGAGGTACAGTGGGCACTGGGAGGTACAGACTGGGTAACAGAACAAGAGGGAGTGTTACAGGTCACTACAGAGAGTACAGACTAGCTGAGTATCTCACATGTGTCACTAAACACCTTACACACAGCTCTGAAGGAGAGGTACACTGGCACTGGGAGGTACAGACTGGGTAACAGAACAAGAGGGAGTGTTACAGTCACTACAGAGAGGAGTACAGACTAGCTGAGTATCTCACATGTGTCACTAAACACCTTACACACAGCTCTGAAGGAGAGGTACACTGGGCACTGGGAGGTACAGACTGGGTAACAGAACAAGAGGGAGTGTTACAGGTCACTACAGAGAAGTACAGACTAGCTGAGTATCTCACATGTGTCACTAAACACCTTACACACAGCTCTGAAGGAGAGGTACACTGGGCACTGGGAGGTACAGACTGGGTAACAGAACAAGAGGGAGTGTTACAGGTCACTACAGAGAGAGTACAGACTAGCTGAGTATCTCACATGTGTCACTAAACACCTTACACACAGCTCTGAAGGAGAGGTACACTGGGCACTGGGAGGTACAGGACTGGTAACAGAACAAGAGGGAGTGTTACAGGTCCACTACAGAGAGTACAGACTAGCTGAGTATCTCACATGTGTCACTAAACACCTTACACACAGCTTGAAGGAGAGGTACACTGGGCACTGGGAGGTACAGACTGGGTAACAGAACAAGAGGGAGTGTTACAGGTCACTACAGAGAGAGTACAGACTAGCTGAGTATCTCACATGTGTCACTAAACACCTTACACACAGCTCTGAAGGAGAGGTACACTGGGCACTGGGAGGTACAGACTGGGTAACAGAACAAGAGGGAGTGTTACAGGTCACTACAGAGAGAGTACAGACTAGCTGAGTATCTCACATGTGTCACTAAAAACACCTTACACAACAGCTCTTAAGGAGAGGTACACTGGGACTGGGAGGAACAGATGGGTAACAGAACAAGAGGGAGTGTTACAGGTCACTACAGAGAGATACAGACTAGCCTGAGTATCTCACATGTGTCACTAAACACCCTTACACACAGCTCTGAAGGAGAGGTACACTGAGCACTGGGAGGTACAGACTGGGTAACAGAACAAGAGGGAGTGTTACAGGTCACTACAGAGAGAGTACAGACTAGCTGAGTATCTCACATGTGTCACTAAACACCTTACACACAGCTCTGAAGGAGAGGGACACTGGGCACTGGGAGGTACAGACTGGGTAACAGAACAAGAGGGAGTGTTACAGGTCACTACAGAGAGAGTACAGACTAGCTGAGTATCTCACATGTGTCACTAAACACCTTACACACAGCTCTGAAGGAGAGGTACACTGGGCACTGGGAGGTACAGACTGGGTAACAGAACAAGAGGGAGTGTTACAGGTCACTACAGAGAGAGTACAGACTAGCTGAGTATCTCACATGTGTCACTAAACACCTTACACACAGCTCTGAAGGAGAGGTACACTGGGCACTGGGAGGTACAGACTGGGTAACAGAACAAGAGGGAGTGTTACAGGTCACTACAGAGAGAGTACAGACTAGCTGAGTATCTCACATGTGTCACTAAACACCTTACACACAGCTCTGAAGGAGAGGTAACACTGGGCACTGGGAGGTACAGATGGGTAACAGAACAAGAGGGAGTGTTACAGGTCACTACAGAGAGAGTACAGACTAGCTGAGTATCTCACATGTGTCACTAAACACCTTACACACAGCTCTGAAGGAGAGGTACCCTGGGCACTGGGAGGTACAGACTGGGTAACAGAACAAGAGGGAGTGTTACAGGTCACTACAGAGAGAGTACAGACTAGCTGAGTATCTCACATGTGTCACTAAACACCTTACACACAGCTCTGAAGGAGAGGTACACTGGGCACTGGGAGGTACAGACTGGGTAACAGAACAAGAGGGAGTGTTACAGGTCACTACAGAGAGAGTACAGACTAGCTGAGTATCTCACATGTGTCACTAAAACACCTTACACACAGCTGAAGGAGAGGTACACTGGGCACTGGGAGGTGCAGACTGGGTAACAGAACAAGAGGGAGTGTTACAGGTCACTACAGAGAGAGTACAGACTAGCTGAGTATCTCACATGTGTCACTAAACACCTTACACACAGCTCTGAAGGAGAGGTACACTGGGCACTGGGAGGTACAGACTGGGTAACAGAACAAGAGGGAGTGTTACAGGTCACTACAGAGAGAGTACAGACTAGCTGAGTATCTCACATGTGTCACTAAACACCTTACACACAGCTCTGAAGGAGAGGTACACTGGGCACTGGGAGGTACAGACTGGGTAACAGAACAAGAGGGAGTGTTACAGGTCACTACAGAGAGAGTACAGACTAGCTGAGTATCTCACATGTGTCACTAAACACCTTACACACAGCTCTGAAGGAGAGGTACACTGGGCACTGGGAGGAACAGACTGGGTAACAGAACAAGAGGGAGTGTTACAGGTCACTACAGAGAGAGTACAGACTAGCTGAGTATCTCACATGTGTCACTAAACACCTTACACACAGCTCTGAAGGAGAGGTACACTGGGCACTGGGAGGTACAGACTGGGGTAACAGAACAAGAGGGAGTGTTACAGGTCACTACAGAGAGAGTACAGACTAGCTGAGTATCTCACATGTGTCACTAAACACCTTACACACAGCTCTGAAGGAGAGGTACACTGGCACTGGGAGGTACAGACTGGGTAACAGAACAAGAGGGAGTGTTACAGGTCACTACAAGAGAGTACAGACTAGCTGAGTATCTCACATGTGTCACTAAACACCTTACACACAGCTCTGAAGGAGAGGTACACTGGGCACTGGGAGGTACAGACTGGGTAACAGAACAAGAGGGAGTGTTACAGGTCACTACAGAGAGTACAGACTAGCTGAGTATCTCACATGTGTCACTAAACACCTTACACACAGCTCTGAAGGAGAGGTACACTGGGCACTGGGAGGTACAGACTGGGTAACAGAACAAGAGGGAGTGTTACAGGTCACTACAGAGAGAGTACAGACTAGCTGAGTATCTCACATGTGTCACTAAACACCTTACACACAGCTCTGCAGGAGAGGTACACTGGGCACTGGGAGGTACATACTGGGTAACAGAACAAGAGGGAGTGTTACAGGTCACTACAGAGAGAGTACAGACTAGCTGAGTATCTCACGTGTGTCACTAAACACCTTACACACAGCTCTGAAGGAGAGGTACACTGGGCACTGGGAGGAACAGACTGGGTAACAGAACAAGAGGGAGTGTTACAGGTCACTACAGAGAGTACAGACTAGCTGAGTATCTCACATGTGTCACTAAACACCTTACACACAGCTCTGAAGGAGAGGTACACTGGGCACTGGGAGGAACAGACTGGATAACAGAACAAGAGGGAGTGTTACAGGTCACTACAGAGAGAGTACAGACTAGCTGAGTATCTCACATGTGTCACTAAACACCTTACACACAGCTCTGAAGGAGAGGTACACTGGGCACTGGGAGGTACAGACTGGGTTACAGAACAAGAGGGAGTGTTACAGGTCACTACAGAGAGAGTACAGACTAGCTGAGTATCTCACATGTGTCACTAAACACCTTACACACAGCTCTGAAGGAGAGGTACACTGGGCACTGGGAGGTACAGACTGGGTAACAGAACAAGAGGGAGTGTTACAGGTCACTACAGAGGAGAGCTACAGACCTAGCTGAGTATCTCACATGTGTCACTAAACACCTTACACCACAGCTCTGAAGGAGAGGTACACTGGGCACTGGGAGGTACAGACTGGGTAACAGAACAAGAGGGAGTGTTACAGGTCACTACAGAGAGAGTACAGACTAGCTGAGTATCTCACATGTGTCACTAAACACCTTACACACAGCTCAGAAGGAGAGGTACCACTGGTCACTGGGAGGTACAGACTGTGGTAACAGAACATGAGGGAGTGTTACAGGTCACTACAGAGAGAGTACAGACTAGCTGAGTATCTCACATGTGTCACTAAACACCTTACACACAGCTCTGAAGGAGAGGATACACTGGGCACTGGGAGGTACAGACTCGGGTAACAGAACAAGAGGGAGTGTTACAGGTCACTACAGAGAGTACAGACTAGCTGAGTATCTCACATGTGTCACTAAAACACCTTACACACAGCTCTGAAGGAGAGGTACACTGGGCACTGGGAGGTACAGACTGGGTAACAGAACAAGAGGGAGTGTTACAGGTCACTACAGAGAGAGTACAGACTAGCTGAGTATCTCACATGTGTCACTAAAACACCTTACACACAGCTGAAGGAGAGGTACACTGGGCACTGGGAGGTACAGACTGGGTAACAGAACAAGAGGGAGTGTTACAGGTCACTACAGAGAGTACAGACTAGCTGAGTATCTCACATGTGTCACTAAACACCTTACACACAGCTCTGAAGGAGAGGTACACTGGGCACTGGGAGGTACAGACTGGGTAACAGAACAAGAGGGAGTGTTACAGGTCACTACAGAGAGAGTACAGACTAGCTGAGTATCTCACATGTGTCACCTAAACACCTTACACACAGCTCTGAAGGAGAGGTACACCAGGGCCACTGGGAGGTACAGACTTGGTAACAGAACAAGAGGGAGTGTTACAGGTCACTACAGAGAGAGTACAGACTAGCTGAGTATCTCACATGTGTCACTAAAACACCTTACACACAGCTCTGAAGGAGAGGTACACTGGGGCAACTGGGAGGTACAGACTGGGTAACAGACAAGAGGGAGTGTTACAGGATTACTACAGAGAGAGTACAGACTAGCTGAGTATCTCACATGTGTCACTAAACACCATTACACACAGCTCTGAAGGAGAGGTACACTGGGCACTGGGAGGTACAGGACTGGGTAAAAGAACAGAGGGAAGTGTTACAGGTCACTACAGAGAGAGTACAGACTAAGCTGAGTATCTCACAAGTGTCACCAACCCAAAGCACAGACAGATACTCACTAACTACAGAATCTCTGACCACCAGCTGGAATAGAGACCTGGCAGATATCAGGCACAATGGAGACCCAGGGCAGCCAGACAATGTGCACAGTGTGACAGTGGGGACATAGAGACTGAAGCGCACGTCCTCTTGTACTGTACAAGATACAAACCCTTAAGGGATAAATACTTCCCAAAAATAATGAAAGAAATAACAGACTTCCCACAGATGTCGGAACAAGAAAGACTATGTGTACTCTTAGGGGGAAACAACAAAGCTACAAGGATAGTAGCAAGATATGTAGCAGACTGTCACATGACCAGAACCCCCAATCAGATTAAATGAACTATCATATTTACCCACTATACTCCTACTTTATTGTTATTGATCTGTTTTATTGTAACATATTACTTTGGCAACACAAGTAATAATGTCATGCTAATAAAGTATTCTTGACTTGACTTGTATCTCTCACTCTCTCCTCTGGTAGCGTTCCAGCTCATCAGGCACACAGCGTTGTTGAAGTCCTGTCTGTTTCATCTCTGCAAACATAGTAGCAGTCCTCTCCTTTCAACACCAGAGGTTTGTGCACACTTGTGTTACAATTCACCACTTGATCAGGGAAACAGGGACAAGCTAATGTGCTCTAATAATTCTGCAGAATGCATTTCTCCCACATTCTAAAGATTACATTACCTGAACTGGGAATGAACTTACAAGCACTATATTTGCATTACCTAATGTTAACCCTTATAACAAGATATGCATGTTACCATTTAATATATTTATCATTGGTGCCAGATGATTTATAATTACTATACATATTTTGCACTTTCACATAAGTGTTTTCACTCCCTCCTAAGTAAATAATTCTGCTAACTTTAATCTTCACAGTATTTAAGATTTAATACCTGTGGGGTTAATTCAGCTACAAACAAACATTAAGCTTACAGGATTAAATTTCAGCAACCTGTTTTATAGTTGAAGTTATCATCACTCATTTATTATTTCTGTTGATTCCATAGGAACCTGTGATAACTCGTGACAGCTTATCGGAAACAGCAGTTATGAAGCAGTGGTCTTAAGACTTCTGCTCCTTAACTGGTTCGCCATCTCTGAAGCTGTGGACATCAATCCTCCAAATTGTGTATAATTGGGTTGATTAACACCCCCTTCTAGTGGCCAATTGGCCGCGAATCTGCAAGGGGCGGCATTGCACAAGCAGCTCACTAGAACTGCTTGTGCAATGTTAAATGCCGACAGCGTATGCTGTCACATTTAGCATTGTCTGGCGGACATAATACACTACAGCGTAGTTTTACTAATTAACAACTTACTTATCAGGCAAGCGTAAAACACACTAAGGACATTGAATATAAGTAAACATCAATGGACCAATGGGGATTTAATCATGTGACGGGAGACACCAATAAGAAGGTCTGAAACCATGATGATGACAGCATCCGGAAGATCTTCCAAGTTGCCGCTAAGGTAGGAGTGAAACGAGCAAAACAACTCATCGGTGCTTTGCAGCTTACTATACATGGGATTCCCTCATGTACAGGATCACCCTGTGAGGCACCACACCTAGCCGGTTTCAACGTTGGGAGGAGCCTTCACATAAGGGACACAGGTACACAGTAATTGACAGGTGGTGTTGGGGGGAAGCTTCAACGACGGTCAAACACTCCTTATTAGCTAATTTTCTTTGTTCCTTTTTTTGTAACTAATTATTTCTAGGCTTCACCTGCTACATAAACATAATCATATTAAGGAGTGAGCAAACAAACCTTAGTACTTTTCTATGAACTGTATAGTTTTGAATAAGAGCTTGTCTTCCTTAGAGTCTCTGTTTAGACCCCTCCTTTAGAGTTGAAACAATACGTTTTTACTAAATTATATCAATTTGCTGAGTATTAATTACATTAAAGAAACTTATTTTTTTCTCACTCACAACTGTACACTGCTACACTCACGACATACTCCACCCATTTCTAGCACCACTTTATATATATTTATATATTCTGACACATTAGTTACATCAACACGCAAGTTCTACTTGCTGACTCACCCCAGTATTCACCTGGGTAATTCCGCGGTTGACTCTCAAGCTAAACTATTGCATACTCTTCAACTCCGAGTTGAGGGCCTGGAAGACAGGTCCAGGAGAAATAATTTAAGATTCATAGGGTTTAATGAACCGAAAGGATCTATAGATATAATGGATCTAATTTCATTTCAGTTACCTAAAGCGTTAGGATACCCTATAGAACAGTTACCGATTAAAATTGAGAGAGTACATAGATTGGGCCCCGTCATGTCAAAAGATGGTACTCTTAATGTACATAGACCAATCATAGCAACATTTTTGGACTTTCAAGATAAGTCTAAAGTCCTTATGCTATATCGGAAGCATTACCCCTTGGAATTTAATAATAAATGAATTTTGATTTTTCAGGATTTTTCTGTAGAAATAACGACCAAAAGGAAAGAAATCTCCCCTTTGTGCACTCAGTTGATCGAATTGGGCATAAAAACTAATTTGATATACCCGGCTAAATTGAAAATTGTATATAATGATGAGACAATATTTATTGACAATCCAGAAGAGGCTAAACAATTTATTAAAAAGATCAAAGTACAAAAGGAAAAAACATAATAGGTTTAATGCTATTATGGTTAGAATATTTTTCTTTGTTCCACTTTTTATAATGTAATATTCAGTCAACACTAAAGTGATGAAGAATGATATATAGGCAAGAGACACTAGGCTGTAAGAGTGTGTACGTTCTGTATGATTTGTTCCCTTTTTTTTTTCCATTTCCCCTCTTTCACCATGTTGAACCCCAGATTAAATGTGTTTTTAACTCAGATATGTCTATGGTTATGGTTAGTTTAGAGGGAGCTAGATGATAAAACCCCTTAATGTAAGCTCCTGGAATGTGGGTGGTATCTCCTCTCAAATTAAGAGAAAGAAAATAATATATCATTTAAAAAAATTCTCCCCTGAAATTGCTCTCATTCAAGAGACACGCCTTAACGAGAATGAAGCCGGCAAATTAAAGTTGGGTTGGATTGGAGAGGTAATAGCTACTCCAGAGGAGTGGCGTTTATTTAAAAAAAATCTAGACTATAATATAATTTCCAAGTCGGTGGATAAAGAGGGTAGGTTTTTAGTATTGAGAGTTAATATACAAGGTCTCAATTTAACAGTCTGCTCAATTTATGCACCAAATGAATATTGTCGATTTTTTGGAAAATCTGTTTGTTAAGCTAATAGAACACATAGACACCCAAATCATAATAGGAGGTTATTATTAATAGAGTATTTAACCCCTACCTAGATAGGTTAAAAAAGTCTAAGAGCGCTAGGTATTCTAGGGAGGCAAAAAGTCTTGCCAGTTTTATTAAAAATCTTAAGTTGAGGGATATATGGAGGATTCAGCATCCAGATGAGAGAGCCTTTACGTGTGAATCAAAGACATACAAGAGTTTTTCGAGAATAGATATGATATTAATAAGTGAATCCTTACTGGGTGCGGAGATTGGATATTGGATTGGATATTTCAAACATCATGGTCTCAGATCACGCAGTTATTTCTATCTCAATTGGTCGCCTTAAATTCCTAATTCAGAGAATAAAGCAAGTTTTTTTTCCCTCCATTATCTTATATCTAACTTTAAATTTAGAAATTGTCTACTCTCTAAATGGTAAGAATTCATATTTTTCAATAGGAGCTATTTGTCAAAGGTTGAAACCTTTTGGGAGACAGCTAAGGCGTTTCAAATTAAGGCATATATGAGTGGTAGGAAAAAGAACCTGAGTCTAAGAGAGAATCAGCTAAAATATATATATATAAAATATCTTGAAAATTCCTCAAGGGTGAATTGGCAAAAATACCAGGAGGCAAAAACAGAGAGAGAGGTTTTCTTGAATCAGCAGATCTTCCAAAGAGATATAAACAATAAAGTTAGATATAGTAGGTTCACGCCAGAGACTGCCAAATTTTTAGCTAAATTAGTTAAAAGCAAAAGGAATAACAACTATATTGGGGCCATTGAGATAAATGGTAAAAGGTATACTTCGCCAAAAGATATATTAGCTAAATTTCATTCTTTTTATGAGACACTTTATTAGATTCGTAAAACGGACTCAGGAACAATGACTAAGTTCTGGAATAAAATTGTCACGCCCAAGATTAACCTGGTTCAACTGGAGGCCCTAAATAAGGAAATAACAATAGAAGAAATAATACAAGCTATAAAATCTGCAGCCTGTGGCAAAGCCCCAGGCCCAGATTTAATTCCTATGAAATTTTATAAAATACTACATGAGGACGTTAGTCAAGTTCTGGTGCGTCTATACAATAGTTATTCCACTAATAATATACAGCCCCTCAAGATACTTTACGGAAGCTAATATTACCCTAATATATAAAAAAGATAAGGATATAGAAACAATGGATGCATATCGTCCAATTTCTTCTGCTCAATGCAGACTATAAGATAATCGCCCAGCATCTTAGCGGACAGGTTAAAGGGGTACTAGAAGATATAATTCATCCAGATCAGACTGGGTTTATGCCAGGGAGAATGATACAGAAAAATATCAGGACGGCAATGTTTCTCATTGAATTGATGTTTGCATAACCAGAAAGATAAAAGGTTTATAACATGCCGATTTTGCCCTCCTGACGGTCGATGCCGAAAAGGCATTCAACTCTATCTCATGGAACCATCTATTTACCCACAGTTGAACAGGTTTGGGATATTGGGGAACTTTGCCAATTACATCATATTAATTTATAGAAATCCAACATCTTATATTAAGATGAATGGGATAACATCATCTAGCCTCTGTCTCCAGAAAGGAACGAGACAGGGTTGCCCATTATCACCACTCCTGTTTACATTTCTTTAGAACCCCTGGCAATTCTATGCAGAGAAAAAGTTAGAAGGAATCCATGTTAGGAAGTAAAAAAATCACAATGTCAATGTATGCAGACGACATCTTATTTTACATAAGGCAATACAAAGAAAATATACCATGTATTCTAGAGATTATTAAGGATTTTAGTAGTTTTTCGGGTTATAAAATAAATGTGGATAAATCAGAAATATTATGGATCATCAAAAAAAGAAACAGTTTATTGTTAAACCCATTTAAACAGGTATCTTCTAAAATTCGATATCTTGGAATAATCCTTTCAAAAAACCCAGTAGAATGTATAAGCCTGAACTATGATCCTATTTGGCAGAAATGTATAAATTTGCTTAAGAACTGGGCTAAATTGCCTCTCTCTCTGTCGGCTAAAGTAACCATTGTTAAAATGATGTTGTTCCCGAAAATTCTTTTTCTGATACAAAATATTCCTGCCTTTATTCCAGCGAAAGATATACAGAGGTTCAGGTCACAATGTATACACTTTCTATGGAGGAAGGGAAAACCACGAATAGATTTGAATAATCTGTCCCATATGAGAATAGATGGAGGACTAGCTTTCCCAAACTTGAAATTCTATAATTGGGTAGGCTTAGCAAAAAATGCATTAGACTGGCTATCAGGTAAGGAATATACTACTAATTACAGAAATGAGGAGAGTGCGATTTCACCACTATCCTTAACGGCGCCTTTTCACTTCCCGCTGACTAAACAATCTGATAGAACTAGTTTTCATTTCACTGTGCATAATATTATAAGGGCATGGAAGAAAATATGTCAGTCGTTAGCTTCAGAGTCAAGAATGTCTAAATATTTACCGATACAGGGGAACCCACAATTTATTAGTGGGTTGGAAACATCTGCCTTCAATGACTGGAACTAACTAAAATTATTAAATTAATAGATATACAACTTAAAACTGTCAAGACTTTTGACTCCCTAGTAAGAGAATTTAATCTTAATAGAACACATTTTTTTGCTTATCTGCAAGTGCGTCATTTTATTGATGCTAACAAATTAACGGATCCAAAAGCAACTATCTCACACCTCCTTGAATCGAGTATCAATCTCTATCAAGCAGGGAAATATTCTATCTCCTTTCTCTATCGAAAACTAATTACTATAGAGGCACAGGGGAAAATAGAAGGCTTGTATGCTAAATGGAGTAAGGATTTGGGAAACCTAACATTTGACCGTTTTAGAGGAAGCTTTACACTTGTATTGGAATATACACGAGTGATATCATTTAGAGAGTCTCATATAAAATTATTAAATAGAGCCTATCTGACCCCATGGTGGATCTCTAGATTGAAGAGACAAAAAAACGCCAAATGTCCTAGGTGTGGTGCTATGAAGGCAGACTTGTCACATGTTTTTTATGAATGTCCCAAGATAAAACAATATTGGTGCAAAGTTGAGTTCTGGATTAACAGGTTTATAACACCTAGAATTAAGCTTAAAATAGAAGACATCTTCTTTTTGGTGTCAGAAAGAGGTAGTTCTAATAAACAGCTAATAAACACAGCTCTACTAGTGGCCAGACAGCTGATTCTATGTAATTGGAAAGGGAAGAATGCGCCAAATTTTACAGCCTTCACGAGCAACATGGTTACCCAACTTATAGTAGACAGCAAAGATCCCGCGATTCTCAAAGATAAACAACTTAAATCATTTTTGGCGAAATGGGATTTGGTAATAGCCCACCTATCTGAGAATATAAAAAAACAGGTCCTATTGTCTCTACAGGACTCTATCCTTTTTCAGCAATTATTACTAACAGATAGATATAGGCACCTGGGAAGAGGGGTCAATAGAGGAAATTTTGGATAGATATTCATGGGGGGCCTTAGACCGGAGGGGAGAGGGAGTATTATTATTTTTTATTTTTTTTGTCTTTTTGTGTGGTTGTGTGGGCCATTATGGCCGTAAAAATATTTCGTTCAGTAGTCCTTTAAACTGGCAATTAAAAAGTCTTGCTTTGTTTCTTTCTTAGAATTAAGTTAATAACAACATGTGAAGATCAGAGTAGGAACGTAGTCAGTACTCAATTGTTATTGTTATACCAATTAACCATGAATTCAGGTCTTGTTAGAGGACAAAATTCTACGAATCAGGGATCTCTTGGTTTTTTCTTTTTATGAATGTGTACCTTGTCATATGAGATTATGTTATGTTTCTTCTCCGTTCCTGATACCGTTTGTAATATGAGGATTTTTCTTCTTGTCGGAGATGTTATTTTGAATAAAAAAATAATAAAAATTATTAAAAAATAAATAAATAAAGAGTCTTATTTCTCTGCCTAATTTGTCAATGAGATTCCGCCATAATGGCATTTATTTATCTGAGGAACAATGGACTACAGATATTAGTGAGGCTTTCACTATACAAGAAAATGTACAAATAGAAGGGGAAGATGATGTTATATATGATGTCTTCTCAGCCTTTAAATGTTACAGGAAAAACTAACTACACAAGTAAACATCAAATGGGAACTTCAAAGTTTGACTAATTATTTAAAAATGTAAGTTATTTCAAAGAGGTTTGAGAATACGATTAGACCCTGGGATAAGTTTGATTTCTTAACTGAATGGAATGAAATCCTGACCAACTGCTCTCTTGACCTAATCGCACTAATGATAGAAGAAGATGAAAAAATCTGTAGAGCTGTAAAAAAGAGGTAGATACAATATATAAAAGTTTGCATAAATTTGAAAATTATTCCTCATTTGAGAAATTAAAGAAACGCAGAAATTAATTGAGAAATTACAAAGAAATTTGAAATCTCAAACCAAGAAAACTGATAAGAGATCAGGAGGACTATAGAAGAAATTGGATCTATATCTATAGGAATAGAATTAATACTAGGAATTTCTATGACTCAGGTACGGTTAACTCCAATATGGATTCTGATGGTGAAAATAAGAATAACGGTGTTAATAACTCTCAGGTGCACCATTTAGGCATAGGAACATGCAAGGTGGGAGGAGGAGGAATAAGAGGGCAACCGCAAGAGAGGAGGGAAGGGAGAGGGAGGAGTATCAAGGACAGTACATGATGACCAGGAATCGAACACTATACAATTAAAGGATGATGAGCAATTACTCCTAGGTACACCACCTGGTAATTTAAAAATTAATATAGTCAACCTCTCCTCTCCTATTTTCCTTTGAATTTGGAGCACATTAATGTTTTAGAGAAAGGATTAAGTTTCTGCCCTTCCAACAGCCTTGACCTTTTTGAGGTCACTAAAGACTTGCATCTTTTTGCACAGAAATTAGCTTTAAAGAAAATTATGACACTAAAAACCAAAATTGATCTGGGCTGTTGGAAGGACAGAGAAACTTTGGATACACTACAAACTTTACTGTATGAACAAAATGATGAGGTAACAGACATACTAACTAAAACTGATTAAAGAACAAAAATCTACATATATGCCCTCAATTTCTTCTATCCCTAAAATTTCTGTTTTTGTGCAGAACATCTCACATGAATTGGCACAGATACAAAATAAAGGAATAGTTCATGATAATCTCATCAAAAAAGAGCGACAGGCGCTTTATGAGTTAACAAATCACGAAGACTTGGTCATAAAACCGGCCGATAAGGGTGGGAATGTAGTCATTTTAAATCAGGACTACTACACTAACGAGGCAATGCAACATTTACTAGACACTAACCAATACACAAAATCTACTTATTATGATTTTTTAAAGTCTCATGATGAACTGCTATTTTTATTAAATTCCTCACGTAGGGAAAATTTGTTTGATGGACAAGAATTTAACTTTCTGTACAACCACAAACCATAGGTGCCAGTGTGTTACTGGATTCCAAAACTGCACAAATCCATCAACAAACCCCAAGGGCATCCTATAATTTTGGGGATAGGGGGACCCACTGAAGGAATCAATAAATACATGGAGCATTTTTTTACATCCCTTTGTAAATTAGTTATGAACCTTTGTGCAGGACTCAACAGAGGTTATCAAAAATTTAGATGGGATCAATGTCACGGATAGGACCATTTTGGTCTCCCTGGATGTTGAATCTCTTTATGCTTGCACACCTCACCCTGTAGGAATTAAGACTTGTGAACATTTCTTAAATAAAAGAGGTCTGGGGTATAAAAAACATACACAATTTATGATTCAACTATTGAAATTTATACTAGAAAACAATATTTACATGTTTGATGGAAAGTGTTTTAAACAAAAACGTGGAATGGCTATGCGCCCCAACTTATGCTTGCCTACATTTAGGTGGATGGGAAAATCAAGTAGTATTTGGTGAATATGCCGACTGGGTTGAAGCGCATGTAGCCCTCTGGATACAGTATGTTGATGACATTTTGGTCTTGTGGGAAGGTACAGAAAGCGAACTTCTTCAGTTCATTTCACTATTACATAAAAAAAAACCAATATTCTTTTGACATGTAACAATGATCACAACAAAATTACTTTTCATGATTTACTTATCAGCAAAAAAGATAGAAAGATTCAGAATTATGTAATTCACTAGCCCACTACAACAAATAGCCTACTTCTTGGCTCTAGCCATCATCCCAAAAATCTGAAAAGAGGGTTACCTTATGGGCAGTTCCTGCACTTGCACAGATTTTGCTCTGATGATGCATCTTTTAAGAAACAAGCTAAAGAAATGGCAAACATATTTCATGAGCGAGGCTACTCAAAGAGATGGATCAAGAGAGTAATGTTTAGAGCTGGGCAACATGAAAGAAAATATATTTTATACAAAACAAAATCAAAAGAAACTAATGAAACAAAGATCAGATTCATTACTAAGTACAATTCCCACTGGAACAAAATTAAAAGCATTCTAAACAACAATTGGCATCTAATATCTAATGATCACAATCTCCATGAACATGTAGGAGACTACCCCCTAATGACAGCAATTTAAAAGATCTTCTAGTAAAAACAAATTTGTACGGCCCCTACATGTAACTGGTTAGAACAACATGCACAGAAAATAACTGTCTGCTTCCCGTGTAATCATTGTGCCTGTTGCCAATTTGTGCAGAGAACTAAAAACTTCTGTACAAACACTGGAGTAGAATACATGATCAAAACTTTCATTAACTGTTCAACTAAAGGGGTTATTTATCTACTATAGTGCTTCTGTAAATATTTCTATATAGGAAAGGCCTATAGCGAATTCCAATCACAGATTACAGAGCATAGGGATGATATTAAAGAATTTAATATGGATTGCACAATGCCATGGATCAAAGATTAAGGATTTGCACTTTGTTGGTATAGAGTCAGACATCGATAAGATTTTATTGTAGAAGGAAACAAGATGGATGTAACAGTTAGAATAACTCTCACCAAGATATTTGAATGAAAAAGCCCCACCATCAAATATTGCTAACAGTCTAATTATTTAACCTTTAAAATGTTTATCCAACATATTATAATCTCTTGTATTAATAAATCATATGTTTCATATATGGTCCACACAGTGTCATTTTCTCTGATCATTTTAAGACCAAACATGAAAATATTCCACTTATAATATATTAAAATGCATTTAAAAATCATATTTTCTATGAAACAATTTAAAAGGATTATAATACCTTCATCATGGATTCAATTACTTTCTCAGTTATCATCTTAATATCACATACATACCTTGAGGCCAGCAATCAGATGTCATTTCCATATAATTATATCTATGTTGGATTGCTATCCCATATAGATTAATATTTCAAAACTGTATATTTCTTTTTGAGTGTATAAAACATATTATATCATTTAAAGCACCAACTACATATGCACCTATTAGATGCCTGAAAAATACAATGAAATAGGTTATTAAAATTGGACATTTAAATTGACTGTATAACTACTTATTTAATTCAGCATATATATCCCAATTTGTCCCTTAGATGTCTGGCATTGTATTGTATCGCAATAGGAATGCAGTATATTTCATATATCTAATAAATTTTGAATGCATGAAACACCAGATACAGGTCTGAAATGAAGGAAACAATGTTGTTATTCATTTTGAAACATTTTAAATCCTTAAGACATTCTATGCTTTCAGCACTGATAGGGTTAAACATGTCTCTCTGTTAGCCAGTACAGATGTTTATCTAACACCACAGGTACCAATATGCATCGAATGTGATTGGTCACTTTCCTACAAAATTTGTCACTTGTCTCAGACTTTTAGGCTCTCTTGTAAGAAGTAGGAAATCTTATTACACATTTCCAGGTAGTGACCATAAGGTCTTTTGAAGTGATCTTTCTAAGATAACTTGAAAACAATTACTTTTATGAATGAGAGAGGGCGGCTGGTCTGTTAAAGTGACATCTGGAGTTTTAAAAATAAAATGAATTATTTGGTGTACACAGCCATATATATATATATATATATATATATATAACATTCACAGATATCCTGACAGAATAAACATTTTTTATATTGACTCAGAAAAGGTTTTATAAATTAGGGTAATAATAAGGTAAACTGGTAATATATCAAAAAGACTAACGCACAAATCTCAAGTCTTCAATATGCTTGTTATAAACAAGTGGTGTAGGAAAGAGATCCAATCACTAACGGATTGCTAAATACAAACACACTCAAAGTCACGGATTTGAAGAAAACAATAAGGATTGAATGTTTTATTTAAAGTTAACATACAAACTTTTCACTAATATATATTTTCACACTTTTTCACAGTAATTTTTCAGTAAAGTTTTTTTCCCAATTCATTTTTTATGCGCTTTTTTCAGTCTATGCTCTTATTTGTTAGCAATTTTATATGAATCAATTCGTTAGCCACGATTTTTAATTTTTTTTATTTTTTTTCTGACATGTCAACATATGTAGCAACATTGTGTACCCAAGCAATACATAGTAATACATAGCAATTGTATTAACAATATATAAATTTTATGGATGTATAAATAATTTGTTTTTAGCTTAAATATTCTTGTCTAGATAACATTGTATAGGGACTCTGTATGCCAATAAATACATTTATTTTAAAGGTTTATGTAATCTTCTCTTATACTTCTGCTATATCAGTTAATGTATATAAGGATTAACTCTGTTCACATGTTCTAATTATCCACAATAAGCACCTCTCCCTTTTATTTTTATATGTTAGTTTAAGAATATCTCCAAAAGTTACTGATTTCCTGTAACAAAATAGAGGATAGCGACATTTCTTTTTTCAGACAGAGTGTGAACCTAAACGCTTTAAGCGCCCTCTAAACCCGTAATTGTAAGTTTAACACAGTATAACTATCTAGGAAGGGGATAGTTAACACAGAGTGGCTTGTTTTAGGTAAAGCTCAGCACTTCACTTCAATTAAATATAAAAATACCACTAACAAGGGCAGACATAAATTCCCTACCGACTAAGGCTGACTTCAATTCTTTTATTCAGCAAGTAGGCAAAATGCTTAAAGAAGGACTAGCTGAAGTTAAGGAAATAGCAGATCTGGGCAAGCCAATTGATTATGTGGAGGAACAGACAAATGATTTGGCAAACACAGTAGATTACCACTTCAAATGCTTCTCAGCTCATGAGTTACATGAGTTACAAATTAAACAACTCAAATACCATTTAGAAGATTTGGACAACTAAGGAAGAAGACAAAAGTCAGAATTTGAGGAGTTCCTGAGAGCATTTACACAGAAAATCTACAGCAATACCTACATGAACTCTTCCAACACCTAATAAATGATACAACAATTTCTCCCTTCCAACTTGACAGAGTACATAGGGCCCTCCGCCCCAGGCCACAAGATACAGAACCACCACGAGACATCATACTGAAATTCCATAAATTCCAGGATAAAGTGAGGATCTCCCAGGCTGCAAGGAAACTCTCACCACTACAATTTAAAGGGCACTGCTTACAGATCTACGCAGATTTGAGCCATATGACACTCAGCAACAGGAAAGAAGCTAGGTTCCTTGCAGATCACCTCAGTAAACACAAGAACCAATATAGATGAAGCTTCCCATTTAGCTTAAAAGTACTCAGAGACAATAAAATCTCCCCGTGTTAGCTGAGTCCAGATGTGCGGATGGAGACCACGACCAGGATGTGGCTTGTAAAGCATGCCGACTAAGTTTCTCGGCTCGTCTGGAGATTGACCTTGAGGATTCATGATAACGCTCCCTGTCACGATCCTCTCGCTCGCACTGCTTCTGTCTACTGCGCTGTTAAGCTGCGCTGCCTAGCAACATCCTGCGTTCTTATTCCGGTGTCTCTATCCTCTGGTGCCCGTTTGTTTTACCTTGCTGTGGCTACTCGTGAGTAATCTTTGCTGGATTTTCTGAATTACCTGTTAACAAACTTCTGCCTGTCTGACAACGTCTCTGCCTTATCCCTTTCAAGCCCGCATTCAAGTTATATTACTTACCTGCCTGATATCACGTTGCCAAACTTTGCTTGCCTGACTACGCTTCTGGTTAACCCTTATCTGCCTGAAACCTTGTGGCCAAACTTTGCTTGCCTAACTACACTACTGATCTACTCCAAGACCATGCAAGAACATCTCCACCATGTAAAGTGAGTACTCCAGAGATTACGTGAGAACTCTCTCTTCGCCAAACTTGAGTAGTGCTCTTTCCACCAAGATTCTATTCCCTTCTTTGGATATATTATTTCACAATCTGGATTTGAGATGGATCCCGATAAACTCTCTGCTATTAAAGATTGGACTAGACCTACCACCCTAAAATCCCTACAAAGGTTTCTTGGCTTTTTCTATCGAAAGTTTATAAAAGACTTTGCTAACATTTCTTCACCACTTACTTCTCTTACTAAGAAGGGTCAAAACTGCAGAGATTGGTGAAGCACTGCATTACAGGCCTTTGAAACTTTGAAACCAGCATTTTCTTTGGCTCCCATCCTCTGTCACCCCATTCCAGAACTCCAATTCATCCTGGAAGTGGATGCCTCTTCTATAGCTGCAGGAGCTGTGTTATCCCAATGGAACCCGATCACCAGTAAGATCCATCCGGTGGGGTTCTTCTCTAAAAAGTTTAATTCCACAGAACCAAACTATGATGTAGGTAAAAAAGAGGTACTTGCCATAAAATTGGCTTTGGAAGAGTGGAGAGACTGGCTTGAGGGCACTGCTCAACTGTTTCTTATCTTAACAGATCATAAGAATCTTCTGTATCTCCATACTGCAAAACGCCTCAACTCACGTCAAGCCCGCTGGGCTTTGTTCTTTTCCAGGTTTAATTTTGTACTCTCTTATGTTCCTGGTACTAAAAATTCCAAGGTTGATGCTTTATCCAGGCAATTTTAGTCTACTGACTCTGTGCTGTTGGATTCTGAACCCATACTTCGTCCAGTCAGTGTTCTTGCTCAGTTGTCCTCATTTCCTATGCAGGCTCTATGCTCTGCTTAAAATAAGGTAACATCTTCCTACAAAATACCTCCTGGTATCGTGTATGTACCTTCTGAGTTCCGCCTTAAACTTCTACGTTGGGCTCATGATAATATTTTGGCCGGTTAGCCTCGAGTAAACAATACATTATGGAAACTCAAACAACATGTTTGTTGGCCCTCCATGTCCAAGGATGTTAAGGATTATATTGCTGCTTGCAACTCTTGTGCCTCAAATAATCAGACTTCTCGTCTTCCTTTTGGATTATTGCAGCCTCTTCCAGTACCACATTTCCCTTGGTCCCATATCACAATGGACTTTATTACTGATCTTCCTGATTCAGCTGGAAACAAGACCATATGGGTAATAGTTGACAGGTTCTCCAAATCAGCCCATTTTGTTCCTCTGCCTGGACTACCTTCCGCTCGAAGACTCTCTGAGCTTTTCATCCTTCATGTCACTCGGTTACATGGATTTCCATTAGACATAGTTTCTGATCAAGGAGTTCAATTTGTCTCAAGGTTTTGGAGGTATCTTTGCAAACAGTTTAGGATCAACATTTCTCTCTCCACTGCACATCATCCTCAGTCCAACGGTCAAACTGAAAGTGTGAATAAATCTCTTGAATCTTTCCTCAGGCACTATGCAGACCATCAACATTCCAACTGGTTTCATCTTCTCCCTTTAGCAGAACTAGCTCACAATTCTCGCCTCAATTCTTCCTTACAGACATCTCCTTTCAAGGCTGCTTATGGATTCGAACCCAGAGCTTTTCCTATATCTACCAGTACTTCTGGAGTTCCTGGGACTGATCATGCTGTAAAAGACCTCTGCAGGCATTTGCAACGTATCCGTCAAATTCTTCTTTTTTCTTCTAAAAAGTACAAGAAATTTGCTGATCGTAAACGTTGTAAAGCTCCATTATATGGCACTGGGGACAAGGTGTGGTTATCCACTAAATTCATTCATCTTAAGCAACCCTGTATGAAATTGTTTCCAAAGTTTGTTCTTCTGCTTTCTGAGTGGCCTTACCCAAAACCTTGAAGATTCATCCAGTATTTCACGTATCTCTTTTCAAACCTGTAGTGAAAAATCAATTCTCCACTAAGTTCAAACCTCCTCCAACTTTACTTATAGATAGTACTTCTGAATTCGTGGTCAGACAGATTCTGGACTCCAGACTACGGGGCAACTGCTTGTATTACTTGGTTCATTGGAAGGGATATCCTATTACTGAACGTTCCTGGGAACCTGCTTCTCATGTCCGTAACCCTACTTTGAAAAAACAGTTTCAATTGAGACATCCTACTAAGCCAGGTCGGATCCTCCAGAGTGATCCTTGAGGCGTTGAGGCGGGGGGGGGCATTGTCACGCTCCTCTCGCTCAGCAGTGCTGCTTCTGTCTGCTGCACTGTTGCGCTGCGTTGCCTAGCAATGTCTTACACTCTCTGAAACCGTCCTCTCTGCTGACACGCTCACTGTAGCCCTCCCACTCTGCTGACGTCAGGTTGGGTTCTTATTCCGGTGTCTCTATCCTCTGGTGCCCATTTGTTTTACCTTGCTGTGGCTACTCGTGAGTAATCTTTGCTGGATTTTCTGAATTACCTGTTAACGAACTTTTGCCTGTCTGACTATGTCTCTGTCTTATCCCTTTCAAGCCTGCATTCAAGTTATATTACTTACCTGCCTGATATCACGTTGCCAAACTTTGCTTTCCTGACTACGCTTCTGGTTAACCCTTATCTGCCTGAAACCTTGTGGCCAAACTTTGCTTGCCAAACTACG
The DNA here is from genome assembly GCF_027579735.1 of Bombina bombina. NCBI lineage: Eukaryota > Metazoa > Chordata > Amphibia > Anura > Bombinatoridae > Bombina > Bombina bombina. The sequence goes on from NC_069500.1 coordinate 10,093,490, forward strand.
CTACTGGTTTACCCTTTTACTGCCTGAACTCTAGTTGCCAAATATTGCCTGTTGACTACACTTCTTCCTGACTCCACTTTGTCTGCTATCAAGCTTCCTTGTACCCAAATCCTTTAACCTGTGAGTAAACCTTCACTTACTTCTGTTGGTGTACTATATTTCCTCTGAAGCTGTCGTGGGGTCAGGTCCTGGTTTATACTCAGTGTTCTAGTGTGTTTCTTAAATTAATTCTAGCATTTGGCTCTGATTCTGGACTTAGTCTAACCTGACACTCCCAACAGCACACAGATCCAGTGAAGACCCATGATGAAACATCAGGTACTGAAGTTGCCTTAATAATATGTTGAACCATGTTTGGATTTCATCTTTGGGGTTTGGGGAGGTATAATAATAAGTCCTGTGGATAAGAGTGACTTATGATACATTGCATATTATGCTTATTACACTGGACACTGCAACAGGTACTTGTTCTCTTTTTTTCTAACTGCACAATAAAATATACTCATATAAATCTACAGAAGACCTAGAGGAATTCTGCAGAGCACTGGAGATACAGATGCCAACATTACCCCGACTACAAGACCACCTCCCAAACAGCAAAAGGTACCCTGAGCAGCAACCCCAGCTGCAAAGACCCCAATGGAACAAAGTTAACTGAAAGCACCATAAAAATCCTCCTTCTCCACCCTCCACAACCTCAGAAACCATAGATGCAACTTGATCCCACAGCACAAAAGTCTTGCCTAACATGGACACAAAATGGACTGACTGAATGATGACTGTTCATTCACACATTAAAGTTATTTTGTCACTCATGGTATAGCCTTATTGCATAGAATATATCCGTATTCCAAACATTCAACAAACACTGCATCACACTCATACCCACATTCGTTACTACACCCAGAATAACCATACTGAAAGAAACTACTTACTGTGACCCCTTTTATTTACCCATACACCTATATACTTCAAACCTAATATGCTAACATTTCACATCTACTTTACTATCATCCTTAGTTAAGCTGTAAAACATGTTTCATTCTTTACTTAACCCCCCTCCCAATAGCCAACACCAACACTTATTGGCTATAAATGTTATTGTTCTTGTTTGTATTATTATTATTTTTACTGTTTTCACCCATATATATTGAACTTTCAGTTCTCAAGAAAGGTTCACTACACCGGTACTCTATTGCCTCAAATACTAACTCGAGGAGGATAAGATAAGTCTGCATATACCCGATGTCTCACCGTCTTGTCAGTATATTTATAAGAATCTCAGCAGTACTCTCCAAAAAATAGGTCAGTATATGGCAGGGTTATAACACAATATATTTAATAATTATCCTTTAAACTGAAACCCCAAAATATGCATATACCAAAAACCATGAAATTAATATAAATTCCTGAATTCTTTATTATTAGTTAATATCTATGAAAACATTGAAATATATTTGTAGGAACCAGAATATGAATCAATATTATATGCGTTTAAAAACTATTAAAATATGCTATGCAGAGTTAATGCAAGTTTACCTTATTCACAATATAATTTCATTCAGTTAACACAATGAGATTCCAAGATATTTAATTGCTAACATTCAAGCAATACCATTTTAACAGTGCTTAGTTAAACAATAGGACAGTATATATACTCTAATTGAAACACCAGAAGTTATGTATATTATTTGTGCCAACAATCAAACTCTGAGTTATAACTCTATATTTGCACAGTTAAAGCACCTTAGCATTAAGGGTATATGTTTAACAATACACAGACTATGAATATAAACTAAAATACAAACTGATCTTTTAAATCTCTCAACTATACTTTAAACTGCAGTGACTATGCATAAATCTTATTTTAAATTATCACATATAATTGCAATTTTTTTTCTTTATACTTTACCCAGATAAACAACCCATATCCAATATTTTTTAACAGTAACAATCTCACCTCAGAATAACAAAATTGGGGATATCTCCATATGGAGTTTAAAAAGTAGCTGTTGCTTATAACTGCAGGGTTCAGCAAAAACGGTTTACCAGTCAGAGTTAGCCAGCCAGCCAGCCTCTCTGTAATACTTGTATTTCAAACGCAGCCAATTTCCAGTTACAAGTCAGCCAGCAGCCGCCTTTCTCTCTCAATGCTTGGGGTTAAATCATCTGATCTCACCCCTCCCCTTTTTTGATTAGTACCCATCATTGGTGAGATTGGAAACGCCCAGCGGAAGCTTGTCTCGGATTGGATATCTGGGATATCATATAGGATTGGCCCTGGGAAGTGCCAAAAGGCCTTCTGGCTGTAATTCTCGCATCACAACACCAGGGGGCAGCATGACAACAACAAAGCAATACATTTTCATCATTTCTAACATTTAAACATATTTCTTTAAAATGTGTAATAAATACCATAATTTCTTTACATTAATAAATTACATGCTCAAATGTATTGGGCTAGGTCACAATATCTCTTCTGATTATTTTAATATGAAACATTAATATCTTTTTAATATCATATTACATGAAAATGATGTCTACTGCTAACTGATTAGCTTTAAATCCATTTAAGAATGTCACCAGTATCCTGGCATTCATATATAAACACAGCATATTTCACATTCAGTGTACTTCTTCCTGAATATATAAATTGATGCCCATGACCAATTGTTGTCTGCAACACAAAGAAATAATTGTTAGAAATGATTAAACATTCATATATCTATTTGCAAAGTTTATCAATCTCAGCAAATGTTTATCTAATATAAACGCTATCTGTCACTGCTTCTTAGGTCCACAATTCCCCTATTCATGTGTTTATATTTAATATCACATATATAGACAGTCTCATATCCATTAAAATATATATTTTCCTACAATGCTGATGTATATTTTACTTGAAATCTAAATGCAATTGTATTTTCAGTAAATTTCCAAATTACATTGTAACATTTGCTTTTGTTGTTCAGTTTTCATTGCCCTACTTACACAGCATGGGGTCAATTTGCATTTGAAATGTAAAATGGTTACTTTCTTACAAAATATGTCACTTAACCCAGACTTCTAGGCAACGTAGGAGATTTTATCACATATTTCCAGGTAGTGACCACATGGTTTCTTGAAATGGCTCAATGGTCCTATCCTGTCTCAAGCCATAAAACTCACATAGTCAAATAAACATGGTCATTCCTTGAAGTTGTCACCTCCAGCAAATGCTGTCTTTTGAAATTCCTTGTGACATCCTGTCTGTATTTGAGTCTTGAGATGTGTATTCAATTCATGGGGGATTTTGAGTCAAATCCTGACATCAGAATTGCAACCCGATTTTAATAATATCTGATAAAAATATGGTTTCATACATAAACTCATTCCCCTGTCCTATTTACATATATATATATATATATATATATATATATATATATATATATATATATATATATATATATATATATATAAATGTCATTTACCTGTACCCTGACAGTCTCAAGGTTATGTATACCAACTTATGAAGTCACAGTCAATCTACTTTATGGAGCTGACGGGGGCTCTCAAGTAAGTTCTTGCATACAAATCCATCCCTACACAAAATGATATCTCTCCTAATAACCACTTATGGCTTTAAGTCAAGTTAAATTCCTTACACAAAACTATAGAGGCCTCAACTCACCCATTAAAAGATCTATTGCTTTGAATTACTTTAAAAAATTAAAAGGGGATGTAATATTCATTCAAGAATCCAATTTTTTAAAAGATAAGGCCCTACATTCTCCACCTCAGAATACCAAGTAGGCTTCTTTCTCTCTCACTCCAGGAAAAAAGTTAATGGTGTGGGAATCCTATTCCACAAAAACGTACAATTTCACTTAACTAATAAACATGAAGACACAGAATGTAGAATCTTAATACTCACTGGACTCTTGTCTAACACTCATGTAACATTGCCTTGCCTCTATTCCCCTAACACTAGACGGGACAAATTTATTGCAAGAGCTAGTGACAAATTACTAGAACTCAGGATGGGAATAGTAATCATGAGAGGGCATTTAAATATAACACTTGACCCGCGATTGGATAGTTCCTCCAATAAGAGGATACAAAACACACATAGTAGTAAAAACATAGTGGAAAATCTACATAATAACACCTTAGTTGATGTGTGGTGACTGCAACACCAACGCGCTTGTGATTTCACACACTATTCACACATTCAAAGATCTTATACATGAACTGTCTACTTTATCACATCAATATCATACTAGCATCGGATACTGAAATATGAACAACAGCATGGTAAGATCACTCACTAGTGGTCTTAGAAAATAGAATAGAATACTTTCAACTCAACTCTGACTCTGTCCGTAATGCAGGAACCCTTTGGGAGGCGCATAAGGCAGTAGTCAGAGGGCACCTCATACAGCAGAGTGCTAAGCTTAAAAGAATACACATACTCAAATGTAATAACTTAACCCAGAATCTCAAAGAAGCAGAAAACACAAATTAAGCCCCCAAAACCAAGATACCCTGGCCAAGCTCATAGAAGCAAGGGCCATGCTAAATTGCCACCTTCAAAAAGATGCCCATAAGAAAGCCCTCTTCCTTAAAAAAGTTTATTTCCAAGGGGGAAATAGAGCAGGCCCTCTCCTTGCAAAAGCTTTACACAAAAGAACTGCCCATAATCAAATATACAAAATAGAAGAAAAACCAGGAACATTAACACATGAAAGTGCGAAAATAGCTAAAGTATTTAGAAACTATTATGACCATATATATATAAAATAATGACAAGATCAAAAAAAGATCCTAGACGATCCGATCAATACACAAGAGATTTTGCCTGCAATTCAAGATCTACCTCCAGGTAAAAGTATCAAAAAAAAGGGGGAAGAAAGATGGACATAAAGTGCGAGCGCTCAAAGAAAAAATGAAGGAAAAACAAAATTACCATGCCCTAAAGGCAAGAAGGAGAGGGAAATCTAACCAGGAGAATTAAAATATAACTTTTATTTCATAAATAATTAATAAAGATAGTGTCATGTGGGTGTATTAAAACTTAGATTAATAACTGAGAGATAAGTTGGCAACCCATAAGTAGCAATAACTTAGTATATCAGGTAATATATCAAAATAACCCAAGAGGGAATCACACCAAAATACTATAAGAGAAACAAGAGTCTCACAACAATTAATTAAATTTGATTTGATACTGTGAAGTGGTGCAAATTCAATGGTAAGTAGCAAAATGAAAATTAGCTGGTAAATACTAAGAAGAAACTGAGGAGCTAAGAATTTGCAAGCTGCTAAAGAGAGCACCGTTACCAATTAATACCTATACCAATTAACAGTATAAAGAGGCTTGGCCTCGCAACAGTTAAAGTTAAAGCCAGAAAATGGTGCAACTCTAAACGTCAATATCTATTAAGGCTCAGTACAGTTAAACAAATAACAGGGTTGCAAACTCAGGATACCGCCAGATTTCGCTGACAAATGGCTTTGTCAAAGGCTAATCTCAGTTGGGTATGCCCTCTTCCTAACGTATAGCCAGATATCCAATCAGAAAGGGGTTGTGAACACACACCCCTATGTCTACCTATCACAAGATCGGCTACAGGATTGGTTATCGTAAAGCTCCGTAACGCAGCCCCATTGCTGTCTATGGGGAAAAAAATGTATGTTTAAACCTAATACCCTAACATAAACACTTAGTCTAAACACCCCTAATCTGCCGCCCATAACATCGCCAACACCTACGTTACACTTATTAAGCCCTAATCTGCCGCCCCCGACATCACTGACACCTACATTACACTTATTAACCCCTAATCTGCTAAATTTGTATTTATTTTACCTAGGTAGACTAGTTAGTAAATAGTAACTAACTATTTAATAGCTACCTAGTTAAAATAAATAAAAAATGACCTGTAAAATAAAACCTAACCCGAGTTACACTAACACCTAGCATTACAATAAAATTAAATAAATTAAATTAACAAAATACATTTATCTAAATTACAAAAAAAATAAACAATAAATTACACAAAATAAAAAAGAAATTATCAAAAATAAAAATGAATTACTTCTAATCTAATAGCCCTATCAAAATAAAAAAGCCCCCCTCAAAATAAAAAAAAACAAGTCTACACTAAACTGCCAATGGCCCTTAAAAGGGCCTTTTGTGGGGCATTGCCCCAAAGAAATCAGCTCTTTTACCTGTAAAAAAACAAACAAACAACCCCGCAACAGTAAAACCCACCACCCACACAACCAAACCCCCCAAATAAAATCCTATCTAAATAAACCTAAGCTCTCCATTGCCCTAAAAAAGGGCATTTGGATGGGCATTGCCCTTAAAAGGGCATTTAGCTCTTTTACATGGCCCAAAACGCTAAGCTAAAAATAAAACCCACCCAATAAACCCTTAAAAAAACCTAACACTAACCACCGACGATCCACTTACAGTTTTTGAAGAGCGGACATCCATCCTCATCCAGACGGCAGAAGTCTTCATCCAAGTTGGCAGAAGTCCTCATCGAAGCCGGAAGAAGTCTTCATACAAGCGGGCATCTTCTATCATCATCCATCCGGCCCGGAGCGGGTCCATCTTCAAGACATCTGGCGCGGAGCATGAGCGGAGCATCCTCTTCTTCTGATGGCTTTCGAAGAATGAAGTTTCCCTTTAAATGACATCATCCAAGATGGCATCCATTACATTCCGATTTGCTGATAGAATTCTATCATCCAATTGGAATTAAGGGGGAAAAATCCTATTGGCTGTTGCCATCAGCCAATAGGATTGAGCTTTCATCCTTTTGGCTGATCCAATAATGCAAACTCAATCCTAATAATTACTGACTTTCAGATGACGGTATGAATCTTGTCATTTTAGGCTGTACTGCTCACTTTTTGGCCTGCCAGGCAAACTCGTAATACCGGCGCTATGGAAGTCCCATTGAAAAAGGACTTTTTTTTTTAAGTGCGGTACTGACGTTGGGTGACAGCCAAAAAAGTGTGCGGTAAACCTATACCTACAAGACTCGAAATAGCAGCAAGAGGGAATAAGCAGCATTATATTCATAACGCAAAACTCGTAATCTGGCTGTTTGTCTTGAAGCACAATTATTTTGTATTTAACAATAGTTTTTATTTACAAACCCAGGGCACTGCAATGGGTTCATCATGTGCTCCCACATACGCCAACATCTATCTGGGCTGGTTGGAAAAGGAAATGGTTTTTCATGATGACTTGTACCAATACACGCAATATATCCATCTTTGGTGTAGATATATAGATGATCTATTTATTATTTGGACTGGAAGTGAAAACCCATTGAGAGAATTTATAACCATACTGAATAATAACAATCTAAACCTTAAATTGACACACAACATGAGCACTGAAATGGTCACATTTTTTGATGTAAGAATATATAAGAATGCTGATAATCAATTGAAATCAGATCTCTTTTGAAAGGAAACTTCCACTAACTCTATACTGCAGTTTGATAGTTACCATACCGTACAAACAAAAGGAGCAATTCCGACAGGAGAATTCCTGCGTATTAGACATAATTGCTCAGATGATACTACATTTTACAAAACAGCAAAAGAGCTTAAAATACGTCTAAGAGATAGAGGTTACACGCGTCAAATTATCAGGAAAGCTTTCCGGAGAGCTAGACATACTTCAAGAGATCATTTATTAGTGCCGAAGATAAAGAGTACCAGTACTGATAATAAAATCAGATTTGTAAGTACCTTTAACACAGAGCACAAGTCTATAAGTGATATACTGAATAGACATACTAATATCTTGAAGTCAGATGATGACTTAGCACAATTTGTAGGTGATAGAATTCTCACCAGCTGGAGGAGAGCACCTACAATTGGGAACAATTTGGTAAGGAGTCATTTTGTAAGAAAAAAGAGTAACACCAATATTTGTGGCACATATACTTGTGGATCATGCAGTTTTTGTAAATATGTGATCAATATCAGAGAATTTAACTGGAAGCATAAAGAGAATGTATGGATTTGCAAACTGCAGAACAAGGAATGTCGTATATATCTTAGTTTGCGTATTTGGCAAAAAATACATTGGCATCATAACTTGTGAATTACGGATTAGACTTGGTGAACATCTTAATAGCATTAAGAATTGTCAAGATGACAATAAAAAAGAACAATAAGAGCCTAACCCCTGTAGCCAGAAACTATCTGAAATTTCATGGCACCAAAACAACTCTAAACATATATCTTACAAGTAATAAAACCTGGGATAAGAGGTGGTAATGTAGAATCTATGATATTACAAGCAGAATGTAGATGGATTTTCTGGCTGAATACATTGGCACCATCTGGAATAAATGAACAAGATGGATATGGATCCTTTCTGTAATAACTTTGGACCTATCCTTATAGTGGGTATTTTTAAGTTACTTTACTTTTTAACCACTACATTTGTTTATAACTTTTAATTTCATATGTATAGTGATTATATCAGGACCAACCAATGGTCTGGTTTTTTTCAAGGTCAATCTAGTTCCCTTATACAGCTAACTATAAGGACATTACTAATGTATATATTCTATAACAATATTTATATGCCACATGAATATTTATGAAATTACCTGTCTCTGACACATAGCAGTGTTCATGGCAATATCCCATTTTAGGGTTGGAGTAACAACAATGCCTCTTCCAAAAAAAAATAATGGGCAAATTGCTTAGATATCGTTATACATGATGGATCTAATTATGGACAGTATATATCTATTTATGGACAGTAAATATCTATATTTATGGATGTGATGGTAATCCCCTCTAAAACTATTCTGTTGAATACTCATCACTATTAAAGTGACTACACACAGACATGTAATTGTTTATTTATGTTGCTAGTACATTCCAAATTAGTGGTCTTGGTTTCTCAGAACGTATATGTTAGGGTTTCTTGATAATATTTTCCAACTAATTATACATTGCTTAAATATCGTTATACATGATGGATCAAATTATGGACAGTAAATATCTATTTATGGACAGTAAATATCTATATTTATGGATATGGTTGTACCCCCTCTAATACTATTCTGTTGAATACTTATCACTATTAAAGTGACTTCACACAGACATGCAGTTGTTTATTTGCATTGTTAGTACATTCCAGATTAGCTGGGCTGTTTTTTTCAGAACATATATCCAACTAATTACAGGGAGTGCAGAATTATTAGGCAAGTTGTATTTTTGAGGATTAATTTTATTATTGAACAACAACCATGTTCTCAATGAACCCAAAAAACTCATTAATATCAAAGCTGAATAGTTTTTGAAGTAGTTTTTAGTTTGTTTTTAGTTATAGCTATTTTAGGGGGATATCTGTGTGTGCAGGTGACTATTACCGTGCATAATTATTAGGCAACTTAACAAAAAACAAATATATACCCATTTCAATTATTTATTTTTACCAGTGAAACCAATATAACATCTCAACATTCACAAATATACATTTCTGACATTCAAAAACAAAACAAAAACAAATCAGTGACCAATATAGCCACCTTTCTTTGCAAGGACACTCAAAAGCCTGCCATCCATGGATTCTGTCAGTGTTTTGATCTGTTCACCATCAACATTGCGTGCAGCAGCAACCACAGCCTCCCAGACACTGTTCAGAGAGGTGTACTGTTTTCCCTCCTTGTAAATCTCACATTTGATGATGGACAACAGGTTCTCAATGGGGTTCAGATCAGGTGAACAAGGAGGCCATGTCATTAGATTTTCTTCTTTTATACCCTTTCTTGCCAGCCACGCTGTGGAGTACTTGGACGAGTGTGATGGAGCATTGTCCTGCATGAAAATCATGTTTTTCTTGAAGGATGCAGACTTCTTCCTGTACCACTGCTTGAAGAAGGTGTCTTCCAGAAACTGGCAGTAGGACTGGGAGTTGAGCTTGACTCCATCCTCAACCCGAAAAGGCCCCACAAGCTCATCTTTGATGATACCAGCCCAAACCAGTACTCCACCTCCACCTTGCTGGCATCTGAGTCGGACTAGAGCTCTCTGCCCTTTACCAATCCAGCCACAGGCCCATCCATCTGGCCCATCAAGACTCACTCTCATTTCATCAGTCCATAAAACCTTAGAAAAATCAGTCTTGAGATATTTCTTGGCCCAGTCTTGACATTTCAGCTTGTGTGTCTTGTTCAGTGGTGGTCGTCTTTCAGCCTTTCTTACCTTGGCCATGTCTCTGAGTATTGCACACCTTGTGCTTTTGGGCACTCCAGTGGTGGCAAGTGGCATCTTGGCAGCTGCACGCTTGACTTTTCTCAGTTCATGGGCAGTTATTTTGCGCCTTGGTTTTTCCACACGCTTCTTGCGACCCTGTTGACTATTTTGAATGAAACGCTTGATTGTTCGATGATCACGCTTCAGAAGCTTTGCAATTTTAAGAGTGCTGCATCCCTCTGCAAGATATCTCACTATTTTTGACTTTTCTGAGCCTGTCAAGTCCTTCTTTTGACCCATTTTGCCAAAGGAAAGGAAGTTGCCTAATAATTATGCACACCTGATATAGGGTGTTGATGTCATTAGACCACACCCCTTCTCATTACAGAGATGCACATCACCTAATATGCTTAATTGGTAGTAGGCTTTCGAGCCTATACAGCTTGGAGTAAGACAACATGCATAAAGAGGATGATGTGGTCAAAATACTAATTTGCCTTATAATTCTGCACTCCCTGTATACGCTCACTCATATTGTTAACACACTATGATCTGTTTTGTTTTTATTGGTATTTACATTGAATACAAATGGATTTTATACACAAAGCTCTTACTCTGGTAACACATTGTCTCCCAGCAAATTGTGCTTATTATTATTTATTATACAACCGGCATTAGTATGGAAATGTGCTGTTTACATGAGAACATCGCTGCAATGCGATTTGATAACCTGTGAATGTGCTGTGACACGTCAATCAGGTTAAGCTCCGCGATTGCAGGTGTTAGGCTTTTTTTTAGCCGGCTCTCCCCATTGATGTCTATGGGGAAATCGTGCACGAGCACGTCAAAACACTGCTTGTATTTGGGTGAAGCATGGAGCTCAATGCAACCATATCGCCCGCACAAGCCGTTTTTTTTGCAAACCTGTAATAGTAGCGCTCTTAAAGGTGAGTGGTGAAAATAACTTGCAAGTAATTAGCGAGCGAACCATAATGCAAAACTCATAATCTGGCTGAAAGTTAAGTAATGATATGATGAAATCATTACGCTTCCATTTATCTGTTGCTTCCATGTTCAAATAATATTTAACAGCTGCACATCCTTTCTCATGTTTGATTGATGTGTAAAGTTATTACCCATCAAAGGTAATTAACATGGTGTCTTCTTCAACTGCTATATCATTAATTGTGCCCAAGATGCCCATGGTATCTCTGATAAATGATGGTAATGGCCATACTATGTCACGTAGACACAGGTCAAGAAATTTGCTAGCTTGTTCACACAGGGTACCAATGCTTGAGATGATTGACCTACCCGGAGGTATATTTTTGTCTTTGCGTACTTTAGGTAGTTGGTAAAATGTAGATACTTTTGGACTTTTAACCTGTAAAAATTGCCATTCCTTTGGACTTATAAGCCCAACTTTTTTGGCAGTATTAATCATATTATTGTACTTCTCCAAATATTGTGTTAGAGAACAGAGGCTTGTAGCATTTATCATCACAGAGCTGTCTGTTTGCCTCAAGAATATATTGTTCCTTTTTCCAAGATGACCACATTCCCTCCCCTCATTTATCAGATGGCTTGATGATAATGTCATCCCATGATTGGATTTCAGCCAGTGCTTCAGTATCCTCCTTACTCATATTAGACTTGCTATTCACTCTAATTAGTAGGAAATTTTTCATAACTATTTTGAGAAACACGTCTATCTGAGAAACTCTATTGAGTTGTGGCATAAATTTTGATTTTGTTTTGAGTTTTTGTCCAAAAACATTTGGGGTTCTTGTGTGTCACTACCCTCACTTTCAATCCATAAATCTATTAAAGTGTCTAGAGTTCGCATTTCATCAGTAGTGCTATCCCCATGTGTGCAATACATCTTTTTGAGTGTGAGTTTTCTGCAGAAAAGATAAAGATCTTTTATTAGTTAAAATTTGTCCAGCTGGGGAGTGGAAGAGAAGGACAGGCCTTTGGATAGAATATTAATATGCTTTGGGGACTAAATTCAGGAAGAGAGGTTAATAATTTGTAGTTTGTTGTCATTTTCTACCATTTGGGTCTCTTGCCCCAATACTTCCTTCTCCTGTAATGGACAGAATAAAATGACAAAATGGGGATACAGGATGGACAACCATTACAGGAAGAGGGAGGATTGGGGCAAGACACCCAAATGGTAGAAAACGAGGTGGTAATGTAGAATCCATGCTATTACAAGCAGAATGTAGATGGATTTTCTGGCTGAATACATTGACACCATCTGCAATAAATGAACAAGATGGATATGGTTCTTTTATGTAATAACTTTGGACCTATCCTTATAATGGGTATTTTTAAGTTACTTTACTTTTTACCCACTACATTTGTTTATAACTTTTAATTTCTTATATATATTGATTATATCAGGAACAACCAACTGTCTGTGTTTTTTTCAAGGTCAATCTAGTTCCCTGATACATCTAACTATAAGGACATTACTAATGTATATCTTCTATAACAATATTTATATGCCACATGAATATTTATGAAATTACCTGTCTCTGACACATAGCAGTGTTCATGGCAATATCCCATTTTGGGGTTGGAGTAACAACAATGCCTCTTCCAAATGATATATGCATAATGGGCAAATTGCTTAGATATCGTTATACATGATGGAACTAATTATGGACAGTAAATATCTATATTTATGGACAGTAAATATCTATATTTATGGATGTGATGGTAACCCCCTCTAAAACTATTCTGTTGAATACTCATCACTATTAAAGGGACTCCACACAGACATGTAATTGTTTATTTACGTTGCTAGTACATTAGTGGTGTTGGTTTCTCAGAACGTATATGTTAGGGTTTCTTGATAATATTTTCCAACTGATTATACATTGCTTAAATATCGTTATACATGATGGATCAAATTATGGACAGTAAATATCTATTTATGGACAGTAAATATCTATATGTATGGATATGGTTGTACCCCCTGTCAAGGTATTTGAAATATTATTAAATAATATATAGAAGTATATTTATCTTTATTTAATAAATCTATGGATGTGCACATGGTCTGTAAAACAAAGGATTATTTCTAAGAGATCTCCTCCACTTCTTCAATTACACAGGAAACTAATAAAAAAAAATTATTTGAAAGAGAAATTCCTAGCTAAAGTGGGAACAATAAAACATTTGCTTCTTAATTAGAAAGTGCAAATTTCATAGCACTCTGTACCCCATGTGGTGTATGGAGTCGAGACGTCTGAAATAACCCCCTTGGAACTGATCAACATCATAGGGAAACAACTTTTATGCACGTAGGTGTCAGTTATCTCTAAACATCAAATACACATCTGCACTGATTAGCTAAACAGAAAATATGTTGTATTAAGACTTTTACAACTACTCGTGGATTGACCCCATGTGGGTCAGTAAAGGCCTTGGGAAACAAAAGACAGATGCTGAGGTGTGACTCTGGAAGCTCACGTAAGCAGACAGCAAATAAACATTTTTTTTTTCTCTCTGTTTAAATACATGCCCCAGAATGTATTAAATATAGAAATTACATGGGTTTTTACTAAGCTTGGGAGGTAACTGTTTTAGTCAGTCAAAAATGTGTAATAACCTCTGTTTTGTTTATATTTTTCAGACATATAATCTTAGATCTACATAGAAATGAATGTGCATATATATATATATATATATATATATATATATATATATATATAGGTTTTGAAAGCATGAATATCTTAGCCTCTGTGTGTTTAAGAACATGAATAGATGTTTATGGACCTGAAGAGAAGTGATCATTAACATTTATTTTTATTTCAGATCTACATAAACAGGATTTATGTATTCAGGAAGAAATACACAGAAATGTCACATACTATATCTGGGTGAATGCAGTATATCAGGAGTTTTAAATACTACCAATCTGGAGATATAAAAATAAGCTGTTATTTGCAAAGAAATGCCAGAATACTGATAAAATTATAATGCATTTTAAGCTAATAATTAGCAGAGTTAAATTGCTTTAATATAATACAATGTTAATAATATAAAACATGACGTTTCATATCAAAACGATCAGGAAATTAATCTGATGCCGCTTCACCTATAATTAATATTGGGAGAGATTAATACAAGAAATTATGGCAGTTATTACATAGTTTAAAGAAATATTTCACTGGCTAAAAATGTTGGTTAAATGAATTTGTATGTATTGTCATGCTGCATTGTTTTGTACTGTCTGTTTGCAATGCTGCCACCTGGTGTTATGTTGCGAGAACTACAGCCAGAAGGTTCTTTCTGGCTGCTAAAAATGAAATCTCCAAGGGCCAATCCGATTTAGACTTCCCAGATAACCAATGGGAAGGTCAGCTCCCGTAGTGCCACCCACATGATGTCATCAATGATTGAAAACATATATAAGTAAGCAAAAGAGAAATAGAAGGAGGCTGTTTTAACTTTGGATGATATCTGCTGCTGGGCATTTTAAAACCAATTTAAACAAGCTGACTACCTCCTTCTCATTGATTGCAAAAATTACTTATCTGTCTTCTGAGATGACCTAAAGACCGCTACGAATTGGTTCAAAATTGGTGAAGTATATTGTATTTTAAATTGGTAATCATAAACCTAGGTATTGTTTAAATCAGTATCTGATTTGCTAAGTAAATCATCTGTGCAAGTTCTGATATTATAAGTTAATTTTGTATTAGGATTGCAGTTAAATAGCAGAACATATATATTATCCTATTGCTTAAATTAACACTGTAAATCATATTGCTGAATGTTTGTAACTGCTATTTTAGGTCTCATTGTAATATTTTAAATGCAGCTCTGAATGAAAGATTGGGTTTAAAGTAAATTGGCATGAGCTTTGCATAGCATATTTTAAATAGTTTTTGTTTTAACGCATATAATATTAACTCATATTCTAATCATTACAAATATGTACGTATCAACATGTTCATAGTTATTTACTAATAATAAAGAATTCAGATATTTAGATTAATTTTATTGTCTTAGCAAATGTATGTTTGATTGCAGGTTTAGTTTAAAGGAAGATTGTTAAATATATTCCCTGCCATATACTTACACATTGTTTAGAGAATACTGCTAAGATTTTCATAAATATACTGACATATTGTATGGAGGCATTGCGCGAGATATTATAAGTAATTATCATATTGATATAGTATATTTGTGGTAAATAGAAATTATTATAGAAGAGAGAAGAAATTTAATATTTCGAATTGATATTTTGAAAATATAGAAGTTTTTTTTGAAAATTGAAATATTGATTTTTGTGTTCAAGATTAATATTAATATTTTGAAATATTATTAAAAATTAATTTTTGAAAAATTGATACAAATATTAATTTTTCATATTAAAAAAAATTAGTCAAAAATATAAATTTTTCATATTTCAAAATTCATAAAAATATTAATTTTTCATATTTCAAAAATCATAAAAATGTTAATTCTTCATATTTCAAAATTCATAAAAATATAAATTTTTCATATTTCAAAATTCATAAAAATATTAATTTTTCATATTTAAAAATTAATCAGAAATATAAATTTTTCATATTTCAAAGATATAATTTTTTTATCTTTCTCTCTTATTGGTCAAAATTGTATTAGCGTTTTATCTTATTAAGTACAAACACTAAAATAACGATGTCTTCAGCAAAAAGTAATGCTAGCGTTTCTGTGCAAGACGAAATTGTGTCCTCCCCAATGTCCTCCGTCAATGAAGTGATTCAGAAAAAAACGCTTAAATTAGACGCCATGGATCACATCATGACTAGACTTGATATTGGGGACGATGTCTCCAGGTATATTAATGAGTGTAAAGATAAGGCCAAAGATTTAGTTAAAGATATGTGGTTTGAAGATGAGGAATTATACCAAATGTTACTGAAACTTAATAGATGCACGGAACTTAGGGGGCGTGATGAATTAATGTTCGAAACTTGCCCGATCCTAATGTATTTGAGCTGTGAAATGTCTAACCAAATGGCAGGACAGAACAGACAATTAGGGCGGCTAAGGGATGAAAATAATTCATTACGAGAATTTCAAGATGCCTTTATTCAAAGACAGAGGTTTTCCATATTAGCCAAAAGGCTTCTGATTTAGATAAATATAATCAGGAACTAATGGCTGATTTTAAAACTTTCGAAGAAGAATATCAAAAGTGCCAAGATGAAAATAAAACTTTAAGAGCTAGATATCATGAGGCTGAAAAAGCATACGAGCATGCAATAAATAAATTACAGAGACAAATTAGCAGCTATAAGGACTGGGACAGAAATGATAGTCAAGATCCCAGGTGGGAGGATAGACAAAGATACCCAAACTATAGCCCTAATTCAGGCCCAGAGATAACTTTTTCCCCTAGACAACTACATAACTCTAAGGGACCAGAAAATTATTACGCTTCAAATGAAAGGCACTCTAGCTCAAACAATAAGTCCCCAGTAAGGTCCAGTGATATACCAAATAAAGTGTATGACACCCCCACAATAATTAAATTCCTAAAGAATACAGTACGCCCATTTTCTAAAGGGGGGGCCACTTCCATAATTGACCACTTAGAGGCCTTTGAAAACGCATTATCTATAATGAGTGTTACAAGTGAGCAATTAAAAATTGAATTTCTACCCTGGGTATTTGAAAGTAAGCATCACAAATTCTTTGCTTCACTAAAAGATATGAATATTCGTTCCTGGAGTGAAACAAAACGACAATGCAGAAAAGAATTCGGACAACATCGCACTAAAACGGCAGCGAGAATAGCTGTATATGGTTTAAAATGTAGTGTGAATCAAAGTCCAATCGAGTTCCTTTCTGTATTGAAGAATGCGTACAGCATGGCTGAAGATGATCCCATATTTGAAGGTTCAGAGTTTGTGAATATATTTTTTGAAGCGCTCCCCACACCCATCAAAATCAACTTAGCTAGAGATTTTGAGGAGAACTGTTCATTGGAATGGCTGATCAAAGAGAGTACAAAGTTATACTCTATTCAGCAGTCCAGTGAACAGGGGGATAAAAGGGAGAAAAAGCCGAATCATAAAATTGTGGCCGAAACTAGGGTGTCACCTGAACCCCTAAATTTGGAGTCTAAAAAGAAAACCTATGCGGAAGTGGCCAGAGAAAACGGGCCATCTCCACAGAGGTTTAACTCTACCCCTTCCCCAACACGGGATGAGACGCTGAGAGACTATAGCCAAAGCGGGGAACATACTCAGGCAAATAATTACACCCAAAGAGAATACCCACAGAATAATGGGTACCCCCGCAAAGGTAGATACAATAGACGGCGAAGGTATTCTCAGGATAACCAGACACCCCAGGTATATAATGCTCCCCAAGGTACTAATACTGAGCAAGCTGAACCCCAGGGGCAACCACGCCAGAATAGAAATAGCGGCCCTGATTCTGAGGGTACCCAATGGTCCAGGAATCATTACAATGGAGCACCAGGAGATAGACCCAGGGGTAGAGGTAACTTGTACAATCAGGTAGATATGCTGTTTACCCAGTTAAATCGCTTGAGCGAACAAATCGCTAATATGAGTAAAAAATCTACGGCTCAGCAACCGAACAATACTTTTTTAGGGGTACAACCATTGGTCAGCAGTGGACCACAGGCACAGTCATAAATACTGCAGCATCACCTGAGGGGGAGGGGAGAGATATACAAAATGTAATAATAAATATCAATGATACTAATCATGTTCTCTCCCCACAGACCGAAAACGGACAATTTAGCTGTGATGACAGGCAACCTCATCCGGGAAAAATTAACAAATCTCTTCTTTTGCAGCACTCTCTTAACCTTATTTCCACAGATGCAGTACAAAAGAATCCAGCCAACCCTGTCATAGAGGAAACAGGTAGGTATGAAGCTTCCTCTGCACGGGAAAACGTGGCGAATTCAGGTAACATGTGGCGAAGCCCACAGATGTATGAGAATGCCAATTTTATGTGTGAAATGGTAGAAAATGCAGGAAGATATTATGTATTAGTTGAGCTGCAAGATTCAGTCTCCAACCCTATCATGGGATTAGTCGACACTGGATCTCAGGCAACTATTTTATCCCACAGGTACTACACACAGCTAAATGAGCTAACACTCCACAAACCTAAAATAAAAGAATTTGACGGTTCTCTAATAGGAGTTGGGGGTGATTCTCTAAAAGTCTACGGTATGGCCTGGTTAAAATTTAAATTGGGGAACAGGGTCATAAGACACCCTGTCATTATAGTGGATCTGCCAACTGATCGTTTAATTATTGGTAGTGATCTCCTGAAGCGATTAAGCACCATAATTGATTGCATAAATAATGTAATTTGGTCACAAGTTAAACGGCCTATCAATTATGAAAAATCCGGTATATCTCGCACCCGACATAGCTGTCACGTGGTGGAAGAGAAACCAGATGCTGTGGAGGTTCATTTCAGGAATAACTCTATTCTACAAATAGATGATCAGACTCCTTTTAGTGGCTCTGATGGTAATACTTTTAAAATTTCGCCTGGGAAGATAGCGAATATTTCCCTAGATGGCGATGTATTAACCATATCACTCCACAAGGGGGATCATAAAATCCCTAAGGGGGGAGGCCACGCTCAATACCTCACAGGGATTGAGAGAGTTAAAGAGGATCTATGTATCCCTATACAAGTACATGACCTTGGTAAAACCAAGTATGCTAAAATAAACTTAAAACAGGAAGCTAGCTATATAAGCGAAGGTTTATTAGCGCAAATAGCTGAACCTAAAGTGATTAAATATCTTTCTCCCCAAGACCACTGTGTCCACAACCTGGATAACAGGTCTGAAAGCTATAACATCACAGCTAAGTGCTTATTATCTATCTCTATTGGTAATAAGGCAGTGAAGCACCTGTTTTTAGTTTTAAATACTCCCCATAATCAAATATACATTGGCAATGATATCTTACATAGATATGCCATACAAATAGATTTGATTAATTCTTGCCTCTGGAGCAGGTTAAAGGGGGACCCTGAGGTATTTCAGGATGAAAATGCAGCCCTGAAATCAAACCAGCAATTGCCATATGCTGTAAATATGCAGGTATCTAGCGATGTTATAATTCCTGCTGGGGCTGATAAATTTCTTTTACCCTTACAGGTAAAGAGAGGTCGGAAATTAAAAACTTCTGAAACACTGATTTGCCTCTCCCATAGAATACAAAATCTGGGTGTCACAGTAACCTACACTCCTATGGTGAATATTGGAACTATTCCACTACATATTATTGTGCATAACATGACCCCACAGGATATAACATTATCCAAGGGAACTACCATAGGATATGCACTGGAATCAAGTTATTACACTTTTGGATTCCAGAATAATGTAATTGGGCTAATACCTGAAGGACACTTAACTGAAAAACAATTAATAGAACAATCCTTTGCATCTATGCCAGAGGGTCTATTTAATGTTCAGTCTATTTATCCCTTCAGCTCAGAGGAAGGCATCTGTAAAATTGAAGAAGCCTCTCTAGTGTTTGATCAGCCAATCAAACAGCAAGATTACCCCAATACTCAGAGTCATGGGAGCAATTTAAACTATAATCAAGGGGATCTCACCTCTAGGTTGGAAGAAGCCTATGAAATAGGACAGCCTGAAATCTTTCCAGGATTTCAGCAAATAGTCGAAGAGCAAATATCCTTAGCTAATGGCTGTTCCAGCAATGATGAACGCCAACAGCTGCGAGAACTCCTGATGGAGTACAAGGATATTTTTGCTAAGGATTCTTATGACTGTGGTACTACAGACTTGCACTTTGCAAGAATACAAACAGATCCCGATGCGCCACCTGTATTTATCAAACAATACAGACTTCCCTTAGCATCATATGATTCTCTTGCAGAGATCATAAGGAATTTGGAAGAAAGAGGTATTATCAGACAGGTGCACAACTCTTATAATAATCCTATTCTAGGTGTCCTTAAGCCCAATGGACAATGGCGTTTGTGCGCTGACTTAAGACAGCTAAACAAACGAGTATACATGTCTGGCTGGCCTGTACCATACATTGACCAGTGCCTAGCACAAATGCAGGGATCCAAGATATTCACTGCCATTGATTGTGCACAGGGATACTGGGCCATAAAGGTACATGAAAAGGACCAATATAAGCTAGCATTCTCCTTCCAAAAGGTCCAATATGCATTCCAGAGACTTCCATTTGGATACATAAATTCTGGACATGAATTTGCTGTATTCATGCATAAGGCTATGCCTGATGCACTGGAAAGGGGGACCTTATCTTATGTTGATGATGTGTTAATCAAAAGCACAGACTTTGAAAAACATGTCGCAGAGCTTAAACACGTCCTCAGCCAACTTAAAAGGGCAGGTGTCAAATTATCCCTACAAAAAGCTCAATGGTGCCGCACTCATGTAAACTTCTTGGGACATGAAGTTACCTCTGAAGGATTAAATCCCCAAAAGAAAAAAGGTGGAAGCTATAGTGAATTCTAAAAACCCAACTAACTTAAAGGAATTGAGATCATTTCTGGGTATGACGAATTATTCTCGCAAATTCATTGATAATTATGTGGAATTAGCTAAACCACTACTACTTCTTCTAAAGAAAGATGTGAAATGGCACTGGAGTGAGTCTCAAGATACAGCCATCAGAGAGCTGAAGAGAAAACTCACTCAAGCACCTTGCTTAGCGTACCCTGAAGGTGGTAAACCTTTCTTCTTAGAGACAGGTTACACAGATATAAGTATGAGTGCTGTTTTATACCAAAAGCATGATAATTTGAACAAAGCCATTGCTTATGCGAGCAAAAATCTATCCCCAGTAGAAATAAAATTTAGCGATTGCGAAAAAGCCCTCTTATCTACTGTATGGGCTCTACAAAATTTCCGCAGCTATATACAGGGCGAGAAAATTATTGTAGAAACGGCCCACCAGCCTTTGCTATATTTGCAAAGTGAGAGGATAAGAGATGGGAATTTGTCTAATAGCCGCATAACAGCGTGGACTCTTTCCTTACAAGGCTGGCCATTAGAAATTTGCTACAAGCAGAATAAAAAGAATCCAGTCGCACAAGGGCTTGCTGAGCTCCACGACTGTACTGCTAGAGATCCTGGGGAAAAATTATCAGAAGATGATTTTCTGGAAGAACAATTGCTTTCCCCATATAAAATGTACAATGAGGAAAATTGCCAAACATTACCTTGGGTGTATGTTGATGGTTGTTCTTACCATGCCACTATTGATAATGAGCACAGATTAGTCGCTGGCATTGGTATAACTGGGGCAAATGGATTCCCAAATATATCTATAGGTTTCAACATTGGACCAAGATCCAGTCAAGTTGCAGAACTCACTGCTGTTTTCAAAAACATTGAAATGGCTATTGAACATGGTATTCATGAATTTGTGATCATAATTGACTCAAATTATGTGCGTGACAGTTTTGTTGAATACCTGCCAACTTGGAAAAGAAATGGCATGCAGAAAAGCAATAACAAACCAGTCAAGCATCGGAAGTTGTTCTGCAAGATTGATAATCTGGTGGTATCCAATGATTTAACCATACACTGGAAAAAGACCAAGGGTCATTCCAGAGTTCTAGGTCCTGATAAGGAAGGCAATGACCTTGCGGATTCGTTAGCCAAACAAGGAGCCATAACTGGAGAACTCCTTAATATTGACCACTTAATGGGTGCAATTCAGGTAGAAGCCATTACCAGAAACCAGGCAAAACAACAGAGTGAGCCTAACTTGGTACAATGGAATCAGGATTCTCCTAGTGAGGACCTGATCACTAGTCAAAAAGAAGACCCCATTGTAGGCATCTTCTATAAACACATAGAAGATCCTGAAAGCAACCCCATCTCAAAAGATGACTGTATTGGCAAAGAAGATCTGAGAATCTTAATAAAATCTAAATCACAATTCAAATTACAGGATGGTTTGTTAATTAGAACCTCCAAAACTGGCATCCAGCAGTGGGTAGTACCCACCAAGTTCCGAGGTCTAATGCTTCAACATGCCCATGATGCTCCCACATCTGGTCATCGTGGTGCCAAACTCACGTATGAAATATTACGTGATTACGCTTTTTGGCCACACATGTTGAAAGATGTTCAAACCTACTGTAAAGGGTGTTTAATCTGCCCACAGTTCCAAGCCACTGCACCAACGCATAGAGCGCCATTGCAGAAAAGGGGGATGGTAATGCCATGGTCAGATATACAAATTGATTTTATTGGCCCAGTAACAAGATCATCAAGAGGTAACAAATACATGTTAACCGTGACATGCCTATTCACTAAATGGGTAGAGTGCATTAGTGCACCTAACAATAGTGCGGAAACATGCGCAGCATTGCTCATCAACCATGTATTTTCCAGATTTGGTTTACCCCAAAGAATCGAGTCAGATCGGGGGACCCACTTCACTAGCGAAGTGATGACCAAAATGTGGAAAATACTAGAGGTTAAAAGAAAGCTCCATATTGCTTATAGAGCTGCCTCAAGTGGTGGTGTAGAGCGTTACAACCAGTCCATTGTTAAAATCCTCAATAAGTTTGTGAGTGAAACAGGTAAAGACTGGGATGTAAAACTACCTCTAGTCTTAAAGGCATTAAGAGCAACTCCAAGTAGTGCTACCAAGATGTGACCTTTTGAGCTGATGACTGGTAGAAGAATGGTTCTACCTCAGCATCTGCTGTACCGTACATCAGACCAAAACTTGATAAACGCTGCCAATACACATCAATATGTGGAGAACCTAAGAAAATACCTGCAATACGCCTTTGCATTTGCTCAAAGGAATTTAGAAAGAGCCGCAACTGCCACTAAAACCTATTATGATCTCAAAACATCCAAAAAGGAATATGAAATAAATGATAAAGTTTATCTTTATAACTTTGGAAGAGATCAGGTTAGGGAGAAGAAATTTCTTCCCTCATGGAAAGGTCCTTTCGTCATTACTGACAAAATATCTCCAGTGGCCTATAAAATAAGGATCCCCAAAAATGAAAGTTTCATAGATAAATGGGTACATATCAATCAATTGCGAGCATGTCATCCAAGATCCCAACTACAAGTCATAGAGGGAGAATGAAGTGTCATATCCCCAAATGAACTAAAGACATACTGTAGTTCAAAGATGCCTAGCTGATAAACATGAAGGCTCAAAAATTGACAGACTATCTACATAGAAGACTGCCCATGATGTGTACGGTCAACATCCTCACCAAATACCACTAACTTTGATCCAATTCAAATACATGTGTCCTACATATTTTTGAATTAGAAAGGGGGATTTATGTCAAGGTATTTGAAATATTATTAAATAATATATAGAAGTATATTTATCTTTATTTAATAAATCTATGGATGTGCACATGGTCTGTAAAACAAAGGATTATTTCTAAGAGATCTCCCCCACTTCTTCAATTACACAGGAAACTAATAAAAAAAAAAAAAATCTTTGAAAGAGAAATTCCTAGCTAAAGTGGGAACAATAAAACATTTGCTTCTTAATTAGAAAGTGAAAATTTCATAGCACTCTGTACCCCATGTGGTGTATGGAGTCGAGACGTCTGAAATAACCCCCTTGGAACTGATCAACATCATAGGGAAACAACTTTTATGCACGTAGGTGTCAGTTATCTCTAAACATCAAATACACATCTGCACTGATTAGCTAAACAGAAAATATGTTGTATTAAGACGTTTACAACTACTCGTGGATTGACCCCACGTGGGGCAGTAAAGGCCTTGGGAAACAAAAGACAGATGCTGAGGTGTGACTCTGGAAGCTCACGTAAGCAGACAGCAAATAAACATTTTTTTTTCTCTCTCTGTTTAAATACATGCCCCAGAATGTATTAAATATAGAAATTACATGGGTATTTACTAAGCTTGGGAGGTAACTGTTTTAGTCAGTCAAAAATGTGTAATAACCTCTGTTTTGTTTATATTTTTCAGACATATAATCTCAGATCTACATAGAAATGAATGTGATAATATATATATATATATATATATATATATATATATATATATATATATATATATATATATATATATATATATATATATATATATATATATATATATATATATGTTTTGAAAGCATGAATATCTTAGCCTCTGTGTGTTTAAGAACATGAATAGATGTTTATGGACCTGAAGAGAAGTGATCATTAACATTTATTTTTATTTCAGATCTACATAAACAGTATTTATGTATTCAGGAAGAAATACACAGAAATGTCACATACTATATCTGGGTGAATGCAGTATATCAGGAGTTTTAAATACTACCAATCTGGAGATATAAAAATAAGCTGTTATTTGCAAAGAAATGCCAGAATACTGATAAAATTATAATGCATTTTAAGCTAATAATTAGAAGTGTTAAATTGCTTTAATATAATACAATGTTAATAATATAAAACATGACGTTTCATATCAAAACGATCAGGAAATTAATCTGATGCCGCTTCACCTATAATTAATATTGGGAGAGATTAATACAAGAAATTATGGCAGTTATTACATAGTTTAAAGAAATATTTCACTGGCTAAAAATGTTGGTTAAATGAATTTGTATGTATTGTCATGCTGCATTGTTTTTGTACTGTCTGTTTGTAATGCTGCCACCTGGTGTTATGTTGCGAGAACTACAGCCAGAAGGTTCTTTCTGGCTGTTAAAAATGAAATCTCCAAGGGCCAATCCGATTTAGACTTCCCAGATAACCAATGGGAAGGTCAGCTCCCGTAGTGCCACCCACATGATGTCATCAATGATTGAAAACATATATAAGTAAGCAAAAGAGAAATAGAAGGAGGCTGTTTTAACTTTGAATGATATCTGCTGCTGGGCATTTTAAAACCAATCTAAACAAGCTGACTACCTCCTTCTCATTGATTGCAAAAATTACTTATCTGTCTTCTGAGATGACCTAAAGACCGCTACGAATTGGTTCAAAATTGGTGAAGTATATTGTATTTTAAATTGGTAATCATAAGCCTAGGTATTGTTTAAATCTGTATCTGATTTGCTAAGTAAATCATCTGTGCAAGTTCTGATATTATAAGTTAATTTTGTATTAGGATTGCAGTTAAATAGCAGAACATATATATTATCCTATTGCTTAAATTAACACTGTAAATCATATTGCTGAATGTTTGTAACTGCTATTTTAGGTCTCATTGTAATATTTTAAATGCAGTTCTGAATGAAAGATTGGGTTTAAAGTAAATTGGCATGAGCTTTGCATAGCATATTTTAAATAGTTTTTGTTTTAAAGCATATAATATTGACTCATATTCTAATCATTACAAATATGTACGTATCAACATGTTCATAGTTATTTACTAATAATAAAGAATTCAGATATTTAGATTCATTTTATTGTCTTAGCAAATGTATGTTTGATTGCAGGTTTAGTTTAAAGGAAGATTGTTAAATATATTCCCTGCCATATACTTACACATTGTTTAGAGAATACTGCTAAGATTTTCATAAATATACTGACACCCCTCTAATACTATTTTGTTGAATACTTATCACTATTAAAGTGACTTCACACAGACATGCAATTGTTTATTTACATTGTTAGTACTTTCCAGATTAGCTGGGCTGTTTAATTCAGAACGTATATCCAACTGATTATATGCTCACTCATTTTGTTAACACACTATGATCTGTTTCATTTGTATTGGTATTTACATCGAATACGAATGGATTTTATACACAAAGCTCTTACTCTGGTAACACATTGTCTCCCAGCAAATCGTGCTTATTATTATTTATTATACAACCGGCATTAGTATGGAAATGTGCTATAAGGAAGTGTATGTAAGGAAGAGAGCATACCCAACTCAGGTTAGCCTTTGACAAAGCTGTTTGTCAGCGAAATGCGCATCAGGCGGTATCCTGTTATTTGTTTAACTGTACTGAGCCTTAATAGATATTGGCTGCATTTAGAGTTGCACCATTTTCTGGCTTTAACTTTAACTGTTGCTAGGACAAGCCCCTTTATACTGTTAATTGGTATAGGTATTAATTGGTAACAGTGCTCTCTTTAGCAGCTTGCAAATTCTTAGCTCCTCAGTTTCTTCTTAGTATTTACCAGCTAATTTTCATTTTGCTACTTACCATTGAATTTGCACCACTTCACAGTATCAAATCTAATTTAATTAATTGTTGTGAGACTCTTGTCTCTCTTATAGTATTTTGGTGTGATTCCTCTTGGGTTATTTTGATATATTACCTGATATACTAAGTTATTGCTACTTATGGGTTGCTGCCAACTCTCAAATCTCTCAGTTAATAATCAAAGTTTTACTACACCCACATGACACTATCTTTATTAATTATTTATGAAATAAAAGTTATATTTTAATTCTCCTGGTTAGATTTCCCTCTCCTTCTTGCCTTTAGGGCATGGTAATTTTGTTTTTCCTTCATTTTTTCTTTGAGTGCTCGCACTTTATGTCAATCTTTCTTTCCCCCTTTTTTTGATACATTTAGCATTTAGGACAGTGAGCACCCCCCCCCCATGTCACCTGATAGATAACAATAATTAACTGCCTAATATTTCTAGGCTCCTCAATAGTATACTTATCTGTGGGGCATTTATTGAAAATAACCCTATTACTACTATCTTACTCCAGTTAAAAGCCCTGGGCCAGACGGACTTACTAACAATATTATAAAACTTACAGCGATCTTTTAGCCCCACATCTTATTTCCCTTTTTCAGTCACTAGACAACCAAGGACAATTCCCTTATATGACTAAACAAGCACATATATCGGTCATGCCTAAACCTGGTAAACAGCTAAACTCACCAAGCAACTATAGACCAATATCCCTCCTCAACACAGACCTCAAAATTTACACAAAGATATAAGCCACTTGCATTAACCAAACACTCCCATCCATAATTCATATCGACCAAGTGGGTTTTGTCCCAGGCAGAGAAGCTAAGGACAACACAATTAGGGCTTTGTAACTAATGGTATTTGCCAAATTAAATAAAATTGAAACAATGTTGCTATGCATAGATGCCGAGAATGCCTTTGATCATCTTCACTGGCCCTTCTTGTTCCATACTTTGCAAAAATTTGGTTTTGAAGAAACTATAATCAATAGAATTAAAACCCTTTACCACACACCTACTGCAAATGTCAGAATGAATGGACTCTTGTCCGAAAGCTTCCAAATAGGCAATGGCACAAGACAAGGGTGTCCCCTATCACCATTACTTTTCGTTCTTAGCGTTGAAACCCTAGCAGCACAAATAAGACAAAACACTAAGATCACTGGTATAACTTTAGATAACAACAACCTCAAGATCTCTTTATATGCAGATGATATCCCCCGTCACTTACATCACCACACATTTCCCTCCCAGCAGTGACAGAAGAATGTGGCCTATATAGTGACCTCTCATTTTTCTCTATTAATTACCCCAAGTCGGAAATTTTAAATATTAATCTCTCTAAACCTAAATCAAAAACCCTTTTGGAGTCAAACCCCTATAGATTGCAAATAAAGGCACTTAAATACTTGGGTATTTTCCTCACGCCTAACCATATAAAACTATTCACCTTCAACTACAGTTCCTTATTTACGAATATCCAAAATGACTTAAAGATATGGTCTAAACATCCCTTCTCATGGTAGAATCCAAACATTAAAAATGACCACTCTCCCGAGAATCTTATATGTCCTTCAAGCGCTCCCCATGCCCATACCACCCTCATACATTAAGAAATGGAAGTCACTCTTGAATAAATACATAAAGCCAAAGAAATGGAGGCACAGGCCTCCCCAACCTAGAAATTTATTACAAATAAATTTGTTTACAAAGGGTCCTAGATTGGCATAGAAATGCACAGATAAAAGTGTGGGTAGTGATAGACTCACACATTCTCAAAATCCTCAATTTTGGGGCTCTATGTTGGATTCCCAAAACTAATAGACCAAGCAAAATATCCCTCTACCCCTTATACGTTTGTGTGTTCTCCACATGAGACACGATACAACCGTCCTCCCCACATATAACCACAGCTAAATCCCCTTTATACCCAATCTCCCCTAACGCTGTTTTTTTAGGGGGAATAGAATATAGCTACAATAGATCGACAACCCAGGACTTAAGTTATACAGTCCCCATAAAGCAAATTACTGAATGGCCCACTGCTGAAACCCAGAAATGAAATGACAGAACCACTTAATGGAGCATTTACTTATTGGCTCAAGTACCTGTAACTCCAACATCTGTTAAACACCTCTGAACATAAACAGGCCTGGACCAGACAACTGACTCCCTTTGAAGCACTATGTTTAGCAGAGGGAAGACTAAGACACACCCTACAATGGCAAAAACAACCCTTACAATAGACCAGACCACGCTGCTCCCCTCCTTTACACACAAGTGGCATTTAGAACTAGATACAGAACTAGATATGCAAGCATGGAGACAAATATTTGAATTCACTAGAAAATCTTCCACCTCTACTAAATTTATAGAACTTAACTATAAAATCATGACAAGGTGGTTTCTAACACCAACACGCCTGAAAAACATATATGCTACCTCCTCGGATAGATGCTGGAGGGGTTGTGACATCAAAGGTACCATGCTCCATATGTGGTGGTCCTGCCTTCATCCCTTTTGGAGTTCATTTAAAAAAATTGCAATTATGGTTAGGTGAAACTTCTTCCTATCGCCCACCACAGCAATTTTAAATCTCCTACTGCCAAAGATTTGTAAACTTTGCCTCCACTCCTACAGTTTTCTCTCAATTCAGAAAAAATTTTAATAGCAAGAAACTGGAAAAAAAAACACTTGCACCCACAATTGGTGAGTGGATTTCCCACATGAACCGCACCCTAATACAGAATATGGGTATTTCAAAACTCTTAGATATTAAGTTATACTGGGAATCTACACTCCATGAATACCAGATCCAACAAGAGGTCCCCATCAGCTCCAATGCTGGAGAGGTCTGAGTGTGAAGTCTAAATACTGACTGCTTAATGTTTCAGGGTATAAATATATTATTATACTTAGGATGTTAACTGTGGTCTATAAACGACTTTTGTACAATTACAATTAGCTGTATATGCAATAATATTATATATATTTTTAAAGAATCTATTATTAAATGTCCAATTAAGATAAAAATATTTAGCACTGTCTCTGCAAAGGCTAATTAATACAGAGCTCACATAGCTATACCAGTGGTTTGAGCTTGTGTTTGATTTGCTGCCTAACGGCTAGATTTGGAGTTTTGTCGGTAACGACCCGAAAAACTAACGCCGGCTTTTTTCTGGCCGCACCATAAAAATAACTCTGGTATTGAGAGTCCACATAAAGGCTGCGTTAGGCTCCAAAAAAGGAGCGTAGAGCATTTTTAACGCAGCTTCAACTCTCGATACCAGAGTTGCTTACGGACGCGGCCAGCCTCAAAAACGTGCTCGTGCACGATTCTCCCATAGGAAACAATGGGGCTGTTTGAGCTGAAAAAAAACCTAACACCTGCAAAAAAGCCGCGTTCAGCTCCTAACGCAGCCCCATTGTTTGCTATGCGGTAACACTTCCTACGTCTGCACCTAACACTCTAACATGTACCCCGAGTCTAAACACCCCTAACCTTACACTTATTAACCCCTAATCTGCCGCCCCCGCTATCGCCGACCCCTGCATATTATTATTAACCCCTAATCTGCCGCTCCGTAAACCGCCGCTACTTACATTATCCCTATGTACCCCTAATCTGCTGCCCTAACATCGCCGACCCCTATATTATATTTATTAACCCCTAATCTGCCCCCCACAACGTCGCCTCCACCTGCCTACACTTATTAACCCCTAATCTGCCGACCGGACCTGAGCGCTACTATAATAAAGTTATTAACCCCTAATCCGCCTCACTAACCCTATATTAATAGTATTAACCCCTAATCTGCCCTCCCTAACATCGCCGACACCTAACTTCAATTATTAACCCCTAATCTGCCGACTAGAGCTCACCGCTATTCTAATAAATGTATTAACACCTAAAGCTAAGTCTAACCCTAACACTAACACCCCCCTAACTTAAATATAATTTTAATCTAACGAAATTAATTAACTCTTATTAAATAAATTATTCCTAATTAAAGCTAAATACTTACCTGTAAAATAAATCCTAATATAGCTACAATATAAATTATAATTATATTATAGCTATTTTAGGATTAATATTTATTTTACAGGTAACTTTGTATTTATTTTAACCAGGTACAATAGCTAAAATAGTTAAAATAATTACAAATTTACCTG
This sequence comes from Bombina bombina, assembly GCF_027579735.1. NCBI lineage: Eukaryota > Metazoa > Chordata > Amphibia > Anura > Bombinatoridae > Bombina > Bombina bombina. Next base: position 10,124,074 of record NC_069500.1, read on the forward strand.
TAAAAGAAATCCTAACCTAAGTTACAATTAAACCTAACACTATACTATCAATAAATTAATTAAATAAACTACCTACAATTAACCTAACACTACACTATCAATAAATTAATTAAATACAATTCCTACAAATAAATACAATTAAATAAACTTGCTAAAGTACAAAAAATAAAAAAGAACTAAGTTACAAAAAATAAAAAAATAGTTACAAACATAAGAAAAATATTACAACAATTTTAAACTAATTACACCTACTCTAAGCCCCCTAATAAAATAACAAAGCCCCCCAAAATAAAAAAATGCCCTACCCTATTCTAAATAACTAAAGTTCAAAGCTCTTTTACTTTACCAGCCCTGAACAGGGCCCTTTGCGTGGCATGCCCCAAGAAGTTCAGCTCTTTTGCCTGTAAAAAAAAACATACAATACCCAAGCCCCCCAACATTACAACCCACCACCCACATACCCCTAATCTAACCCAAACCCCCCTTAAATAAACCTAACACTAAGCCCCTGAAGATCTTCCTACCTTATCTTCACCATACCAGGTTCACCGATCCGTCCGATGTCCTGATCCAAGCCCAAGCGGGGGGCTGAAGAGGTCCATGATCCGGATGAAGTCTTCATCCAAGCGGGAGCTGAAGAGGTCCATGATCCGGATGAAGTCTTCTATCAACGGCATCTTCAATCTTCTTTCTTCCGGATCCATCTTGCAGACCTCCGACGCGGAACATCCTGCTGGCCCGACGGACTAACGACGAATGACGGTTCCTTTAAGGGACGTCATCCAAGATGGCGTCCCTCGAATTCCGATTGGCTGATAGGATTCTATCAGCCAATCGGAATTAAGGTAGGAAAATTCTGATTGGCTGATGGAATCAGCCAATCAGATTCAAGTTCAATCCGCCAATCAGATTGAGCTCGCAATCTATTGGCTGTTCCGATCAGCCAATAGAATGCGAGCTCAATCTGATTGGCTGATTGGATCAGCCAATCGGATTGAACTTGATTCTGATTGGCTGATTCCATCAGCCAATCAGAATATTCCTACCTTAATTCCGATTGGCTGATAGAATCCTATCAGCCAATCGGAATTCGAGGGACGCCATCTTGGATGATGTCCCTTAAAGCAACCGTCATTCATCGTTAGTCCGTCGGGCCAGCAGGATGTTCCGCGTTGGAGGTCTGCAAGATGGATCCGGAAGAAAGAAGATTGAAGATGCCGTTGATAGAAGACTTCATCTGGATCATGGACCTCTTCAGCTCCCGCTTGGATGAAGACTTCATCCGGATCATGGACCTCTTCAGCCCCCCGCTTGGGCTTGGATCAGGACATCGGAGGAGCTCTTCAGGACGGATCGGTGAACCTGGTATGGTGAAGATAAGGTAGGAAGAGCTTCAGGGGCTTATTGTTAGGTTTATTTAAGGGGGGTTTGGGTTAGATTAGGGGTATGTGGGTGGTGGGTTGTAATGTTGGGGGGCTTGGGTATTGTATGTTTTTTTTTACAGGCAAAAGAACTGAACTTCTTGGGGCATGCCCCGCAAAGGGCCCTGTTCAGGGCTGGTAAGGTAAAAGAGCTTTGAACTTTAGTTATTTAGAATAGGGTAGGGCATTTTTTTATTTTGGGGTGCTTTGTTATTTTATTAGGGGGCTTAGAGTAGGTGTAATTAGTTTAAAATTGTTGTAATATTTTTCTTATGTTTGTAAATATTTTTTTATTTTTTGTAACTTAGTTCTTTTTTATTTTTTGTACTTTAGCAAGTTTATTTAATTGTATTTATTTGTAGGAATTGTATTTAATTAATTTATTGATAGTGTAGTGTTAGGTTAATTGTAGGTAATTGTAGGTAGTTTATTTAATTAATTTATTGATAGTATAGTGTTAGGTTTAATTGTAACTTAGGTTAGGATTTCTTTTACAGGTAAATTTGTAATTATTTTAACTATTTTAGCTATTGTACCTGGTTAAAATAAATACAAAGTTACCTGTAAAATAAATATTAATCCTAAAATAGCTATAATATAATTATAATTTATATTGTAGCTATATTAGGATTTATTTTACAGGTAAGTATTTAGCTTTAATTAGGAATAATTTATTTAATAAGAGTTAATTAATTTCGTTAGATTAAAATTATATTTAATTTAGGGGGGTGTTAGTGTTAGGGTTTGACTTAGCTTTAGGGGTTAATACATTTATTAGAATAGCGGTGAGCTCCGTTCGGCAGATTAGGGGTTAATAATTGAAGTTAGGTGTCGGCGATGTTAGGGAGGGCAGATTAGGGGTTAATACTATTTATTACAGGGTTAGTGAGGCGGATTAGGGGTTAATAACTTTATTATAGTAGCGCTCAGGTCCGGTCGGCAGATTAGGGGTTAATAAGTGTAGGCAGGTGGAGGCGACGTTGTGGGGGGCAGGTTAGGGGTTAATAAATATAATACAGGGGTCGGCGGTGTTAGGGGCAGCAGATTAGGGGTACATAAGGATAACGTAGGTGGCGGTCGGCAGATTAGGGGTTAAAAAAAATTATTTGAGTGTCGGCGATGTGGGGGGACCTCGGTTTAGGGGTACATAGGTAGTTTATGGGTGTTAGTGTACTTTAGAGCACAGTAGTTAAGAGGTTTATAAACCGGCGTTAGCCAGAAAGCTCTTAACTACTGACTTTTTTCCTGCGGCTGGAGTTTTGTCGTTAGATGTCTAACGCTCACTTCAGAAACGACTCTAAATACCGGAGTTAGAAAAATCCAATTGAAAAGATAGGATACGCAATTGACGTAAGGGGATCTGCGGTATGGAAAAGTCGCGGCTGAAAAGTGAGCGTTAGACCCTATTTAGAGTGACTCCAACCAGCGTTAGGAGCCTCTAACGCTGGTTTTCACGGCTAACGCCAAACTCCAAATCTAGGCCTAAGAGTATTAAAAGATATTACTTTATGTAGAATTGTATTTATATTACTTTGATCTTATTATTTTTTTAAGCCACATCCCTGCTCCTGCACACCACATATTACACTTTAGCCGCGGGGTGCGTGGGTGTACCTCTTTTGAGTTTTGAAATGTTGGGAGGTATGCAAGTGGTACCCTTTGCTCATCAGGGGTAACATCAGGTCCCAGACAATCTTGCAATTGCTTCCCATATGTTCTGGACAACCTAGAGGGTCAATGTGGATATCTTTTCCCTCGTACACCCGGAAGACCTTAATATACCAAGTCTTGCACGCTCAGAGCTTATACACCTTTACACCATATCTAGCGTGCTTGGGAGGAATATACTGCTTGAATCCCAACCTTTCCTTTTATTTTATCAGGGATTCATCCACACATATATTCCTTCCAGGTGTATAAGCTTGTAAACCTGGCAGTAAAGTGGGTAATCAGGGGGACGGATTTTATACAGCCTGTCAAACTGGGAATGCTCCCTAGGGGGGCACAGGCTGTTGTTGCTGAAGTGCATGAAATGCAGAATAATTTCATAACTCTTCCTCGACATACACTGGAAGAAATTGGGGGTACAGCAGATGGGGCTACTGTTCCAGTAAGAGCGGATGGAGGGTTTCTTTATGATGCCCATCAGCATAGTCAATGCCCAGAATTTTTTTTAATTCTCACACATCGATGGGGGCCCATTGCTGCTTTGCTAAATATGAATCATGCATTGCAGCATGGAACTAATGGGCATATAAATTTGTTTGGGTGACAATGTTCCCCAATACATCATCGCCCAGAAACACCTCCATAAACTGTTGACACCCACATTGATGCCAGGATTTGCAGTAAAGGGTGGGATATCTGTCCTCTGGCAAAGACGTGCTACCCACTCCTCAGCTGCAATGCCAGCTGGAGCAACACGTCTCTTTCTGGCAGGGGGCTAGCAGCCACAGAGACATCACTATCAGTTGACACTGTATCTAGTGATTTATCTGAGAACCTGGCAGGGTCACTATTGGGGTCTGAGTCAGACATGGAGGTGTCTGACTCTGACACAAGGATGGCATATGCCTCCCCAGCACTATATGTCCTCTGTGACATAATCACACTAACATTATTGATCTGACAAATAAAAAAATTACTAAAAAGAATTAACACACAATTTAAATTTAAATGAACTAAAACTAGCTAAATGGCTCTGTAAAGATCCTTCGGGTCTCACAAAAAATACTAAAAAAAAATAAACCCCAAAGAAATGCACAGACAGCTAAAAAAGTGCGAGAGCCAGTGATTTATAGTGATCACTGGCAAGCTAGGGGTTAATGGCTCTGAAAGAGCCTTTGGGTCTCACAATTTTTACAAAAATTAACTAAAACTAGTAAATGGTTCTGAAAAGAGCTTTTGGGTCTAAAAAAATGAACCCCTAAAAAAATGCACAGACAGCAATAAAGTACTGCAGTGCAAGAGCCAGTGATTTATAGTGATCACTGGAAAGATAGGGGTTAATGGCTCTGAAAAGAACCTCTCACAAGTTTTACAATTATTCTACTAACTAAATCTCTCTCCTTAAACACAAATCTCTCTCTATGACAAAAACACAAGTGAGGAGAGGAAGGGAGATCTACACTGGTCAGAGTCAATATTTACTCATATTGACATGATCAGACAAATGGGATTTTTTATTATGATAAATTTAATTAAAAGGGCAAGTTCTGATTGGATGACCCTAGCCTGCCCCTATGATGAGACAGGCTAGGGACACCCCCAGAAGCCCCATGATGCACTGCCTTTAGAAAGGCAGCACCATCTTTTAAGCCACATGGGCTGGGGGAGGGGGCTATAGGGTCTTTTATTTTACATAATATATTATATTTTATTTTTATTTGTTTTACTTTTTGTTTTTCCCTGAGTGCCTCGAACCCTCCAGGCACTCAGCACACAGGGAGAGCATCGGAAGCCTGCCCATTCGCTTCCGATACACTGCTACACTGCCGGGCTCCATGTGGTGCAAACCCAGAATGAATCACTCCCCGGGGGGGGGCCCAGCATTCGGGAACAGTATTGCAGTACACCTTGACATTGAGGCATAGCTGCAATACTGTTAGAGCGGCTGGAAGCAATCGCTTCCAGCGCACATATGCCCCAAGGACGTGCAAGGTACGTCCTTGGTCGGAAACAACCATTTTTTGTAGGATGTACCTTGTACGTCCTCAGTCGTTAAGGGGTTAAGATATAAAAATAAGAATTCTTAAGGAGTGCTATTTGCAATCTGCATTTGATGAAAATATACCATGTCTTACAAATCTACTATACCTGCTGTAATTCTCTGTATGTATAGTTCATTCAATGGGGCCGAATTATCAAGCTCTGAATGGGGCTTGATGTCCCTGTTTCCGTGCGAGCCTTCGCCGGAAACATAACTTGTCCACTGCCTCTGAGGCTGCAGTCTTCAATCTGCCCGATCCTATACGATCAGGCTGATTGGTACCCCCTGCTAGTGGCCAGAACTGCTTGTGCAATGATAAATGCTGACAGAGTATGCTGTCAGCATTTATCGATGTGCGGCGGACATGATACGCTACATCGTATAATGTCCGTCCGCACTTTAGTAAATCGGCCCCAATAAGTTATTTCTGATTAAAAATCATAAAGGTGTCATTAATGATATAACAGCTGGAAATGACCAATTGATACTAATTATCAGGTAATCGGTAAATAACTAGTCCCTCTGACTTCTGAATTCAGAAATGATTTAGTGCCCTGCTCAGAACTTCAGTAACATTATTTTGTCATAACTGCGTACAGTTATGCGATATCTCGTTATTTTCATTACAACATCATTGTAGGGTAGAGTATCTCATTGGTGCGCGCATTACGTTGATCATTTTATTTTTACAGAAATCTGGATCTACATTGGCTGTAAGCAAAGGACACAACAACCTATCAGATTCACTGTTTAGCTTTCTTGGGGTTATGTAAATCTGATAATGATTAAGAGATATTTTCTCATAATCGGTGTTTTTCCTTTGAGACCTCAAATAATGACTGAACTAATGTTGTACAAGTTTTCCTGGATAACAGAGAATGTTACTGAGACTAACTCTAGTTACCAAGGGATACTGTATTTAAAGGTCTCTCCTTATATGCAGTAATTAATAACACGATCAAGCTTACACTTTATCGCCAGCCACATGACCAGGGACACCAGGATGCAGCACGTCACAGTCAGACTGGAAATCACGTACTTGGAATTTACGGAGCAAAAACCTTCAGAAGAAAAGAAAAAGAGAGAGAAATCTGAAATTATTTCTACAAAATCAGCAACTGAGAAATAAAAATGCATTAAAGGGACAGTCAAGTCCAAAAATTTTTTCATGATTCAAATAGGGTATGTAATTTTAAACAGCTTTCCAATTTACTTTTATCACCAATTTTGCTTTGTTAGTTTAAAGCTAAACCTAGGAGGTTCATATGCTAATTCCTTAGACCTTGAAGGCCGCCTCTAATCTAAATGCAATGTTTTTCACCACTAGAGGACATTAGTTCATGTGTTTCATATAGATAACATTGAGCTCATGCTCTTAAAGTTACCATGGAGACAGCTCTGATTGGCTAAAATGCAAGTCCGTCAAAAGAACTGAAATAAGGGGTCAGTCTGCTGAGGCTTAGCTACAAGGTAATTACAGAGGTAAAATGTGTATAATTATAACTGTGTTGATTATGCAAAACTGGGGAATTGGTAATTAAGGGATTATCTATCTTTTAAACTACAAAAATTCTGGTGTTGACTGTCCCTTTAACTAACTGAATAGATCATAGATAGAAAGACAGATAGACTAGATAAGATAGATATATAGATAGATAGATAGAGATAAATAGATAGAGATAAATAGATGATAGATAGATAAATAGATAGATGATAGATAAATAGATATAGATAGGTGAATAGATAGACAGAGATAAATAGATAGATAGATAGATGGATTGATTAGTTAAGATTAGATAGATAGATAGAAAGATAGATTAGATAAGATAGATAAGATAGATAAATGATAGATAGATGATAGATAGAAAGACATATAGATTAGATAAGATAGATAGACAAACAGATTAGATAAGATAAATAGATAGATAGAGAGATAGATGAATAGATAGATAGATAGATAGATAGGATAAATAGATAGATGATAGATAGAAAGATAGATAGATAGATAGATAGATAGATAGATAGATAGATGATAGATAGATAGATAGATAGACAGACAGATAGCTAGATAGATAGATGATAGATAGATAGATAGATAGATAGATAGATCGATAGATAAGATAAAAAGATAGATAGAGAATAAATAGATAGATAGATGATAAATAGATTGATAGATAGATAGATAGATAGATAGATAGATAGATAGACAGATAGATTAGATAAGATGAATATATATATAGATGATGATAGATAGATAGATAAGATAAATAGATAGATAGATAGATAGATAGATAGATAGATGATAGATAGATAGATAGATAGATAGATAGATAGATGATATATAGATAGATAGATGATGATAGATAGATAGATAGATAGATAGATAGATAGATAGATAGATAGATATTTAGATAGATGATAGATAGCTGTGAAGCTGCTGTGAAGAGGTGTCAGTGGCTCCTGTAAGCGGTGCAAAGCGTAGCTGGAGGGAGCTTTGACCGCGGAGCAAATGAAGGCTGGGCTAGGTGGGGAGGAAGTGGAGGAGGAGCCGTGAGGTGTTATAGCCTGGCGGCTGAGCGGGAAAGCCAGCAGTTGTTATTCAGAAAAGTGAAGGAAGTATCTCTGTGCAGCTGGTGGCTTTCTCGCTCAGCCTGCATCATGGCTGATGTGGAGGATCTTTTGCATCGATTGAAGGAGGCTGCAAAGGAACGGAGACCTACCTGGCTGGAAGAACAGGTCCAATCGTTGCTGGGTGTTCCGGTTCCTTCTGGAGTGGCGACGGAGCGTTCGGCTCCCCAGAAGAAGTCCACCAGGCAATCCAGGCCTCCGACGAGACTCAGCCCTGAAGTCAGCAAGAGGGCGGTGAGCGGAAGAAGATCCGGTCCGGTGTCCGGTAAGCGAGGGGCAGATGCAGCGGTGATCATGGCTACGGTGGCTGAGGCGGGCCCGGCGGTGACGTCATCCCCGTGTGCGAGCAGCAGAGAGCCGGAGGTGAAGGCCGTCCCTGCCCAGGCCATTAAAGTTAGAGGTATGGGTAAGGTGTCCCACGGCCTTGTTGGGCCTGATCAGAGGGGGGAAGGGATTGCTGGAAGGGACCCATATGCTGGGCGGAGTAGTCCGCTTGTTTCCTTTGGTGGGGTAGTGGGTAATAGCGAGAGTGATGAGGAGGGATGTACCGCAGTAGAAGATGTAGTTGGTGCCCCCTTTGTAGAGCAGGATAGTGGGTCTGGTGGTAGGCAGCCTGTTCCCATTAGTTTTAGCATGTCGGGTGGGGGTGAACCCAGTGTTTTTAGTGCTCCTCACGGGCTTGTGGATTTGGACTATGGGTCTGGGGAGGAATATGAGGAGTTGGAGCTTGGCCCTGGGGAAGTTGATTTATTTTTGGATTCCTCAGAGGAAGATTTTGTTCCTCCATCTCCTGGGGCTTTCAGTGATAATGTTAGCCGTTTTGGGGGGTCAGCTGAGGTTCCATCTGTTGGGCGGGGGGTGGGTTTTGCCCGCCATTCTCCCGTGGGTTTGGTTGCTTCCAGGGCCAGGGAGGTGGTTGGGGCAGGTGTCTCACATGTTAGTTTTTCTATTTCAGAGCCTAGCACCTCTGGACAACGGCCAGGGCCTCAGCCTGGTCCATCTACAAGGGCAGATGTATCTGACGGCCAGGAAGTGGACTTCTCTGGCTTGCACGGCTCCTGGACGGAGTCTATTCGTCTGGAGCCTGATGATGGTACGCAACAGGAGTTGCAGCCTGTTGGCAGTAGACAGGTGAGGAGTGGGGTCCAGGGTGGTGTGTCAACAGTGGTCAGTGAGAGGAGTGGAGCCAGGGTGTATACGGCAGCCACTCAGGGTGGGAGGGGGGTTAGGGGTCGGCCGAATAGGCCTGTAGGATACGGACCTGTCCCTAGAGAGGGGTCTAGACGACGGCCTGTGGTGGAGGTAGCTCGGCCTGGGGGTGAGGGTGGGGGAGCTCCCAAGAGGGGTAGGGGAGCAAGTACGGCTAGGGGTACCAGCCGGCAGAGAGGGGGACGGGGTGGTAGAGTTTTTCCTCCCCTGGTGTTAGGTTCACAGTCTACTATTTTTCAGGAGCAAACACGGCAGCTGGAACGGCAAGGACGGCCGGCTACCACGTCTACGGGAGGTCGGCGAGAAGCTACGGAGCATCGCACCGGCGGGCTCCAGCCAACTATCAACAGTCCTGCGGACAGGCCGGATACAGAGAGTACTTCAGCAGGTGAGACAAGGTTGTTGAATGTGAGGGGGAGTGAATTGTTGAGTGGTGGCAGGAGTATGGAAGGTGACTCGATGGCAGGGAGAGTAGTGGCGGGTTTGAAGGATCTGTTAGCACAACTAGAAGGAGGTGGTCCTGATCGGGGGGGTGCTGTTGACAGCGGGGCGAGCGTGCCGGGTTTGGGGGGGAGCGAGGGCCGCATTGTAGCGGACCCTGTTGTTAAGGATGATAGCGTCCCGGTTGTGGTGCAGATCCCTGGGCCTTCGGTGGGGGCTACTGGTGCAGGTGCTAAACAGAGTGAAGGAGCTGAGTTGAGGGTGGCTGATACAGCAATGTCTCGGTCGTGTCTCTGCTCCATTGGGCCTTTAGGAATGCATTTGACTTCTGAAGTGAGGGAAAAGGTTTGTAAGAGGGAGTTTATTGAATTGTTCTCACTCCTTCCGCTGGAACAGTCTTTTGAGATCCCTGAGGACTCAAAGAAAGACGTGGCCAAGAAAGAGGAGGAGGAGATAAAAAAGCGTTATCGGAAGTTGCCGAAAACATTTTCTAATTGGTTTCAGGCATTTTTGATATATGCTAGTGTGTTTAGTGCTAAGTTCCCTGATCAGGGTTCGGCGCTTTTTTGTTACCTTGATGAGGTGTCTTCTGCTCAGCGGACGTATGGGGGAATGGCCTGGTGGTCATACGATGAACAGTTCAGGCAGCGTTTGCCGGTTAAGCCGGATATGCGGTGGGACGACCGAGATATGGGGTTGTGGCTCAAGATCATGACGCCTTTAAGAGCTTCCCAGTCCTTTCGATCAGGAGCCGGTGGCTCCTCCATCGGTGGATCCCCTGTCACAGTCAGAAAAGGCTGTTGTTTTGCCTATAATGAGAAGTTTTGCAAGTGGGGAGCTGCGTCCAAGTTCAAGCACGAGTGTTCAGGGTGCGGGGGAGCACATCCCTACGCTAAGTGTTTTCGTAAAAGTAGACCAAGCGGGGTTGGGGAGGCGCCTGAAAAAGGGGGCGACACCGGTGAGACTCGCCGCGATGGAACCTTGGCTCGTTCGGTACGCTAGGCGTCGGGGTTGTTTTGATAAGGCGGCCCTACTATTTCACGGTTTTCAGTTTGGCTTTGTGATTCCATCTCAAGGTGGTTGTCGGTTTTTTAGGGGGAATTTGAAGTCGGCTCGGGTGTGGCCAGGGGTAGTCCTTGACAAACTGATGAAAGAGGTCGAGTTGGGTAGAATGGCGGGCCCGTTTGATCGCCCTCCCATTGATGATTTGCGGATATCACCTCTTGGGGTGGTTCCAAAAAAGGAGCCTGGTAAATTCAGGCTCATACATCATTTATCTTTTCCTAAAGGGGGTTCTGTTAATGATGGCATTCCTCAGGAATTGTCGTCGGTTAAGTACGCATCTTTTGACAAGGCGGTTAACTTGGTGAGAGTGGCTGGTGCTGGGGCTTTATTGGCGAAAGTCGATATTGAGGCTGTATTCAGATTGCTACCTGTACACCCAACGTCACATCATCTGTTGGGTTGTTGCGTGGATGGTTCGTACTACGTGGACTTGTGTTTGCCCATGGGGTGTTCCATCTCATGCTCGTTTTTCGAACAGTTTAGTACTTTCTGGAGTGGGTGGTTGTTGAGCGGTCAGGCCTTTCGTCATTGGTGCATTACCTTGACGATTTTCTGTTTGTGGGCCCGGCTGGTAAAGGAGATTGTACACTCTTGAGGGATATCTGTTGTCAGGTGACGTCTGATTTTGGTGTGCCCATTGCGGTGGAGAAATCGGAGGGACCGGTTACATCTCTTGAATTTTTAGGCATTACCATTGATTCAGTGAATATGGAATGCAGATTGCCTAGGGATAAAGTTTCGGATCTGTTAGAGATTATTGACCGTTTGCTGTTGTTGAAGAAAGTCAGTCTTCGGGAGGTTCAATCCCTGGTGGGCAAGCTGAATTTCGCGTGCAGAATTATGCCGATGGGGAGGGTTTTCTGCAGGAGATTGTCACTGGCAACTGCTGGTGTGGTGAAGCCACATCATTTAATGGCTCAGCGTTGATTCAGGTGGTGCGGGTCTCTAATGAGGAGTTGGGTTTGGTGACGGATTCGGCGGGCAGTTGCGGTTTTGGGGCCTATTTCATGGGTAGATGGTGTGCAGCACAGTGGCCTGAGGAATGGTTTTCATTGGGTTTGGTGAAGAACTTGGTGTTTCTGGAGTTGTTCCCTATTGTGGTGGCCCTGTTTGTCTGGGAGGAAGATTTGAGGAATCAGGCATTTGTCTTTTCTTCAGATAATATGGGGGTTGTGTACGCGTTAAATACGTTGACGGCTACATCATTGCCTGTGCTGAGATTGTTGCGTTTGCTTGTCCTGAAATGTTTGCGAATGAATGTTTGCATTAAGGCCAAGCATATTCCTGGAGTCTGTAATTCTTTAGCCGACTCCCCCTCCCGCTTTCAGTGGCAGCGGTTCAGGGAATTGGCTCCCCATGCGGAAGAGGAGGGTTGCCCATGTCCGAGTTTCTTGTGGCGGCTTGGCGTGGAGGACTGGCTGGACTGGTAAGAAATTCATTAGCACCAGGTACCTGGACGGCTTATTCTAGAGTGTGGTGGGATTGGGAGTGTAGATTGCGGTCCCTAGGCCTTAATGAAGGGGTAATTGACAGTACAGGTGTATTGCTGGAATGGATGTGGGAGTGGGGTGTTTCTCACTTGTCTCCTTCCGCGATGGATAGACGTTTGGCTGCATTAGCTTTCCGTTTTAAACTATTGGGCTTGTGGGATGTTACCAAAGGTTTTTGTGTTCGGCAGGTGCTGAAAGGATTGAAGAAGGGTTTAGGCAAGCCCTCTCCGGACCGAAGGTGTCCTATTACCTTCTCGCTACTGCAGGAGGTGTATAAGGTTTTATCTTTGGTGTGTTTGTCTGATTTTGAAGTATGCCTGTTTAGGGTGGCATTTGTTTTAGCTTTCTTTGGAGCCTTTCGGATTTCTGAGTTGGTTAGTAAAACTTTGATGTCTATGGGGGGTTTGGCTTTTTCGGATCTGGCCTTCTTTGACTCCAAGGTGGAGATATTCTTGATAAGGAGTAAGACAGATCAGTTAGGAAAAGGTAGGATGGTGGTTCTTTTTCCCAATGGTTTGGAGGTTTGTCCTTGGCGTTGCTTGAAGGAGTATTTGCGGGTTCGTCCGGTTATGGGGGGTTCGCTGTTGGTTCATGTTGATGGTAGGCCGTTGTCACAATTCCAATTTAGGGCGGTTCTTAAAAAATCACTATGCCGTTGGGTTTTAACAGCGATGACTTTGGGTCACATTCCTTCCGCATAGGGGTGGCGACTGAGGCTTCAGTGAGGGGTTTATCAGATTCCATGGTTAAAGGTATTGGCCGGTGGGGATCCGGTCGGTATCGTTTGTATGTTCGCCCTGAGTTGGGTGTTTAGGCTGGTGCGGTTGTTATTCTCTTTTTGTGTTTTTTAGGTGTCGACCGTTTGTGGCTTGTCGGCCACTCTTTCATTTATTGGGCTCGAAGGGCGGCTACACTGAGAGTTGACGGATTGCAGTTGGGTATCCCGAGGTCGAGCTGTGAAGTGAAATGGTTTGGGGTCAGGGGACTCCGTTGGGACAGGTTGTTGCCTTTGGTGGTGGACTATTGCCGGCGTTTTCAGCCTCCAACAGTTTTGTTGATCCACGCTGGGGGCAATGATCTTGGTTTTATGCCTCAGAGGGAATTAGTGAGAAGCATGAAGAGAGACATAGGGAGGCTGGTGGATTTGATCCCTAAGATGAGGATTGTTTGGTCGGATATTTTGCCCAGGATGGTTTGGAGGGCTGCATGGGTAAAAGCAGGCGCAAGGTTAATAAGTTAATGGGGTCGTTTGTCAGGAAGCTTGGGGGTTCAGTGGTTCATCACCCAGACTTAGCTGAGGTTGGTCAGGGCGAATTTTATATGACAGATGGAGTGCACCTTAATGATTTTGGCTTGCAGTTGTTCATACTTGATTTTAAGGAGGCAGTAGGACCTTTGGTGGGGTTGGCGGGACTGGGCTGAGGTGTCAGGCCAGTCGGTGGCGGGGGTGCTAGCCCTTACACTTGAAGTAAATTATGGCCAAAGTGTTCGTGTGGTATTTACATCCCCTTGGGGAGAAGTTAAGATGGGGTCTCTAAGGGCAAGGGGTTCCTTAGAGAATTATGTTGATTACGGGCTCAATCAATTTGCACGGTTGAGTCCAGTGGATGGAGTAACGGCCAGATTTTATATTTAGGTCTAGCACCGCTGTTATATGTAATGTGTTTTTTGCAATTATTTGCACTGTTATTTATTGAAGTTATTAAAGTTTATAAAGTTATTTATTAATAAAGGAGCTGCGGCCAATTTATACCAAAGCTAAGTCTGATGTCTTTATTGTGGGGGGGTTTAGGTTTTGTTAAGGAAATGTGATTAAGATATTTGTGTTAAGAGCCGAAAATTAGTGACATAAAAGGTCATGAGTGACACACTCCCTGTCTTTGGACACCTTGAATCCTGGTAATTAGGTTAGGAAGTGGTTAACCCCTAAATACTGCCTACTGTCTAAATCCCATACTACAAGCAGACTTTCCCTTACTACTTTTTTAAACACTTATGGTGGAGTTATACACAAACTGTACTATACTGGTCCTCCTGAAGAGGGCTACAGTTACATATATACACTGTGTACTCTTGCACATGCTCAGTAGTAGCTGGTGCCTCAGTAAGTGTGCATATAACTGTATCATGTGACAGTCATCAGACTCATATACATATACACTGTGTACTCTTGCACATGCTCAGTAGTAGCTGGTGCCTCAGTAAGTGTGCATATAACTGTATCATGTGACAGCCATCAGACTCATATACATATACACTGTGTACTCTTGCACATGCTCAGTAGTAGCTGGTGCCTCAGTAAGTGTGTATATAACTGTATCATGTGACAGCCATCAGACTCATATACATATACACTGTGTACTCTTGCACATGCTCAGTAGTAACTAGTACCTCAGAATGTGTGTATATAACTGTATCATGTGACAGCCATCAGACTCATATACATATACACTGTGTACTCTTGCACATGCTCAGTAGTAGCTGGTGTCTCAGTAAGTGTGCATATAACTGTATCATGTCACATGTGACAGTCATCAGACTCATATACATATACACTGTTTACTCTTGCACATGCTCAGTAGTAGCTGGTGCCTCAGTAAGTGTGCATATAACTGTGTCATGTGACAGCCATCAGTCTCATATATATATACACTGTGTAATCTTGCACATGCTCAGTAGTAGCTGGTGTCTCAGTAAGTGTGCATATAACTGTATCATGTCACATGTGACAGTCATCAGACTCATATACATATACACTGTTTACTCTTGCACATGCTCAGTAGTAGCTGGTGCCTCAGTAAGTGTGCATATAACTGTATCATGTGACAGCTATCAGACTCATATACATATACACTGTGTACTCTTGCACATGCTCAGTAGTAGCTGGTGCCTCAGTAAGTGTGCATATAACTGTATCATGTGACAGTCATCAGGCTCATATACATATACACTGTGTACTCTTGCACATGCTCAGTAGTAGCTGGTGCCTCAGTAAGTGTGCATATAACTGTATCATGTGACAGCCATCAGACTCATATACATATACACTGTGTACTCTTGCACATGCTCAGTAGTAGCTGGTGCCTCAGTAAGTGTGCATATAACTGTATCATGTGACAGACATCAGACTCATATACATATACACTGTGTACTCTTGCACATGCTCAGTAGTAGCTGGTGCCTCAGTAAGTGTGCATATAACTGTATCATGTGACAGACATCAGACTCATATACATATACACTGTGTACTCTTGCACATGCTCAGTAGTAGCTGGTGCCTCAGAAAGTGTGCATATAACTGTATCATGTGACAGCCATCAGACTCATATACATATACACTGTGTACTCTTGCACATGCTCAGTAGTAGCTGGTGCCTCAGTAAGTGTGCATATAACTGTATCATGTGACAGTCATCAGACTCATATACATATACACTGTGTACTCTTGCACATGCTCAGTAGTAGCTGGTGCCTCAGTAAGTGTGCATATAACTGTATCATGTGACAGCCATCAGACTCATATACATATACACTGTGTACTCTTGCACATGCTCAGTAGTAGCTGGTGCCTCAGTAAGTGTGTATATAACTGTATCATGTGACAGCCATCAGACTCATATACATATAAACTGTGTACTCTTGTACATGCTCAGTAGTAGCTGGTGCCTCAGTAAGTGTGCATATAACTGTATCATGTGACAGCCATCAGACTCATATACATACACACTGTGTACTCTTGCACATGCTCAGTAGTAGATAATGCCTCAGTAAGTGTGCATATAACTGTGTCATGTGACAGCCATCAGACTCATATACATATACACTGTGTACTCTTGCACATGCTCAGTAGTAACTGGTGCCTCAGTAAGTGTGCATATAACTGTGTCATGTGACAGCCATCAGACTCATATACATATACACTGTGTACTCTTGCACATGCTCAGTAGTAGATAATGCCTCAGTAAGTGTGCATATAACTGTGTCATGTGACAGCCATCGGACTTATATACATATACACTGTGTACTCTTGCACATGCTCAGTAGTTGCTGGTGCCTCAGTAAGTGTGCATATAACTGTGTCATGTGACAGCCATCAGACTCATATACATATACACTGTGTACTCTTGCACATGCTCAGTAGTAGATAATGCCTCAGTAAGTGTGCATATAACTGTATCATGTGACAGCCATCAGACTCATATACATATACACTGTGTACTCTTGCACATGCTCAGTAGTAGCTGGTGCCTCAGTAAGTGTGCATATAACTGTATCATGTGACAGCCATCAGACTCATATACATATACACTGTGAACTCTTGCACATGCTCAGTAGTAGCTGGTGCCTCAGTAAGTGTGCATATAACTGTATCATGTGACAGCCATCAGACTCATATACATATACACTGTGTACTCTTGTACATGCTCAGTAGTAGCTGGTGCCTCAGTAAGTGTGCATATAACTGTATCATGTGACAGCCATCAGACTCATATACATATACACTGTGTACTCTTGTACATGCTCAGTAGTAGCTGGTGCCTCAGTAAGTGTGCATATAACTGTATCATGTGACAGCCATCAGTCTCATATACATACACACTGTGTACCCTTGTACATGCTCAGTAGTAGCTGGTGCCTCAGTAAGTGTGCATATAACTGTATTATGAGACAGTTATCAGACTCATATACATATACACTGTGTACTCTTGCACATGCTCAGTAGTAGCTGGTGCCTCAGTAAGTGTGCATATAACTGTATTATGAGACAGTTATCAGACTCATATACATATACACTGTGTACTCTTGCACATGCTCAGTAGTAGCTGGTGCCTCAGTAAGTGTGCATATAACTGTATCATGTGACAGCCATCAGACTCATATACATATACACTGTGTACTCTTGCACATGCTCAGTAGTAGCTGGTGCCTCAGTAAGTGTGCATATAACTGTATCATGTGACAGTCATCAGACTCATATACATATGCACAGTACTCTTGCACATGCTCAGTAGTAGCTGGTGCCTCAGTAAGTGTGCATATAACTGTATCATGTGACAGCCATCATACTCATATACATATACACTGTGTACTCTTGTACATGCTCAGTAGTAGCTGGTGCCTCAGTAAGTGTGCATATAACTGTATCATGTGACAGCCATCAGACTCATATACATATACACTGTGTACTCTTGCACATACTCAGTAGTAGCTGGTGCCTCAGTAAGTGTGCATATAACTGTATCATGTGACAGTCATCAGACTCATATACATATACACTGTGTACTCTTGTACATGCTCAGTAGTAGCTGGTGCCTCAGTAAGTGTGCATATAACTGTATCATTTGACAGCCATCAGTCTCATATACATATACACTGTGTACTCTTGCACATGCTCAGTAGTAGCTGGTGCCTCAGTAAGTGTGCATATAACTGTATTATGTGACAGCCATCAGACTCATATACATATACACTGTGTACTCTTGCACATGCTCAGTAGTAGCTGGTGCCTCAGTAAGTGTGCATATAACTGTATCATGTGACAACCATCAGACTCATATACATATACACTGTGTACTCTTGCACATGGTCAGTAGTAGCTGGTGCCTCAGTAAGTGTGCATATAACTGTATCATGTGACAGCCATCAGACTCATATACATATACACTGTGTACTCTTGCACATGCTCAGTAGTAGCTGGTTCCTCAGTAAGTGTGCATATAACTGTATCATGTGACACTCATCAGACTCATATACATATACACTGTGTACTCTTGTACATGCTCAGTAGTAGCTGGTACCTCTGTAAGTGTGCATATAACTGTATCATGTGACAGCCATTAGACTCATATACATATACACTGTGTACTCTTGCACATGCTCAGTAGTAGCTGGTGCCTCAGTAAGTGTGTATATAACTGTATCATGTGACAGACATCAGACTCATATACATATACACTGTGTACTCTTGCACATGCTCAGTAGTAGCTGGTACCTCAGTAAGTGTGCATATAACTGTATCATGTGACAGCCATCAGTCTCATATACATACACACTGTGTACCCTTGTACATGCTCAGTAGTAGCTGGTGCCTCAGTAAGTGTGCATATAACTGTATTATGAGACAGTTATCAGACTCATATACATATACACTGTGTACTCTTGCACATGCTCAGTAGTAGCTGGTGCCTCAGTAAGTGTGCATATAACTGTATTATGAGACAGTTATCAGACTCATATACATATACACTGTGTACTCTTGCACATGCTCAGTAGTAGCTGGTGCCTCAGTAAGTGTGCATATAACTGTATCATGTGACAGCCATCAGACTCATATACATATACACTGTGTACTCTTGCACATGCTCAGTAGTAGCTGGTGCCTCAGTAAGTGTGCATATAACTGTATCATGTGACAGTCATCAGACTCATATACATATGCACAGTACTCTTGCACATGCTCAGTAGTAGCTGGTGCCTCAGTAAGTGTGCATATAACTGTATCATGTGACAGACATCAGACTCATATACATATACACTGTGTACTCTTGCACATGCTCAGTAGTAGCTGGTGCCTCAGTAAGTGTGCATATAACTGTATCATGTGACAGCTATCAGACTCATATACATATACACTGTGTACTCTTGCACATGCTCAGTAGTAGCTGGTGTCTCAGTAAGTGTGCATATAACTGTATCATGTGACAGCCATCATACTCATATACATATACACTGTGTAATCTTGCACATGCTCAGTAGTAGCTGGTGCCTCAGTAAGTGTGTATATAACTGTATCATGTGACAGACATCAGACTCATATACATATACACTGTGTACTCTTGCACATGCTCAGTAGTAGCTGGTGCCTCAGTAAGTGTGCATATAACTGTATCATGTGACAGCTATCAGACTCATATACATATACACTGTGTACTCTTGCACATGCTCAGTAGTAGCTGGTGTCTCAGTAAGTGTGCATATAACTGTATCATGTGACAGTCATCAGACTCATATACATATACACTGTGTACTCTTGCACATGCTCAGTAGTAGCTGGTGCCTCAGTAAGTGTGCATATAACTGTATCATGTGACAGACATCAGACTCATATACATATGCACAGTACTCTTGCACATGCTCAGTAGTAGCTGGTGTCTCAGTAAGTGTGCATATAACTGTATCATGTCACATGTGACAGTCATCAGACTCATATACATATACACTGTTTACTCTTGCACATGCTCAGTAGTAGCTGGTGCCTCAGTAAGTGTGCATATAACTGTGTCATGTGACAGCCATCAGTCTCATATATATATACACTGTGTAATCTTGCACATGCTCAGTAGTAGCTGGTGTCTCAGTAAGTGTGCATATAACTGTATCATGTCACATGTGACAGTCATCAGACTCATATACATATACACTGTTTACTCTTGCACATGCTCAGTAGTAGCTGGTGCCTCAGTAAGTGTGCATATAACTGTATCATGTGACAGCTATCAGACTCATATACATATACACTGTGTACTCTTGCACATGCTCAGTAGTAGCTGGTGCCTCAGTAAGTGTGCATATAACTGTATCATGTGACAGTCATCAGGCTCATATACATATACACTGTGTACTCTTGCACATGCTCAGTAGTAGCTGGTGCCTCAGTAAGTGTGCATATAACTGTATCATGTGACAGCCATCAGACTCATATACATATACACTGTGTACTCTTGCACATGCTCAGTAGTAGCTGGTGCCTCAGTAAGTGTGCATATAACTGTATCATGTGACAGACATCAGACTCATATACATATACACTGTGTAATCTTGCACATGCTCAGTAGTAGCTGGTGCCTCAGTAAGTGTGCATATAACTGTATCATGTGACAGACATCAGACTCATATACATATACACTGTGTACTCTTGCACATGCTCAGTAGTAGCTGGTGCCTCAGAAAGTGTGCATATAACTGTATCATGTGACAGCCATCAGACTCATATACATATACACTGTGTACTCTTGCACATGCTCAGTAGTAGCTGGTGCCTCAGTAAGTGTGCATATAACTGTATCATGTGACAGTCATCAGACTCATATACATATACACTGTGTACTCTTGCACATGCTCAGTAGTAGCTGGTGCCTCAGTAAGTGTGCATATAACTGTATCATGTGACAGCCATCAGACTCATATACATATACACTGTGTACTCTTGCACATGCTCAGTAGTAGCTGGTGCCTCAGTAAGTGTGTATATAACTGTATCATGTGACAGCCATCAGACTCATATACATATAAACTGTGTACTCTTGTACATGCTCAGTAGTAGCTGGTGCCTCAGTAAGTGTGCATATAACTGTATCATGTGACAGCCATCAGACTCATATACATACACACTGTGTACTCTTGCACATGCTCAGTAGTAGATAATGCCTCAGTAAGTGTGCATATAACTGTGTCATGTGACAGCCATCAGACTCATATACATATACACTGTGTACTCTTGCACATGCTCAGTAGTAACTCTTGCCTCAGTAAGTGTGCATATAACTGTGTCATGTGACAGCCATCAGACTCATATACATATACACTGTGTACTCTTGCACATGCTCAGTAGTAGATAATGCCTCAGTAAGTGTGCATATAACTGTGTCATGTGACAGCCATCAGACTCATATACATATACACTGTGTACTCTTGCACATGCTCAGTAGTAGATAATGCCTCAGTAAGTGTGCATATAACTGTATCATGTGACAGCCATCAGACTCATATACATATACACTGTGTACTCTTGCACATGCTCAGTAGTAGCTGGTGCCTCAGTAAGTGTGCATATAACTGTATCATGTGACAGCCATCAGACTCATATACATATACACTGTGAACTCTTGCACATGCTCAGTAGTAGCTGGTGCCTCAGTAAGTGTGCATATAACTGTATCATGTGACAGCCATCAGACTCATATACATATACACTGTGTACTCTTGTACATGCTCAGTAGTAGCTGGTGCCTCAGTAAGTGTGCATATAACTGTATCATGTGACAGCCATCAGACTCATATACATATACACTGTGTACTCTTGCACATACTCAGTAGTAGCTGGTGCCTCAGTAAGTGTGCATATAACTGTATCATGTGACAGTCATCAGACTCATATACATATACACTGTGTACTCTTGTACATGCTCAGTAGTAGCTGGTGCCTCAGTAAGTGTGCATATAACTGTATCATTTGACAGCCATCAGTCTCATATACATATACACTGAGTACTCTTGCACATGCTCAGTAGTAGCTGGTGCCTCAGTAAGTGTGCATATAACTGTATTATGTGACAGCCATCAGACTCATATACATATACACTGTGTACTCTTGCACATGCTCAGTAGTAGCTGGTGCCTCAGTAAGTGTGCATATAACTGTATCATGTGACAACCATCAGACTCATATACATATACACTGTGTACTCTTGCACATGGTCAGTAGTAGCTGGTGCCTCAGTAAGTGTGCATATAGCTGTATCATGTGACAGCCATCAGACTCATATACATATACACTGTGTACTCTTGCACATGCTCAGTAGTAGCTGGTTCCTCAGTAAGTGTGCATATAACTGTATCATGTGACACTCATCAGACTCATATACATATACACTGTGTACTCTTGTACATGCTCAGTAGTAGCTGGTACCTCTGTAAGTGTGCATATAACTGTATCATGTGACAGCCATTAGACTCATATACATATACACTGTGTACTCTTGCACATGCTCAGTAGTAGCTGGTGCCTCAGTAAGTGTGCATATAACTGTATCATGTGACAGCCATCAGTCTCATATACATATACACTGTGTACTCTTGCACATGCTCAGTAGTAGCTGGTACCTCAGTAAGTGTGCATATAACTGTATCATGTGACAGCCATCAGTCTCATATACATACACACTGTGTACCCTTGTACATGCTCAGTAGTAGCTGGTGCCTCAGTAAGTGTGCATATAACTGTATTATGAGACAGTTATCAGACTCATATACATATACACTGTGTACTCTTGCACATGCTCAGTAGTAGCTGGAGCCTCAGTAAGTGTGCATATAACTGTATTATGAGACAGTTATCAGACTCATATACATATACACTGTGTACTCTTGCACATGCTCAGTAGTAGCTGGTGCCTCAGTAAGTGTGCATATAACTGTATCATGTGACAGCCATCAGACTCATATACATATACACTGTGTACTCTTGCACATGCTCAGTAGTAGCTGGTGCCTCAGTAAGTGTGCATATAACTGTATCATGTGACAGTCATCAGACTCATATACATATGCACAGTACTCTTGCACATGCTCAGTAGTAGCTGGTGCCTCAGTAAGTGTGCATATAACTGTATCATGTGACAGCCATCATACTCATATACATATACACTGTGTAATCTTGCACATGCTCAGTAGTAGCTGGTGCCTCAGTAAGTGTGTATATAACTGTATCATGTGACAGACATCAGACTCATATACATATAAACTGTGTACTCTTGCACATGCTCAGTAGTAGCTGGTGCCTCAGTAAGTGTGCATATAACTGTATCATGTGACAGCTATCAGACTCATATACATATACACTGTGTACTCTTGCACATGCTCAGTAGTAGCTGGTGTCTCAGTAAGTGTGCATATAACTGTATCATGTGACAGTCATCAGACTCATATACATATACACTGTGTACTCTTGCACATGCTCAGTAGTAGCTGGTGCCTCAGTAAGTGTGCATATAACTGTATCATGTGACAGACATCAGACTCATATACATATGCACAGTACTCTTGCACATGCTCAGTAGTAGCTGGTGCCTCAGTAAGTGTGCATATAACTGTATCATGTGACAGCCATCATACTCATATTCATATACACTGTGTAATCTTGCACATGCTCAGTAGTAGCTGGTGCCTCAGTAAGTGTGTATATAACTGTATCATGTGACAGCCATCAGACTCATATACATATACACTGTGTACTCTTGCACATGCTCAGTAGTAGCTGGTGCCTCAGTAAGTGTGCATATAACTGTATCATGTGACAGCCATCAGACTCATATACATATACACTGTGTACTCTTGCACATGCTCAGTAGTAGCTGGTGCCTCAGTAAGTGTGTATATAACTGTATCATGTGACAGCCATCAGACTCATATACATATACACTGTTTACTCTTGCACATGCTCAGTAGTAGCTGGTGCCTCAGTAAGTGTGCATATAACTGTATCATGTCACATGTGACAGTCATCAGACTCATATACATATACACTGTTTACTCTTGCACATGCTCAGTAGTAGCTGGTGCCTCAGTAAGTGTGCATATAACTGTGTCATGTGACAGCCATCAGTCTCATATATATATACACTGTGTAATCTTGCACATGCTCAGTAGTAGCTGGTGTCTCAGTAAGTGTGCATATAACTGTATCATGTCACATGTGACAGTCATCAGACTCATATACATATACACTGTTTACTCTTGCACATGCTCAGTAGTAGCTGGTGCCTCAGTAAGTGTGCATATAACTGTATCATGTGACAGCTATCAGGCTCATATACATATACACTGTGTACTCTTGCACATGCTCAGTAGTAGCTGGTGCCTCAGTAAGTGTGCATATAACTGTATCATGTGACAGTCATCAGGCTCATATACATATACACTGTGTACTCTTGCACATGCTCAGTAGTAGCTGGTGCCTCAGTAAGTGTGCATATAACTGTATCATGTGACAGCCATCAGACTCATATACATATACACTGTGTACTCTTGCACATGCTCAGTAGTAGCTGGTGCCTCAGTAAGTGTGCATATAACTGTATCATGTGACAGACATCAGACTCATATACATATACACTGTGTAATCTTGCACATGCTCAGTAGTAGCTGGTGCCTCAGTAAGTGTGCATATAACTGTATCATGTGACAGACATCAGACTCATATACATATACACTGTGTACTCTTGCACATGCTCAGTAGTAGCTGGTGCCTCAGAAAGTGTGCATATAACTGTATCATGTGACAGCCATCAGACTCATATACATATACACTGTGTACTCTTGCACATGCTCAGTAGTAGCTGGTGCCTCAGTAAGTGTGCATATAACTGTATCATGTGACAGTCATCAGACTCATATACATATACACTGTGTACTCTTGCACATGCTCAGTAGTAGCTGGTGCCTCAGTAAGTGTGCATATAACTGTATCATGTGACAGCCATCAGACTCATATACATATACACTGTGTACTCTTGCACATGCTCAGTAGTAGCTGGTGCCTCAGTAAGTGTGCATATAACTGTATCATGTGACAGCTATCAGACTCATATACATATACACTGTTTACTCTTGCACATCCTCAGTAGTAGCTGGTGCCTCAGTAAGTGTGCATATAACTGTGTCATGTGACAGCCATCAGTCTCATATACATATACACTGTGTACTCTTGCACATGCTCAGTAGTAGCTGGTGCCTCAGTAAGTGTGTATATAACTGTATCATGTGACAGACATCAGACTCATATAAATATAAACTGTGTACTCTTGTACATGCTCAGTAGTAGCTGGTGCCTCAGTAAGTGTGCATATAACTGTATCATGTGACAGACATCAGACTCATATACATATACACTGTGTACTCTTGCACATGCTCAGTAGTAGCTGGTGCCTCAGTAAGTGTGTATATAACTGTATCATGTGACAGCCATCAGACTCATATACATATAAACTGTGTACTCTTGTACATGCTCAGTAGTAGCTGGTGCCTCAGTAAGTGTGCATATAACTGTATCATGTGACAGCCATCAGACTCATATACATACACACTGTGTACTCTTGCACATGCTCAGTAGTAGATAATGCCTCAGTAAGTGTGCATATAACTGTGTCATGTGACAGCCATCAGACTCATATACATATACACTGTGTACTCTTGCACATGCTCAGTAGTAACTGGTGCCTCAGTAAGTGTGCATATAACTGTGTCATGTGACAGCCATCAGACTCATATACATATACACTGTGTACTCTTGCACATGCTCAGTAGTAGATAATGCCTCAGTAAGTGTGCATATAACTGTGTCATGTGACAGCCATCGGACTTATATACATATACACTGTGTACTCTTGCACATGCTCAGTAGTAGCTGGTGCCTCAGTAAGTGTGCATATAACTGTATCATGTGACAGCCATCAGACTCATATACATATACACTGTGAACTCTTGCACATGCTCAGTAGTAGCTGGTGCCTCAGTAAGTGTGCATATAACTGTATCATGTGACAGCCATCAGACTCATATACATATACACTGTGTACTCTTGTACATGCTCAGTAGTAGCTGGTGCCTCAGTAAGTGTGCATATAACTGTATCATGTGACAGCCATCAGACTCATATACATATACACTGTGTACTCTTGCACATACTCAGTAGTAGCTGGTGCCTCAGTAAGTGTGCATATAACTGTATCATGTGACAGTCATCAGACTCATATACATATACACTGTGTACTCTTGTACATGCTCAGTAGTAGCTGGTGCCTCAGTAAGTGTGCATATAACTGTATCATGTGACAGTCATCAGACTCATATACATATACACTGTGTACTCTTGCACATGCTCAGTAGTAGCTGGTGCCTCAGTAAGTGTGCATATAACTGTATTATGTGACAGCCATCAGACTCATATACATATACACTGTGTACTCTTGCACATGCTCAGTAGTAGCTGGTGCCTCAGTAAGTGTGCATATAACTGTATCATGTGACAACCATCAGACTCATATACATATACACTGTGTACTCTTGCACATGTTCAGTAGTAGCTGGTGCCTCAGTAAGTGTGCATATAACTGTATCATGTGACAGCCATCAGACTCATATACATATACACTGTGTACTCTTGCACATGCTCAGTAGTAGCTGGTTCCTCAGTAAGTGTGCATATAACTGTATCATGTGACACTCATCAGACTCATATACATATACACTGTGTACTCTTGTACATGCTCAGTAGTAGCTGGTACCTCTGTAAGTGTGCATATAACTGTATCATGTGACAGCCATTAGACTCATATACATATACACTGTGTACTCTTGCACATGCTCAGTAGTAGCTGGTGCCTCAGTAAGTGTGCATATAACTGTATTATGAGACAGTTATCAGACTCATATACATATACACTGTGTACTCTTGCACATGCTCAGTAGTAGCTGGTGCCTCAGTAAGTGTGCATATAACTGTGTCATGTGACAGCCATCAGACTCATATACATACACACTGTGTACCCTTGTACATGCTCAGTAGTAGCTGGTGCCTCAGTAAGTGTGCATATAACTGTATCATGTGACAGTCATCAGACTCATATACATATACACTGTGTACTCTTGCACATGCTCAGTAGTAGCTGGTGCCTCAGTAAGTGTGCATATAACTGTATCATGTGACAGTC
This sequence comes from Bombina bombina, assembly GCF_027579735.1. NCBI lineage: Eukaryota > Metazoa > Chordata > Amphibia > Anura > Bombinatoridae > Bombina > Bombina bombina. The sequence continues at coordinate 10,150,526 of NC_069500.1, forward strand.
ATCAGACTCATATACATATGCACAGTACTCTTGCACATGCTCAGTAGTAGCTGGTGCCTCAGTAAGTGTGCATATAACTGTATCATGTGACAGCCATCATACTCATATACATATACACTGTGTAATCTTGCACATGCTCAGTAGTAGCTGGTGCCTCAGTAAGTGTGTATATAACTGTATCATGTGACAGACATCAGACTCATATACATATACACTGTGTACTCTTGCACATGCTCAGTAGTAGCTGGTGCCTCAGTAAGTGTGCATATAACTGTATCATGTGACAGCTATCAGACTCATATACATATACACTGTGTACTCTTGTACATGCTCAGTAGTAGCTGGTGCCTCAGTAAGTGTGCATATAACTGTATCATGTGACAGCCATCAGACTCATATACATATACACTGTGTACTCTTGCACATGCTCAGTAGTAGCTGGTGTCTCAGTAAGTGTGCATATAACTGTATCATGTGACAGTCATCAGACTCATATACATATACACTGTGTACTCTTGCACATGCTCAGTAGTAGCTGGTGCCTCAGTAAGTGTGCATATAACTGTATCATGTGACAGACATCAGACTCATATACATATGCACAGTACTCTTGCACATGCTCAGTAGTAGCTGGTGCCTCAGTAAGTGTGCATATAACTGTATCATGTGACAGCCATCATACTCATATACATATACACTGTGTAATCTTGCACATGCTCAGTAGTAGCTGGTGCCTCAGTAAGTGTGCATATAACTGTATCATGTGACAGCCATCATACTCATATTCATATACACTGTGTAATCTTGCACATGCTCAGTAGTAGCTGGTGCCTCAGTAAGTGTGTATATAACTGTATCATGTGACAGCCATCAGACTCATATACATATACACTGTGTACTCTTGCACATGCTCAGTAGTAGCTGGTGCCTCAGTAAGTGTGCATATAACTGTAACATGTGACAGCCATCAGACTCATATACATATACACTGTGTACTCTTGCACATGATCAGTAGTAGCTGGTGCCTCAGTAAGTGTGCATATAACTGTATCATGTGACAGCCATCATACTCATATTCATATACACTGTGTAATCTTGCACATGCTCAGTAGTAGCTGGTGCCTCAGTAAGTGTGTATATAACTGTATCATGTGACAGCCATCAGACTCATATACATATACACTGTGTACTCTTGCACATGCTCAGTAGTAGCTGGTGCCTCAGTAAGTGTGCATATAACTGTAACATGTGACAGCCATCAGACTCATATACATATACACTGTGTACTCTTGCACATGCTCAGTAGTAGCTGGTGCCTCAGTAAGTGTGCATATAACTGTATCATGTGACAGCTATCAGACTCATATACATATACACTGTGTACTCTTGCACATGCTCAGTAGTAGCTGGTGTCTCAGTAAGTGTGCATATAACTGTATCATGTGACAGTCATCAGACTCATATACATATACACTGTGTACTCTTGCACATGCTCAGTAGTAGCTGGTGCCTCAGTAAGTGTGCATATAACTGTATCATGTGACAGACATCAGACTCATATACATATGCACAGTACTCTTGCACATGCTCAGTAGTAGCTGGTGCCTCAGTAAGTGTGCATATAACTGTATCATGTGACAGCCATCATACTCATATACATATACACTGTGTAATCTTGCACATGCTCAGTAGTAGCTGGTGCCTCAGTAAGTGTGTATATAACTGTATCATGTGACAGACATCAGACTCATATACATATACACTGTGTACTCTTGCACATGCTCAGTAGTAGCTGGTGCCTCAGTAAGTGTGCATATAACTGTATCATGTGACAGCCATCATACTCATATTCATATACACTGTGTAATCTTGCACATGCTCAGTAGTAGCTGGTGCCTCAGTAAGTGTGTATATAACTGTATCATGTGACAGCCATCAGACTCATATACATATACACTGTGTACTCTTGCACATGCTCAGTAGTAGCTGGTGCCTCAGTAAGTGTGCATATAACTGTAACATGTGACAGCCATCAGACTCATATACATATACACTGTGTACTCTTGCACATGATCAGTAGTAGCTGGTGCCTCAGTAAGTGTGCATATAACTGTATCATGTGACAGCCATCATACTCATATTCATATACACTGTGTAATCTTGCACATGCTCAGTAGTAGCTGGTGCCTCAGTAAGTGTGTATATAACTGTATCATGTGACAGCCATCAGACTCATATACATATACACTGTGTACTCTTGCACATGCTCAGTAGTAGCTGGTGCCTCAGTAAGTGTGCATATAACTGTATCATGTGACAGCCATCAGACTCATATACATATACACTGTGTACTCTTGCACATGCTCAGTAGTAGCTGGTGCCTCAGTAAGTGTGCATATAACTGTAACATGTGACAGCCATCAGACTCATATACATATACACTGTGTACTCTTGCACATGCTCAGTAGTAGCTGGTGCCTCAGTAAGTGTGCATATAACTATATCATGTGACAGCCATCAGACTCATATACATATACACTGTGTACTCTTGCACATGCTCAGTAGTAGCTGGTGTCTCAGTAAGTGTGCAAATAACTGTATCATGTGACAGCCATCAGACTCATATACATATACAGTGTGTATTCTTGCACATGCTCAGTAGTAGCTGGTGTCTCAGTAAGTGTGCATATAACTGTATCATGTGACAGTCATCAGACTCATATACATAAACACTGTGTACTCTTGTACATGCTCAGTAGTAGCTGGTGCCTCAGTAAGTGTGCATATAACTGTATCATGTGACAGCCATCAGACTCATATACATATACACTGTGTACTCTTGCACATGATCAGTAGTAGAGGGTGCCTCAGTAAGTGTGCATATAACTGTATCATGTGACAGCCATCAGACTCATATACATATACACTGTTTACTCTTGTACATGCTCAGTAGTAGAGGGTGCCTCAGTAAGTGTGCATATAACTGTATCATGTGACAGCCATCATACTCATATACATATACACTGTGTACTCTTGCACATGCTCAGTAGTAGCTGGTGCCTCAGTAAGTGTGCATATAACTGTATCATGTGACAGCCATCAGACTCATATACATATACACTGTGTACTCTTGCACATGCTCAGTAGTAGCTGGTGTCTCAGTAAGTGTGCATATAACTGTATCATGTGACAGCCATCAGACTCATATACATATACACTGTGTACTCGTGCACATGCTAAGTAGTAACTGGTGCCTCAGTAAGTGTGCATATAACTGTATCATGTGACAGCCATCAGACTCATATACATATACACTGTGTACTCTTGCATATGCTAAGTAGTAACTGGTGCCTCAGTAAGTGTGCATATAACTGTATCATGTGACAGCCATCAGACTCATATAGATATGCACTGTGTACTCTTGCACATGCTCAGTCGCTGGTGCCTCAGTAAGTGTGTGTATAACTGTATCATGTGACAGCCATCAGACTCATATACATATACACTGTGTACTCTTGCACATGCTCAGTAGCTGGTGCCTCAGTAAGTGTGCATATAACTGTATCATGTGACAGCCATCAGACTTATATACATATACACTGTGTACTCTTGCACATGCTAAGTAGTAGCTGGTGCCTCAGTAAGTGTGCATATAACTGTATCATGTGACAGCCATCAGACTCATATACATATACACAGTGTACTCTTGCACATGCTCGGTAATAGCTGGTGCCTCAGTAAGTGTGCATATAACTGTATCATGTGACAGCCATCAGACTCATATACATATACACAGTGTACTCTTGCACATACTCAGTAGTAGCTGGTGCCTCAGTAAGTGTGCATATAACTGTATCATGTGACAGCCATCAGACTCATATGCATGTACACTGGTGCCTCAGTAAGTGTGCATATAACTGTATCATGTGACAGCCATCAGACTCATATGCATGTACACTGGTGTCTCAGTAAGTGTGCATATAACTGTATCTTATAGAGTCCCAGTACTCCGTAGTAAGGCATAAAAAAGATAAATGATCAAAAAACCATGGAGCCCCACAAAAAGGATAAATAAAAATTGAACTTTATTCTGTAGCTTAAAATAGCAACAACCACACAGATAAAGTAAGTGCTGAGCTCAGACATAATCAAACTTCCAGCCAAATGAAAGGACTGTACTATATTTCAATACAATTACCCAGTTTACCCGGCTAGGGGAATCAGTTAATGGTACAAGCCTTACACAAGCAGTAATATCCTGGCACGTTTCATATTTAATAATGACCAACACAGTAAGTGCTGACTCAAAGAGGTTGAGGAAGTTAACTGGTTCACTTTCAAATTAAATGATGTATTTGAGAGTGATGTTTCTAACACTAAATTGAGTATGCTCTTTCAGGATATGGAGTATTTAAAAATTAAAGAATTTAAACTCAGATGGGACAAGTGGATACTTTCTAAATACGTGGCCCTAAAAATGATACCCAGGGGCCTACGTATAAACAAATTTCCCATGTATGATGTGAAAGACACAGACTTTATTGAACGCTGGAATTTGGTCTTAACTGAATCTTCCTTGAGATAAATTGCATTACGTATTGAATATAAGGACTCCCTCTTAAATGAGGTTAAAACTAAACTTACTCAGATACAATTAGAAATAAACAAGTTTATACAATGTGATGTTCTTCCACAATATGATGACATCTTGAAAAACACCATTGAGGAATCTAAGAAATTGATTGTTCAAAATAAACATTCGAAACTTCTTAGAGACCAGAAGGATTTACAACACTGGGGTGGTCTATGTGTGGCGTAAAAGCCAACGGAGTAAGTCGTGGTACAACTCTGATACTAATCACAACATAGGCCACATCAGTGATGGTACTTTTTCTGGATGCAGAAACAGGTGCAGAAGGCATCAGAATAGGAACCACAGCCAAGAGGTTCAGGATCTCCCTAAGAAGGTGGTGTTCTTTGACACCGTGCCTGATAACACAGATGAGGACAGATTTGCCTCAAGCTTTGATCAAGATGACATGACTAGCTTGGAACCAGAGGATGCTACACCTTCGGTCTCTATGGCGACTAGTAACCAGGTAAGACCCATACATAATACACAGGTTAAGGGCATTCTTAAGGGCCCATACCAACTTGGGGCAAGACCCAAAACTAATGTGTCTGGTAATTTGGGGGACCCTATCCCCTCTTCCACACTAACGCTCACTACACCTAAATTTCAACAACCACCCAGTGTAGATACTCATGTTTTTCACTGGGCCCCCAGACAACCACGGGGGGTGGTATAAGGGGAGGGAGAGGTGGGAGAAACAGTGGAGGGAGGGGCAACAGAGGGAGAGGAGGAGTGATACAGAATACGAACATAGAAGGATGTCAGAGATACATATTACAAGGGAACAGAGGGCAAACCAAATACCAATAAATGAGAATATGGTTATTAACCTCTCTTCAGTTAATTTAACTGATGTGGAGATTCAGGTACTGTCATTAGGTCTAGGTTTTGTTCCATCAAGGGATTTCGATCTATTTCAAACCATATTTGACCTCAACAGATTGGTTAGGGATTTGACCCTCAAAAATTACTTCCATCATGACGAACAGGGTGTTTATATCCTACCCAGAAGTACACTCCTATGTAAATCCAAATAGACAAGCTGAGCAGTGGTCACTTATTGACATCTGTACCCTCACCTCCTTGGAAGACTTATCCTCCCCTGACCATTTAATAGACTGTAAAGGAAAAACCAAGAATAGAACCATAGCTAAATCCAACTTCTACCCTCTACAAGCAAGGGGTAAATCACTTGAGGTATTCCACAAGAGAACAGTAGAGGACCTCACTGCCCTATCTGAATGTAGACAGAGGAAGATACTCAATTTGTCCAGGATAGAGAGAGAAGCAGTTGTAGCTCTGCAAAAAAATCAGGACATTATCATAAAAAATTCTGATAAGGGAGGTAGTGTCGTGGTAATGGATAAATGTACCTATGTAGAGGAAGCCCTAAGACAGTTGGGTGATACAGAAACCTACATATGCCTAGCAGGAGATCCTACAGCACAATTTAAAACATTGCTTGTGGGCCTTTTGGATGTTGGTGTAGAGATGGGATGCATGGATAACATAACCGCCAATCAGTTGATTGTTGATCATCCGGTTATGCTCATCTTCCACCATCTCCCGAAGGTCCACAAGAGTTTGACCAACGTTAAGGGTAGACCCATCGTTGCAGGTATTGGGTCCCTCATATCTAATTGGGTGGATCAATACCTGCAGTCTCTGGTGCAGAGATTCCACAGCTACATTAGAGACACAACACATGCTCTCAACAGAAGGGAGAACATAATGTGGAGACAGGAATACAGCTGGCTCACCATAGATGTGGTCTCCATGTATTCCAGCATCCCCCACCGTTTTGGCCTAAGGGCGATTTAAAATGTTCTCAATCTTCACACAGACTTGACAGATGACTTTAAACTATATATTGTAGATATAGTTAAGTTCCTTCTGGAACATAATTTCTTTATGTTCCAGGGACGATGCTATCTCTAGAGACATGGAACCGCTATGGGGGCAAAGTTTGCCCCATCTTACACTAACCATTTTATGGGTTGGTGGGAGCAGTTCAACATCTATGGAGAGGTCAATACCTTTTCTCCTCAGATTGTCAGTTATGCAAGATATATTGATGATATATTGGTCGTCTGGTCTGGAGACCAGGATTTAACACAAACCTTTGTCAGCTACCTGAATGACAATGATGTGGAGATTGGGTTTACCTATGAATGGAACAAGAAGAGAATTAATTTTCTGGACATAACACTCACATCTGACGAGACTCAGACAAAAGTTATCTCCACTCTCTATAGGAAACCTATAATTGGTAATTCTCTTTTGCATCCCAGAAGCAGTCACCCCAGACATAGCAAAAGGCCAATTCATGCGAATCAAACATAATTGTACTCTGGAGAGAGATTTCCTTGCTGAGAGTGGAGTTTTGACTAAACGGTTACAACTAGAAACAGTCTAGTAAGAGGTGGACAACAACATGAAAAACACCAGGGGCAGAAAGATAAGAAGGGCCCCACATTTGTGACAGACAAAGGCACATTCAAGTGTGGTAGGAGATCTTGTGGCTCTTGTGACCATGAGGTCATTACCGATAAATTCCATTCGCCAGACCATTAGTTGGAGTATGAGACAAGGGTTGTATCAATTGCACTAGCAAATTCATGGTCTACCTGATCTTCTGCACGATATGTAACAGGCAATACGTAGGTAGGATCACCCATGAGGTGGGCACAAGGATAAAGGAGCACCTTTCTTACATCTCCAGTGAAAGACCAGTGAAAGACCATGCTCTGCTTTATCCAAACACTTTATTGAAACTCATTGCGGAAATGTGGGATCCTTTAGGTGGCAGGCTATAGAACAGGTAGTGAGACCACCTAGAGGTGGAGACAAACTGAAGATTTTCAGTACACAGGAGGTCTTTTGGATCCACAGACTGGGTAGCCTGCTACCTAGAGAATTTAATTTCGAGTTCGATATTATTAACTTTTGGCAGAGATGAGAAGGGGTGCTCCACATATTAAACCCCTGTAATTGGGGGTCTTCACTTGAGGTATTCCACAAGAGAACAGTAGAGGACCTCACTGCCCTATCTGAATGTAGACAGAGGAAGATACTCAATTTGTCCAGGATAGAGAGAGAAGCAGTTGTAGCTCTGCAAAAAAATCAGGACATTATCATAAAAAATTCTGATAAGGGAGGTAGTGTCGTGGTAATGGATAAATGTACCTATGTAGAGGAAGCCCTAAGACAGTTGGGTGATACAGAAACCTACATATGCCTAGCAGGAGATCCTACAGCACAATTTAAAACATTGCTTGTGGGCCTTTTGGATGTTGGTGTAGAGATGGGATGCATGGATAACATAACAGCCAATCAGTTGATTGTTGATCATCCGGTAATGCTCATCTTCCACCATCTCCCGAAGGTCCACAAGAGTTTGACCAACGTTAAGGGTAGACCCATCGTTGCAGGTATTGGGTCCCTCATATCTAATTGGGTGGATCAATACCTGCAGTCTCTGGTGCAGAGATTCCACAGCTACATTAGAGACACAACACATGCTCTCAACAGAAGGGAGAACATAATGTGGAGACAGGAATACAGCTGGCTCACCATAGATGTGGTCTCCATGTATTCCAGCATCCCCCACCGTTTTGGCCTAAGGGTGATTTAAAATGTTCTCAATCTTCACACAGACTTGACAGATGACTTTAAACTATATATTGTAGATATAGTTAAGTTCCTTCTGGAACATAATTTCTTTATGTTCCAGGGACGATGCTATCTCTAGAGACATGGAACCGCTATGGGGGCAAAGTTTGCCCCATCTTACACTAACCTTTTTATGGGTTGGTGGGAGCAGTTCAACATCTATGGAGAGGTCAATACCTTTTCTCCTCAGATTGTCAGTTATGCAAGATATATTGATGATATATTGGTCGTCTGGTCTGGAGACCAGGATTTAACACAAACCTTTGTCAGCTACCTGAATGACAATGATGTGGAGATTGGGTTTACCTATGAATGGAACAAGAAGAGAATTAATTTTCTGGACATAACACATCTGACGAGAATCAGACAAAAGTTATCTCCACTCTCTATAGGAAACCTATAATTGGTAATTCTCTTTTGCATCCCAGAAGCAGTCACCCCAGACATAGCAAAAGGCCAATTCATGCGAATCAAACATAATTGTACTCTGGAGAGAGATTTCCTTGCTGAGAGTGGAGTTTTGACTAAACGGTTACAACTAGAAACAGTCTAGTAAGAGGTGGACAACAACATGAAAAACACCAGGGGCAGAAAGATAAGAAGGGCCCCACATTTGTGACAGACAAAGGCACATTCAAGTGTGGTAGGAGATCTTGTGGCTCTTGTGACCATGAGGTCATTACAGATAAATTCCATTCGCCAGACCATTAGTTGGAGTATGAGACAAGGGTTGTATCAATTGCACTAGCAAATTCATGGTCTACCTGATCTTCTGCACCATATGTAACAGGCAATACGTAGGTAGGACCACCCATGAGGTGGGCACAAGGATAAAGGAGCACCTTTCTTACATCTCCAGTGAAAGACCAGTGAAAGACCATGCTCTGCTTTATCCAAACACTTTATTGAAACTCATTGCGGAAATGTGGGATCCTTTAGGTGGCAGGCTATAGAACAGGTAGTGAGACCACCTAGAGGTGGAGACAAACTGAAGATTTTCAGTACACAGGAGGTCTTTTGGATCCACAGACAGGGTAGCCTGCTACCTAGAGAATTTAATTTCGAGTTCGATATTATTAACTTTTGGCAGAGATGAGAAGGGGTGCTCCACATATTAAACCCCTGTAATTGGGGGTCTTCCAAGTATTCCTATAAATATTCTGGTATACCATAAATGTAGGCAGATGTCAACTAGAGACTGGTGCTACATATAATATTAATGTGCCTAATTTTCTCAGCTTTATAGGTTTTTAAAACTCTAATTCCTATTTCTTTACATATACTTTGACAGCCCCAATATTAGGGCTTGCTATGGGCGGAGTCAGGGTCACTCATTTTTGTCTGTTTACTATCTTTAATGGACAATATAAATTTAGTTGCCCTTGGGATTTGGTTATGGCCCTAAATATATATGTGGCATTAGACTGTTTCTGCTCTAGAATGGATACAGGGAGAGCCCATACATGATACAATCAACATATACATCTATGAGCCCCAAATCTACACCAGGAGGTTATGTTTTCTATGATCATGTGATCTCCACGTAGCTGGTACTTTTATACAGCAATATATGTTAATAGATGTACATTTTGCTTGAAACATTTCTAGTGTGCTATGGAGTCTTTGTTTGGTTTACGCTCCTCAAAGGGTGTATACATATATGCTGTTTTTACTTTCTGGCTTTTTTGATGTCTGAAAACCTAGTATTCTGGTTAAACATTTTTGCATTAGATTGCATTGTATTAGTTTGTATCTGAACATGGAATGACACAATCATGTCCTGATCGGGGGAAAAAGCCCATATAAATTAGTCTATCTGTTCTTTATGGAGAGGTATATGTCCAATATATATAGGGCTACCTTAACTGTGGTAGCCGAGAAGAGTAGTATTTTTACATATATAAACCCCTCCCTTTAATATAAATACACATGGGAAAATTGAATATGTATTTTCCCTCCCCTCACACAGTTTTGGTACCGAAAGTTTATACACCCTACACTTGGACTATAGTGTTAACCTTATGTGAATAAGTTTATGGAGTCACTCCGAATTGAATCAGAGTAGTTTTACTTTAATTTTTCCAATAAGTGGTTAGCCCAGTATGTCAAGAGTTAACCAGTACCTAATTTACTGCAGCCAATGGAATTGTGTTCTTAGTCCTTTTTAAACACTTTTCATCTGTGTATAATTATGTCTATGATTACAGTCATTCAGACCGAAACCGGTCAGACGCTTTTCTTTTCATTTGGCTGGAAGTTTGATTACGTCTGAGCTCAGCACTTACTTTGTCTGTGTGGTTGTTGATATTTTAAGCTACAGAATAAAGTTAAATTTTTATCGTTCTTTTTGTGGGGCTCCATTGTTTTTTGGATCATTTATCTTTTTATACACGGTGCATATGTATATGAGTCTGATAGGTGTCACATGATACAGTTATATGCACACTTACTGAGGCACCTGCTACTACTGAGCATATGCAAGATTACACAGTGTATATGTATATAAGTCTGATGTCTGTCAAATGATACAGTTATATGCACACTTACTGAGGCACCAGCTACTACTGAGCATGTGCAAGAGTAAACAGTGTATATGTATATGAGTCTGATAGCTGTCACATGATACAGTTATATGCACACTTACTGAGGCACCAGCTACTACTGAGCATGTGCAAGAGTACACAGTGTATATGTATATGAGTCTGATAGGTGTCACATGATACAGTTATATGAACACTTACTGAGGCACCATATACTACTGAGCATGTACAAGAGTACAGAGTGTATATGTATATGAGTCTGATGGCTGTCACATGATACAGTTATATGCACACTTACTGAGGCACCATATACTACTGAGCATGTGTAAGAGTACACAGTGTATATGTATATGAGTCTGATGGCTGTCACATGATACAATTATATGCACACTTACTGAGGCACCAGTTACTACTGAGCATGTACAAGAGTACACAGTGTATATGTATATGAGTCTGATGGCTGTCACATGATACAGTTATATGCACACTTACTGAGGCACCAGCTACTACTGAGCATGTACAAGAGTACACAGTGTATATGTATATGAGTCTGATGGCTGTCACATGATACAGTTATATGCACACTTACTGAGGCACCAGCTACTACTGAGCATGTACAAGAGTACACAGTGTATATGTATATGAGTCTGATGACTGTCACATGATACAGTTATATGCACACTTACTGAGGCACCAGCTACTACTGAGCATGTGCAAGAGTACACAGTGTATATGTATATGAGTCTGATGGCTGTCACATGATACAGTTATATGCACACCTACTGAGGCACCAGCTACTACTGAGCATGTGCAAGAGTACACAGTGTATATGTATATGAGTCTGATGACTGTCACATGATACAGTTAGATGCACACTTACTGAGGCACCAGCTACTACTGAGTATGTGCAAGAGTACACAGTGTATATGTATATGAGTCTGATGGCTGTCACATGATACAGTTATATGCACACTTACAGAGGCACCAACTATTACTGAGTATGTGCAAGAATACACAGTTTATATGTATATGAGTATGATGACTGTCACATGATACAGTTAGATGCACACTTACTGAGGCACCAGCTACTACTGAGTATGTGCAAGAGTACACAGTGTATATGTATATAAGTCTGATGGCTGTCACATGATACAGTTATATACACACATTCTGAGGTACTAGTTACTACTGAGCATGTGCAAGAGTACACAGTGTATATGTATATGAGTCTGATGGCTGTCACATGATACAGTTATATGCACACTTACTGAGGCACCAGCTACTACTGAGCATGTGCAAGAGTACACAGTGTATATGTATATGAGTCTGATGACTGTCACATGATACAGTTATATGCACACTTACTGAGGCACCAGCTACTACTGAGCATGTGCAAGACTACGCAGTGTATATGTATATGAGTCTGATGGCTGTCACATGATACAGTTATATGCACACTTACTGAGGCACCAGCTACTACTGAGCATGTGCAAGAGTACACAGTGTATATGTATATGAGTGTGATGACTGTCACATGATACAGTTATATGCACACTTACTGAGGCACCTGCTACTACTGAGCATGTGCAAGATTACACAGTGTATATGTATATAAGTCTGATGTCTGTCAAATGATACAGTTATATGCACACTTACTGAGGCACCAGCTACTACTGAGCATGTGCAAGAGTAAACAGTGTATATGTATATGAGTCTGATAGCTGTCACATGATACAGTTATATGCACACTTACTGAGGCACCAGCTACTACTGAGCATGTGCAAGAGTACACAGTGTATATGTATATGAGTCTGATAGGTGTCACATGATACAGTTATATGAACACTTACTGAGGCACCATATACTACTGAGCATGTACAAGAGTACAGAGTGTATATGTATATGAGTCTGATGGCTGTCACATGATACAGTTATATGCACACTTACTGAGGCACCATATACTACTGAGCATGTGCAAGAGTACACAGTGTATATGTATATGAGTCTGATGGCTGTCACATGATACAATTATATGCACACTTACTGAGGCATTATCTACTACTGAGCATGTACAAGAGTACACAGTGTATATGTATATGAGTCTGATGGCTGTCACATGATACAGTTATATGCACACTTACTGAGGCACCAGCTACTACTGAGCATGTACAAGAGTACACAGTGTATATGTATATGAGTCTGATGGCTGTCACATGATACAGTTATATGCACACTTACTGAGGCACCAGCTACTACTGAGCATGTACAAGAGTACACAGTGTATATGTATATGAGTCTGATGACTGTCACATGATACAGTTATATGCACACTTACTGAGGCACCAGCTACTACTGAGCATGTGCAAGAGTACACAGTGTATATGTATATGAGTCTGATGGCTGTCACATGATACAGTTATATGCACACCTACTGAGGCACCAGCTACTACTGAGCATGTGCAAGAGTACACAGTGTATATGTATATGAGTCTGATGAGTGTCACATGATACAGTTAGATGCACACTTACTGAGGCACCAGCTACTACTGAGTATGTGCAAGAGTACACAGTGTATATGTATATGAGTCTGATGGCTGTCACATGATACAGTTATATGCACACTTACAGAGGCACCAACTATTACTGAGCATGTGCAAGAATACACAGTTTATATGTATATGAGTATGATGACTGTCACATGATACAGTTAGATGCACACTTACTGAGGCACCAGCTACTACTGAGTATGTGCAAGAGTACACAGTGTATATGTATATAAGTCTGATGGCTGTCACATGATACAGTTATATACACACATTCTGAGGTACTAGTTACTACTGAGCATGTGCAAGAGTACACAGTGTATATGTATATGAGTCTGATGGCTGTCACATGATACAGTTATATGCACACTTACTGAGGCACCAGCTACTACTGAGCATGTGCAAGGGTACACAGTGCATATGTATATGAGTCTGATAGGTGTCACATGATACAGTTATATGCACACTTACTGAGGCACCAGCTACTACTGAGCATGTGCAAGACTACGCAGTGTATATGTATATGAGTCTGATGGCTGTCACATGATACAGTTATATGCACACTTACTGAGGCACCAGTTACTACTGAGCATGTGCAAGAGTACACAGTGTATATGTATATGAGTCTGATGGCTGTCACATGATACAGTTATATGCACACTTACTGAGGCACCAGCTACTACTGAGCATGTGCAAGAGTACACAGTGTATATGTATATGAGTCTGATGGCTGTCACATGATACAGTTATATGCACACTTACTGAGGCACCAACTATTACTGAGCATGTGCAAGAATACACAGTTTATATGTATATGAGTCTGATGGCTGTCACATAATACAGTTATGTGCACACTTACTGAGGCACCAGTTACTACTGAGCAAGTGCAAGAGTACACAGTCTATATGTATATGGGTCTGATGGCTGTCACATGACACAGTTATATGCACACTTACTGAGGCACCAGCTACTACTGAGCATGTGCAAGAGTACACAGTGTTTATGTATATGAGTCTGATGGCTGTCACATGATACAGTTATATGCACACTTACTGAGGCACCAGCTACTACTGAGCATGTGCAAGAGTACACAGTGTATATGTATATGAGTCTGATGTCTGTCACATGATACAGTTATATGCACACTTACTGAGGCACCAGCTACTACTGAGCATGTGCAAGATTACACAGTGTATATGTATATGAGTCTGATGTCTGTCACATGATACAGTTATATGCACACTTACTGAGGCACCAGCTACTACTGAGCATGTACAAGAGTACACAGTGTATATGTATATGGGTCTGATGGCTGTCACATGATACAGTTATATGCACACTTACTCAAACACCAGCTACTACTGAGCATGTGCAAGAGTACACAGTGTATATGTATATGAGTCTGATGGCTGTCACATGATACAGTTATATGCACACTTACTGAGGCACCAGCTACTACTGAGCATGTGCAAGAGTACACAGTGCATATGTATATAAGTCTGATGGCTGTCACATGATACAGTTATATGCACACTTACTAAGGCACCAGCTACTACTGAGTATGTGCAAGAGTACACAGTGTATATGTATATGAGACTGATGGCTGTCACATGATACAGTTATATGCACACTTACTGAGGCACCAGCTACTACTGAGCATGTGCAAGAGTACACAGTGTATATGTATATGAGTCTGATGGATGTCACATGATACAGTTATATGCACACATTCTGAGGCACCAGCTACTACTGAGCATGTGCAAGAGTACACAGTTTATATGTATATGAGTCTGATGGCTGTCACATGATACAGTTATATGCACACTTACTGAGACACCAGCTACTAATGAGCATGTGCAAGAGTACACAGTGTATATGTATATGAATCTGATGGCTGTCACATGATAAAGTTATATGCACACTTACTGAGGCACCAGCTAGTACTGAGCATGTGCAAGAGTACACAGTGTATATGTATATGAGAATGATGGCTGTCACATGATACAGTTATTTGCACACATTCTGAGGCACCAGCTACTACTGAGCATGTGCAAGAGTACACAGTTTATATGTATATGAGTCTGATGGCTGTCACATGATACAGTTATATGCACACTTACTGAGGCACCAGCTACTACTGAGCATGTACAAGAGTACACTGTGTATATGTATATGAGTCTGATGGCTGTCACATGATACAGTTATATGCACACTTACTGAGGCACCAGCTACTACTGAGCATGTGCAAGAGTGCAGTGTATATGTATATGAGTCTGATTACTGTCACATGATACAGTTATATGCACACCTACTGAGGCACCAGCTATTAACGAGCATGTGCAAGAGTACACAGTGTATATGTATATGAGTCTGATGGCTGTCACATGATACAGTTATATGCACACTTACTGAGGCACCAGCTACTACTGAGCATGTGCAAGAGTACACAGTGTATATGTATATGAGTCTGATTACTGTCACATGATACAGTTATATGCACACCTACTGAGGCACCAGCTATTAACGAGCATGTGCAAGAGTACACAGTGTATATGTATATGAGTCTGATGGCTGTCACATGATACAGTTATACGCACACTTACTGAGGCACCAGCTACTACTGAGCATGTGTAAGAGTACACAGTGTATATGTATATGAGTCTGATAGCTGTCACATGATACAGTTATACGCACACTTACTGAGGCACCAGCTACTACTGAGCATGTGCAAGAGAACACAGTGTATATGTATATGAGTCTGATAGCTGTCACATGATACAGTTATACGCACACTTACTGAGGCACCAGCTACTACTGAGCATGTGCAAGAGTACACAGTGTATATGTATATGAGTCTGATGACTGTCACATGATACAGTTATATGCACACTTACTGAGGCACCAGCTACTACTGAGCATGTGCAAGAGTACACAGTGTATATGTATATGAGTCTGATGGCTGTCACATGATACAGTTATATGCACACTTTCTGAGGCACCAGCTACTACTGAGCATGTGCAAGAGTACACAGTGTATATGTATATGAGTCTGATTGCTGTCACATGATACAGTTATATGCACACTTACTGAGGCACCAGCTACTACTGAGCATGTACAAGGGTACACCGTGTATATGTATATGAGTCTGATGGCTGTCACATGATACAGTTATATGCACACTTACTGAGGCACCAGCTACTACTGAGCATGTGCAAGAGTACACAGTGTATATGTATATGAGTCTGATGGCTGTCACATGATACAGTTATATGCACACTTACTGAGGCACCAGCTACTACTGAGTATGTGCAAGAGTACACAGTGTATATGTATATGAGTCTGATGGCTGTCACATGATACAGTTATATGCACACTTACTGAGGCACCAGCTACTACTGAGCATGTGCAAGAGTACACAGTGTATATGTATATGAGACTGATGGCTGTCACATGATACAGTTATATGCACACTTACTGAGACACCAGCTACTACTGAGCATGTGCAAGAGTACACAGTGTATATGTATATTAGTCTGATGTATGTCACATGTTACAGTTATACGCACACTTACTGAGGCACCATATACTACTGAGCATGTGCAAGAGTACACAGTGTATATGTATATGAGTCTGATGGCTGTCACATGATATAGTTATATGCACACTTACTGAGGCACCAGCTACTACTGAGCATGTGCAAGGGTACACAGTGCATATGTATATGAGTCTGATAGGTGTCACATGATACAGTTATATGCACACTTACTGAGGCACCAGCTACTACTGAGCATGTACAAGAGTACACAGTGTATATGTATATGAGTCTGATGTCTGTCACATGATACAGTTATATGCACACTTACTGAGGCACCAGCTACTACTGAGCATGTGCAAGAGTACACAGTGTATATGTATATGAGTCTGATGGTTGTCACATGATACAGTTATATGCACACTTACTGAGGCACCAGCTACTACTGAGCATGTGCAAGAGTACACAGTTTATATGTATATGAGTATGATGACTGTCACATGATACAGTTATATGCACACTTACTGAGGCACCAGCTACTACTGAGCATGTGCAAGAGTACACAGTGTATATGTATATGAGTCTGATGGCTGTCACATGATACAGTTATATACACACTTACTGAGGCACCAGCTACTACTGAGCATGTGCAAGAGTACACAGTGTATATGTATATGAGTCTGATGGTTGTCACATGATACAGTTATATGCACACTTACTGAGGCACCAGTTACTACTGAGCATGTGCAAGAGTATACAGTGTATATGTATATGAGTCTGATGACTGTCACATGATACAGTTATATGCACACTTACTGAGGTACCAGCTACTACTAAGCATGTGCAAGAGTACACAGTGTATATGTATATGAGTCTGATGGCTGTCACATGATACAGTTATATGCACACTTACTGAGGCACCAGCTACTACTGAGCATGTACAAGAGTACACAGTGTATATGTATATGAGACTGATGGCTGTCACATGACACAGTTATATGCACACTTACTGAGGCACCAGCTACTACTGTGCATGTGCAAGAGTACACAGTGTATATGTATATGGGTCTGATGGCTGTCACATGATACAGTTATATGCACACTTACTGAGGCACCAGCTACTACTGAGCATGTGCAAGAGTACACAGTGTATATGTATATGGGTCTGATGGCTGTCACATAATACAGTTATCTGCACACTTACTGAGGCACCAGCTACAACTGAGCATGTGCAAGAGTACACAGTGTATATGTATATGCGTCTGATGGCTGTCACATAATACAGTTATATGCACACTTACTGAGGCACCAGCTACTACTGAGCATGTGCAAGAGTACACAGTGTATATGTATATGAGTCTGAAGGCTATCACATGATACAGTTATATGCACACTTACTGAGGCACCAGCTACTACTGAGCATGTGCAAGAGTACACAGTGTATATGTATATGAGTCTAATGGTTGTCACATGATACAGTTATATGCACATTTACTGAGGCACCAGCTACTACTGAACATGTGCAAGAGTACACAGTGTATATGTTTATAAGTCTGATGGCTGTCACATGATACAGTTATATGCACACTTACTGAGGCACCAGCTACGACTGAGCATGTGCAAGAGTACACAGTGTATATGTATATGAGTCTGATGTCTGTCACATAATACAGTTATATGCACACTTACTGAGGCACCATATACTACTGAGCATGTGCAAGAGTACACAGTGTATATGTATATGAGTCTGATGGCTGTCACATAATACAGTTATATGCACACTTACTGAGGCACCAGCTACTACTGAGCATGTGCAAGAGTACACAGTGTATATGTATATGAGTCTGATGGCTGTCACATGATACAGTTATATGCACACTTACTGAGGCACCAGCTACTACTGAGCATGTGCAAGAGTACACAGTGTATATGTATATGAGTCTGATGGCTGTCACATGATACAGTTATATGCACACTTACTGAGGCACCAGCTACTACTGAGCATGTACAAGGGTACACAGTGTATATGTATATGAGTCTGATGTCTGTCACATGATACAGTTATATGCACACTTACTGAGGCACCAGCTACTACTGAGCATGTGCAAGAGTGCAGTGTAGATGAGTCTGATGGCTGTCACATGATACAGTTATATGCACACTTACTGAGGCACCAGCTACTTCTGAGCATGTGCAAGAGTACACAGTGTATATGTATATGAGTCTGATAGCTGTCACATGATACAGTTATATGCACACCTACTGAGGCACCAGCTACTACTGAGCATGTGCAAGACTACGCAGTGTATATGTATATGAGTCTGATGGCTGTCACATGATACAGTTATATGCACACTTACTGAGGCACCAGCTACTACTGAGCATGTGCAAGACTACGCAGTGTATATGTATATGAGTCTGATGGCTGTCACATGATACAGTTATATATAGTTAGTTTTAGTTAAATTAATTTAGTTTATTGCAATGTGGGCAGCTTTCAGTTTAGGGGTTAATAGGTTTATTATAGTGGCAGCGGTGTTGGACTTAATAACTTTAGTATATTGGGGCGGTATAGGGCTTAATATGTTTATTATAGTGGTGACAATGTCGGGGAGAGGCGGCATAGGGGTTAATATTTTTTTAAATATATATATTATAGTGTGGGCGATGTTGGGGTGCAGGGGAATAGAAGTTAATAACTTTAGTACAGTGGCGGCGACATCAGGAGTGGCAGATTAGTGGTTAATAGCTTTATTTAGGTGGCGGCGATATAGGGAGCGGCAGATTAGGGGTTAATAACATTATGTAGGAGTCGGCGATGTTGGGGGCTGCAGATTAGGGGTGTTTAGATGTGGGGTTTATGTTAGAGTGTTAGGTTTAAACCTAACTTTTTTTCCCTATAGACATCAATGGGGCTGCGTTACGGAGCTTTTCTTTCCGCGATCGCAGTTGTTAGGCTTTTTTCTGAACCGCTCTCCCCATTGATGTCTATATGGAAAGCGTGCACGAGCACGTCAAAACAGCGCTTGAATTGTGTGTGGTTAGGAGCTCAAGGAAGCCATATCGCACTCACAAGCCGGCTGTTTGAAAACTTGTAATGGAAGCGCTATAGGGGGTAAAATAACGCAACGTTTCTTCATTCGTTAATTTCCGTACAGCGCGAAAAAACTCCTAAACATCTAGTATTATACACAGGTAAATCACTCACATACTGTATAATATATATGAATAAGTAACATAATCTGTATATAAACATCTAGTATTATACACATGTAACACACTCACATACTGTATAAATCATATGAATAAGTAATATAATCTGTATATAAACAGCTAGTATTATACACATGTAACACACTCACATACTGTATAAATCATATGAATAAGTAACATAATCTGTATATAAACATCTAGTATTATACACATGTAACACACTCACATACTGTATAAATAATATGAATAAGTAACATAATCTGTATATAAACATCTAGTATTATACACATGTAAAACACTCACATACTATATAAATCATATGAATAAGTAACATAATCTGTATATAAACATCTAGTATTATACACATGTAACACACTCACATACTGTATAAATAATATGAATAAGTACCATAATCTGTATATAAACATCTAGTATTATACACATGTAACACACTCACATACTGTATAAATCATATGAATAAGTAACATAATCTGTATATAAACATCTAGTATTATACACATGTAACACACTCACATACTGTATAAATCATATGAATAAGTAACATAATCTGTATATAAACATCTAGTATTATACACATGTAACACACTCACATACTGTATAAATCATATGAATAAGTAACATAATCTGTATATAAACATCTAGTAATATACACATGTAACACACTCACATACTGTATAAATCATATGAATAAGTAACATAATCTGTATATAAACATCTAGTATTATACACATGTAACACACTCACATACTGTATAAATCATATGAATAAGTAACATAATCTGTATATAAACATCTAGTATTATACACATGTAAATCACTCATATACTGTATAAATCATATGAATAAGTAACATAATCTGTATATAAACATCTAGTATTATACACATGTAAATCACTCACATACTGTATAAATAATATAAATAAGTAATATAATCTGTATATAAACATCTAGTATTATATACATGTAACACACTCACATACTGTATAAATCATATGAATAAGTAACATAATCTGTATATAAACATCTAGTATTATACACAGGTAAATCACTCACATACTGTATAAATCATATGAATAAGTAACATAATCTGTATATAAACATCTAGTATTATACACATGTAACACACTCACATACTGTATAAATCATATGAATAAGTAACATAATCTGTATATAAACAGCTAGTATTATACACATGTAACACACTCACATACTGTATAAATCATATGGATAAGTAATATAATCTGTATATAAACATCTAGTATTATACACATGTAACACACTCACATACTGTATAAATCATATGAATAAGTAACAATCTGTATATAAACATCTAGTATTATACACATGTAAAACACTCACATACTATATAAATCATATGAATAAGTAACATAATCTGTATATAAACATCTAGTATTATACACATGTAACACACTCACATACTGTATAAATCATATGAATAAGTAACATAATCTGTATATAAACATCTAGTATTATACACATGTAACACACTCACATACTATATAAATCATATGAATAAGTAACATAATCTGTATATAAGCATCTAGTATTATACACATGTAACACACTCACATACTGTATAAATCATATGAATAAGTAACATAATCTGTATATAAACAGCTAGTATTATACACATGTAAATCACTCACATACTGTATAAATCATATGAATAAGTAACTTAATCTGTATATAAACATCTAGTATTGTACACATGTAACACACTCACATACTGTATAAATCATATGAATAAGTAACATAATCTGTATATAAACATCTAGTATTATACACATGTAACACACTCACATACTGTATAAATCATATGAATAAGTAACATAATCTGTATATAAACATCTAGTATTATACACATGTAAAACACTCACATACTATATAAATCATATGAATAAGTAATATAATCTGTATATAAACATCTAGTATTATACACATGTAACACACTCACATACTGTATAAATCATATGAATAAGTAACATAATCTGTATATAAACATCTAGTATTATACAAATG
Organism: Bombina bombina; assembly: GCF_027579735.1. Classification (NCBI taxonomy): domain Eukaryota; kingdom Metazoa; phylum Chordata; class Amphibia; order Anura; family Bombinatoridae; genus Bombina; species Bombina bombina. Next base: position 10,172,720 of record NC_069500.1, read on the forward strand.
TAACACACTCACATACTGTATAAATCATATGAATAAGTAACATAATCTGTATATAAACATCTAGTATTATACACATGTAAATCACTCACATACTGTATAAATCATATGAATAAGTAACATAATCTGTATATAAGCATCTAGTATTGTACACATGTAAAACACTCACATACTGTATAAATCATATGAATAAGTAACATAATCTGTATATAAACATCTAGTATTGTACACTTGTAAATCACTCACATACTGTATAAATCATATGAATAAGTAACATAATCTGTATATAAACATCTAGTATTATACACATGTAAATCACTCACATACTGTATAAATCATAGGAATAAGTAACATAATCTGTATATAAACATCTAGTATTATACACATGTAACACACTCACATACTGTATAAATCATATGAATAAGTAACATAATCTGTATATAAACATCTAGTATTATACACATGTAACACACTCACATACTGTATAAATCATATGAATAAGTAACATAATCTGTATATAAACATCTAGTATTATACACATGTAACACACTCACATACTGTATAAATCATATGAATAAGTAACATAGGCCTAGATTTGGAGTTTTGCGGTAGAAGGGCTGTTAACGCTCCGCGGGCTTTTTTCTGGCCGCACCATAAATTTAACTCTGGTATCGAGAGTTCAAACAAATGCTGCGTTAGGCTCCAAAAAAGGAGCGTAGAGCATTTGTACCGCAAATGCAACTCTCGATACCAGAGTTGCTTACGGACGCGGCCAGCCTCAAAAACGTGCTCGTGCACGATTCCCCCATAGGAAACAATGGGGCTGTTTGAGCTGAAAAAAAACCTAACACCTGCAAAAAAGCAGCGTTCAGCTCCTAACGCAGCCCCATTGTTTCCTATGGGGAAACACTTCCTACGTCAGCACCTAACACCCTAACATGTACCCCGAGTCTAAACACCCCTAAACTTACACTTATTAACCCCTAATCTGCCGCCCCCGCTATCGCTGACCCCTGCATATTTTTTTTAACCCCTAATCTGCCGCTCCGTAAACCGCCGCAACCTACGTTATCCCTATGTACCCCTAATCTGCTGCCCTAACATCGCCGACCCCTATATTATATTTATTAACCCCTAATCTGCCCCCCTCAACGTCACCGCCAGCTACTTAAAATAATTAACCCCTAATCTTCCGACCGCAAAGCGCCGCCACCTACGTTATCCCTATGTACCCCTAATCTGCTACCCCTAGCACCGCCGACCCCTATATTATATTTATTAACCCCTAATCTGCCCCCCTCAACGTCGCCTCCACCTGCCTACACTTATTAACCCCTAATCTGCCGAGCGGACCTGAGCGCTACTATAATAAAGTTATTAACCCCTAACCCGCCTCACTAACCCTATCATAAATAGTATTAACCCCCTAATCTGCCCTCCCTAACATCGCCGACACCTAACTTCAATTATTAACCCCTAATTTGACGACCGGAGCTCACCGCTATTCTAATAAATTGATTAACCCCTAAAGCTAAGTCTAACCCTAACACTAACACCCCCCTAACTTAAATATAATTTACATCTAACGAAATAAATTAACTCTTATTAAATAAATGATTCCTATTTAAAGCTAGATACTTACCTGTAAAATAAATCCTAATATAGCTACAATATAAATTATAATTATATTATAGCTATTTTAGGATTAATATTTATTTTACAGGCAACTTTGTAATTATTTTAACCAGGTACAATAGTTATTAAATAGTTAAGAACTATTTAATAGTTACCTAGTTAAAATAATAACAAATTTACCTGTAAAATAAATCCTAACCTAAGATATAATTAAACCTAACACTACCCTATCAATAAAATAATTAAATAAACTACCTACAATTACCTACAATTAACCTAACACTACACTATCAATAAATTAATTAAACACAATTCCTACAAATAAATACAATTAAATAAACTAGCTAAAGTACAAAAAATAAAAAAGAACTAAGTTACAAAAAATAAAAAAATATTTACAAACATAAGAAAAATATTACAACAATTTTAAACTAATTACACCTACTCTAAGCCCCCTAATAAAATAACAAAGACCCCCAAAATAAAAAATTCCCTACCCTATTCTAAATTAAAAAAGTTACAAGCTCTTTTACCTTACCAGCCCTGAACAGGGCCCTTTGCGGGGCATGCCCCAAGAATTTCAGCTCTTTTGCCTGTAAAAGAATAAATACAATACCCCCCCCCCCAACATTACAACCCACCACCCACATACCCCTAATCTAACCCAAACCCCCCTTAAATAAACCTAACACTAAGCCCCTGAAGATCTTCCTACCTTGTCTTCACCATCCAGGTATCACCGATCCGTCCTGGCTCCAACATCTTCATCCAACCCAAGCGGGGGTTGGCGATCCATCATCCGGTGCTGAAGAGGTCCAGAAGAGGCTCCAAAGTCTTCCTCCTATCCGGCAAGAAGAGGACATCCGGACCGGCAAACATCTTCTCCAAGCGGCATCTTCGATCTTCTTCCATCCGGTGCGGAGCGGGTCCATCTTGAAGCAGGCGACGCGGATCCATCCTCTTCTTCCGTTGTCTCCCGACTAATGACGGTTCCTTTAAGGGACGTCATCCAAGATGGCGTCCCTCGAATTCCGATTGGCTGATAGGATTCTATCAGCCAATCGGAATTAAGGTAGGAATTTTCTGATTGGCTGATGGAATCAGCCAATCAGAATCTAGTTCAATCCGATTGGCTGATCCAATCAGCCAATCAGATTGAGCTCGCATTCTATTGGCTGATCGGAACAGCCAATAGAATGCGAGCTCAATCTGATTGGCTGATTGGATCAGCCAATCGGATTGAACTTGATTCTGATTGGCTGATTCCATCAGCCAATCAGAAAATTCCTACCTTAATTCCGATTGGCTGATAGGATCCTATCAGCCAATCGGAATTCGAGGGACGCCATCTTGGATGACGTCCCTTAAAGGAACCGTCATTAGTCGGGAGACAACGGAAGAAGAGGATGGATCCGCGTCGCCTGCTTCAAGATGGACCCGCTCCACACCGGATGGAAGAAGATCGAAGATGCCGCTTGGAGAAGATGTTTGCCGGTCCGGATGTCCTCTTCTTGCCGGATAGGAGGAAGACTTTGGAGCCTCTTCTGGACCTCTTCAGCACCGGATGATGGATCGCCAACCCCCGCTTGGGTTGGATGAAGATGTTGGAGCCAGGACGGATCGGTGATACCTGGATGGTGAAGACAAGGTAGGAAGATCTTCAGGGGCTTAGTGTTAGGTTTATTTAAGGGGGGTTTGGGTTAGATTAGGGGTATGTGGGTGGTGGGTTGTAATGTTGGGGGGGGGGGTATTGTATTTATTCTTTTACAGGCAAAAGAGCTGAAATTCTTGGGGCATGCCCCGCAAAGGGCCCTGTTCAGGGCTGGTAAGGTAAAAGAGCTTGTAACTTTTTTAATTTAGAATAGGGTAGGGAATTTTTTATTTTGGGGGGCTTTGTTATTTTATTAGGGGGCTTAGAGTAGGTGTAATTAGTTTAAAATTGTTTTAATATTTTTCTTATGTTTGTAAATATTTTTTTATTTTTTGTAACTTAGTTCTTTTTTATTTTTTGTACTTTAGCTAGTTTATTTAATTGTATTTATTTGTAGGAATTGTGTTTAATTAATTTATTGATAGTGTAGTGTTAGGTTAATTGTAGGTAATTGTAGGTAGTTTATTTAATTATTTTATTGATAGGGTAGTGTTAGGTTTAATTATATCTTAGGTTAGGATTTATTTTACAGGTAAATTTGTTATTATTTTAACTAGGTAACTATTAAATAGTTCTTAACTATTTAATAGCTATTGTACCTAGTTAAAATAATTACAAAGTTGCCTGTAAAATAAATATTAATCCTAAAATAGCTACAATGTAATTATAATTTATATTGTAGCTATATTAGGATTTATTTTACAGGTAAGTATTTAGCTTTAAATAGGAATAATTTATTTAATAAGAGTTAATTTATTTCGTTAGATGTAAATTATATTTAAGTTAGGGGGGTGTTAGTGTTAGGGTTAGACTTAGCTTTAGGGGTTAATCAATTTATTAGAATAGCGGTGAGCTCCGGTCGTCAGATTAGGGGTTAATAATTGAAGTTAGGTGTCGGCGATGTTAGGGAGGGCAGATTAGGGGGTTAATACTATTTATGATAGGGTTAGTGAGGCGGGTTAGGGGTTAATAACTTTATTATAGTAGCGCTCTGGTCCGCTCGGCAGATTAGGGGTTAATAAGTGTAGGCAGGTGGAGGCGACTTTGAGGGGGGCAGATTAGGGGTTAATAAATATAATATAGGGGTCGGCGGTGTTAGGGGTAGCAGATTAGGGGTACATAGGGATAACGTAGGTGGCGGCGCTTTGCGGTCGGAAGATTAGGGGTTAATTATTTTAAGTAGCTGGCGGCGACGTTGTGGGGGGCAGGTTAGGGGTTAATAAATGTAATATAGGGGTCGGCGGGGTTAGGGGCAGCAGATTAGGGGTACATAAGTATAACGTAGGTGGCGGTCAGCAGATTAGGGGTTAAAAAATTTAATCGAGTGGCGGCGATGTGGGGGGAGCTCGGTTTAGGGGTACATAGGTAGTTTATGGGTGTTAGTGTACTTTAGGGTACAGTAGTTAAGAGATTTATGAACCGGCGTTAGCCAGAAAGCTCTTAACTCCTGCTATTTTCAGGCGGCTGGAGTTTTGTCGTTAGAGCTCTAACGCTCACTTCAGAAACGACTCTAAATACCAGCGTTAGAAAGATCCCATTGAAAAGATAGGATACGCAATTGACGTAAGGGGATCTGCGGTATGGAAAAGTCGCTGCTGAAAAGTGAGCGTTAGACCCTTTAATCACTGACTCCAAATACCAGCGGGCGGCCAAAACCAGCGTTAGGAGCCTCTAACGCTGGTTTTGACGGCTACCGCCGAACTCCAAATCTAGGCCATAATCTGTATATAAACATCTAGTATTGTACACATGTAACACACTCACATACTGTATAAATCATATGAATAAGTAACATAATCTGTATATAGACATCTAGTATTATACACATGTAACACTCACATACTGTATAAATCATATGAATAAGTAACATAATCTGTATATAAACATCTAGTATTATACAAATGTAACACACTCACATACTGTATAAATCATATGAATAAGTAACATAATCTGTATATAAACATCTAGTATTATACACATGTAAATCACTCACATACTGTATAAATCATATAAATAAGTAACATAATCTGTATATAAACATCTAGTATTATACACATGTAAATCACTCACATACTGTATAAATCATATGAATAAGTAACATAATCTGTATATAAACATCTAGTATTATACACATGTAAAACACTCACATACTGTATAAATCATATGAATAAGTAACATAATCTGTATATAAAGATCTAGTATTATACACATGTAACACACTCACATACTGTATAAATCATATGAATAAGTAACATAATCTGTATATAAACATCTAGTATTATACAAATGTAACACACTCACATACTGTATAAATCATATGAATAAGTAACATAATCTGTATATAAACATCTAGTATTATACACATGTAAATCACTCACATACTGAATAAATCATATGAATAAGTAATATAATCTGTATATAAAGATCTAGTATTATACACATGTAAATCACTCACATACTGTATAAATCATATGAATAAGTAATATAATATGTATATAAACATCTAGTATTATACACATGTAAATCACTCACATACTGTATAAATCATATGAATAAGAAACATAATC